>NC_089200.1:11926506-12235173 GCF_963930695.1 Labrus bergylta
GGACTGTATGGGCTGTGCTAAGACTGGAAGTGGGAAGACGGCAGCGTTTGTGCTGCCAGTCCTGCAGAAACTGTCAGAAGACCCTTATGGCATCTTCTGCCTGGTGCTCACTCCTACCAGGTCTGTGCTGTGTCTCTTCTTATATCTCATTTTACTCTTAATAAATTAGGTACTACTAATACTGGCTGCCTTTAACATTAAATTGGATGATTGTTCTTCCTGTTAATTGCAGGTGGTGTAAGATTGTTTAGTCCTACAAGCTGTGTGTAGGACTACAGAGAAAGCTTTTAAAAATATATATATATATTATATCATTATTTTATATCATATCTGTACTGCATGTTATTTATTCTCAAACTAGGTAGAACAGAATTGTATGATTTTTAAGCATCTTATTCTTGTAATAAATCAATGTCGGAATTGTGATGTCATGCAGGGAGCTGGCCTATCAGATTGCAGAGCAGTTTCGAGTCCTGGGGAAGCCTCTCGGAGTGAGAGACTTGATTATCGTTGGAGGAATGGGTAAAGCTATGAGCATTGCCTCAATGCAGATTTCTGTTCACAGGGCTTTCATCTTGAATCTTTGAAGTTAACTTCAGACGAGTATCACTTGGATAACAACCAAGAGTCAGATTTGTGTGATTATGTTCATTTATAGGAGTTTGTCAGAGTTTAAAGCCCTGGTGTTGCAATGCTGCTGCTGCAATTTACTTTTAAATCCTGTCTGAGATTCTCCTCTCTGCTGACATTTGGCGTTTGTGTTTCTGGCAGACATGGTGACTCAGGCCTTGGAGCTCTCCAACCAGCCGCATGTGGTGGTAGCGACGCCTGGGCGGCTGGCTGATCATATCCGCAGCTCCAACACCTTCAGCATGAGAAAGATCCAGTTTCTGGTGAGTTCAGGAGGGAACAAAGACTTGGACCAAGTTTTAACAGTTTCTCTCAGCTATATCTCTAAATAAGAAATAAGACATGTTTGACTTAGTTAGGACTCAATATGAGGTTCGCCGTATGTTTCGAGCCTTTAAAAGTACTTAACCAACCCAGTTTTGTGTTTGTAGACTAGTACAGCTTGTGATCTTTTCTTTTGTGTGTCAGATTCTAGACGAGGCAGACCGCCTGTTGGAGCAAGGCTGCACCGACTTCACCAAAGATCTGGAGACCATCCTGGGGATTTTGCCGGCTAAGCGGCAGACGCTTCTGTTCAGCGCCACACTCACAGACACCCTGCAGGAGCTGAAGGGCATCGCCATGAACAAGCCTCACTTCTGGGAGAGCAAGTCAGAGTGAGTAAAACTGCAGCGGTTTGAAAACCATTCACACGAACATTCAGTCAGTCAGTCATGGAGAAGGAAGAAAGTACAGATATCGTTTTGATCTGTGGTAAGAATTCTGTGTGAAGCGGATCTTCACTGAATGTATTAGTATCAACCTAAAATCCTAATTAAAAGCAAAATTTAAAGGGGCTTTTGTGCACCACCTCTGCATTAAATCTTGTTAATTATTTATAAAACTGGAGCACCAGCCTGGAAATTCAGTTTGCATGTAATCTGAACTGGGCTGCAGCTAATCTATCCTCTTGCAAAAATACATTTGGATGTCAAGTTGTGAAAATACATGCAGCAGAAATGTCAAGTTAGGTTAAGCGAGCATTTATCCTTTTATTCACAAATGTTTGGCCGCTTTCCAGAGTTCAGATCTGTGCAGAAAGCAGCTACAAACTCGAGCAGGTGTGTTTCACAGAGGTTGTGATGCGCAGCAGAAAAATACAGAAACTTTTAACACCAATTTTTTTGAGCACTGTTGAGCATCTTTCCACTTAAAACCTGAAGTTTAACTTTGGCGCCGCTGAGACTTGATCAGCAGAGAAGAGGAAGCAAAGTTTCCAAACATCCTTTTCATAAACTTATTTTTGAATCTTGGTCCTTGATCCACACCAGCTCCAGGGTTGACGTTCTGTACACGGAGCCTTAATCAGTGCTCAACTCTTTTGTGATTTGTAACATTATTGTTCAGGACAAAAACTGTGGAGGAGCTGGATCAGAGGTTTATCCTGACTCCAGAGAAGGTGAAGGACGCCTACCTGGTCCACCTGATCCAGATGTTTACTGACAAGCACAACGACTGGTCCATCATCGTCTTCACCAACACCTGCAAGTAAGAAACTCAACAATTCAAATGTCAGAAAATATGCAATATTAAGCATTTAGGCGACATCTGTAGTTATAGCTGGACAAGATACTCAATGACAAACAGCCCACAGTTTTTCTCCTATTTGTACATAGATGGAGAAAACATTTATTTTGATGTATTTGAAACATGAGAATGAGTGATCAGTGCCAGTTTGCATATAAACGTGTTTTTTTTCTGTTCTCAGGGACTGTCAGATCCTCACCATGATGCTGCGTGAATTTAACTTCCCAACCATCTCCCTGCACTCCATGATGAAACAGGTAAGACTTTCATGCCTAAAATAACATTTTAGGCAGTAAGTTAAGAAAGAAAGGGCTTTTAAAGGAGTCTCTCCAGTTTAACAAAAGTGATGCCAACATTTTGAACAAATGGCTGAAATTTGACTGATGTGTGTCATATCGGAGGTCCTCACAGCTCAACAAACTTGTGTCTGATGTGGAAATCCTTTTTGTTTCACTAACACAAAGACTGAGACATGAATGAGCACAAAGCCTTTTGTGGTAATATAGAAACAGTCAGTGTAAGGGATTAAAGTGGATTAAAGCACATGAATGGGCCTCCCTAGTAAACAGCAGCTCTTGACCTTTTCCAGAAACAACGTTTCGCAAACCTCGCCAAGTTCAAGGCCAGCGTCTACAAAATCCTCATCGCAACAGACGTGGCTTCACGGTAAGACGCTCCACTAAGCTAATTTTTCCTTCTAGTGTGAAAAATGAGAAAGTGAAGTTGTGCTGCAGTGTTTTCAGATTGGCTAAACGAGCCTTACTTTAACATCCGTCATGTCCTTTCTGTTTTACAGAGGTTTGGATATTCCAACTGTCCAGGTTGTCATCAACCACAACACGCCCGGCCTTCCCAAGATCTACATCCACAGAGTCGGCCGAACAGCCAGAGCAGGTAACATTTCTTAGCCTTTTAGTAAACACCCGGCGCGTCTCCCCTCTATGACCAGTTCGATCGTTCATTAAATGCAGCTCAGACATCAAAAGGTTGTCTCCCTCCACAGGGAGGAACGGAGTGTCCATCACACTGGTGACTCAGTACGACATCCACCTGGTCCAAGCCATCGAAGCACAGACTCGTACGTTCCGTGGTTGTAAAGTTTGTAAAAATGTCTGCAGTATGTGTAAACGTGTGGGTGGTCTGACTTCACTCTTGTTCTGTTACTACAGAAACAAAGTTAAAGGAGTATCCCGTGGTAGAGAAAGAAGTCCTGAAGATCCTCACCCAGGTCAATGTGACTCGACGAGAGTGTGAAATAGTGAGTTGCCTTTTTTTTTTTTCTCCGCAGGTTTAGACATTAAGTCACATCTTAACTGTCACATCTTAACTGTCACAATTTCAGGCCAATTTAGACTTTCATTTTAAGTTGCACCGAATTTCAACCCGATTGCCTGTTAGTAGTCTCAGACACGACAGCCGACCACCATTCAATCAGCTGCTCCCGAATAGTCAGATACATTTCTGACATGTTTGATATTTTGGTCGTATGACTGCCCCCAAAGCAACGGAAACAATGACAGAAATATCTGCAGCCCCCCAACTGACTGTAAATATTTATGATTTAGCAGCGAGAGTGGGAGCGTTTTTTACCAGTGTGTGTGCAGCCTATTTGAGCTGTGTATATGGAACAACTGAAATCAACCTCCATCTGTAGTTTTTTTTAATTGTGAATTGTAAATGCTCTGTCATGATTTTACACATACAGTGTGCGCTCTCAGGTCGTGCCCGATATTCAGGTTGTACAGTGTGAGCTCATAAGTTTCATTTTCCATTTATTATACAGGAAAGTTTAAAAATAACATTAAGTTCAAGTTTAGCGGGACTGACTCAGTTTAAAAACTGGGAGCTTGTGAGCTGACATTCCACAAAGACTTTATTTTAGTGTAGGCTGGGATTTAGATATTCTTGTCATAAAGGGCATAAAATATATTCTCGATAGATTAACTCGATTACGAAACTACGTTTTTCAAATGTAGCTGTTCATACTTTCTACTCGGCTGAATTAGCGTTCTAGACAGACAGTTAGTGTGTCTGGCATTCTTGATTTCTCTTCCTTGATGGTATTCTCTTGTCTGCATTTTAGAAACTGGAGTCCACAGATTTTGACGAGAAAAAGGAGATCAACAAGAGGAAACAGCTGATCTTGGAGGGAAAGGTAAGTTATCAAAGGTGCTGGGAGAAGAACAGCAGTAATGTAAACTTCATACCAGCACAACCAAACTCTAAGTCTATTTAAGTCAGATGAGCATGCAAGAAGTTGTATTTGTCCAGGGAAATAAAACTACAGGTAAGTTTCACATAGCTAAATACTGAATAATTTATTTTTGTTTCGCACATCTTTTAAAGGGAATTCTCAGTAAACCAAATAATTAGAAAAAATGTATTGACCTGTTTGTACTTAAGAGACGTTACCCATCTTAGACCGCTTAATTCACACCTGGTTTGTTTAGAACTGAGGACAGTTTCTCCTTGACAGGCTTCATTTAATCTGTTTAAAAACTGACCCATTTAAACATCTTCTCAGTTGAGACAATGTCATAACAATTGGCTGATTTGTGATCCGACTGCCGTTTCAGGATCCAGACCTGGAGGCCAAGAGGAAGGCTGAGCTGGAGAAGATCAGGAGCAAGAAGAAGCTGTTCAAACAGAAAATCCAAGAGAGCATTCAAAAACAGAAGCATGGACAGCTGAAGAAGAAACTAATGAAGAGAAAACAGATGAAAACTAAAAAAGCGGCAGAGGCAACAGCGTGAAAACTGCTCTGACCTATGTAAATAAAAGTTTTATTACTGTACAGTATCTGTAAGATTCCTCTGTGAGCCTCTCCTAATAAATAACTGGATTTCATGCCATACAAAGTGCTCAAATTGAAAGCCTTTATTGATTCAGTTTAACAAGAAACAACCATGTGATCAAACTTCACTGCAAAAAAGACAATTTCAAATTATTTACATCATACTGAGCTCTCTTGGCCATTGATTACATTTTTGCCTCCTGATGAGAATCAAGAGTCTGGATCCAAATGTTTTACAACTAATCTACAGATGAATCACTTTTTTTAATGATCACTGCACATGTTCAAATTCATTATGGCTCAGAAGATGGAAAAAGAACAGCAAAGCAATAATATTACGGCAGCAGGTTTTTAAAGCTATAACATGTTAGGATTTCAGTGGTGGAACAGGGTGATATTTTCGCACACCGTCAACAAAACAACTACTTCTAAGTCAATTAAACATGGCAACATGTACTCGTAACATGATTGTCACATGACGGCTGAGATGAGAAGGCTAAACAACAGTGAAGTACATTCTTACTGTGATCAGAAAGTATGTTCCCTGGAAGAGTTAATAAACTACAATCCCTCAGAGTAAAGGAGAAGACACAAAACTAACAAAGAAAGGAAAACAGCGTCTGCCTCATTCCTGAAGGCAGCTAAATGCTACAATAACAGATTTGAGGAAATCTACACAAAATGGCTAAATAACCAACCAACCAACTAAACAAAAAAACGACACAAAGCAGCAAATCGTCAGAAAAAAGCCATGTTTAGATCAGCCAAGGTTCACAAAGTTCTCCTGGAAGAAGGTTATAGATCCAAGTACATCCCAGAAGAACTCTACATGAAATACATAATGCAGGCTAAACAGCTTTACACAAATCAAAAGTCCACAGAAGGAAAAACAAATTCTACCAGCCTCTGTTCGTTTTACTCCACAGAGAAGGAAGGTGGCTTTTTTTTTCTTTTTTTTTTATCCGCCCATCCTTTGAGAAACAACCCTGATGCTGAGCTCAGTGATCTCATCATGACCAGGCCTGATTTAAAAAAAAAAAAAAAGTAACAAAGTTTTTTTTTTGTCTGTGGGTTTGTTGAGCCCTCTGGTGTGGAAGGTTTATTATGCTGGTAGTTTGAGTCTAACTACATTCATGCTTGTGCTGCAGCTGTTTGTCTGAAGGTGATTGGTTATAGGCACTGAGTCATGTTTCTCCTTCACTTTTCTTTAGTCTGCTTGCCATCATCTAAACACTACTGATGGCTTCCCCACTGTTAATAACTGGGGGATAGTTAAGGTTTCAGAATAACTGAATTCACATAACCAAAACATTTTTCTGATCATGTCCATTTCTTAATTATACGGTCATGTTAAGACATGTTTTATTTTGTCACCCTCTTTTTGTCATCTTTCGACTACTGTGGCTGGGCAGTATGGCCATCATTTAGATTTCGGGTGGGAACATCATTCACGTATTATAAAATGCTGTGTAATTGACACTTGATTAACACAATCCTTTTTTTGTGGTCGTTTTTTGAAACAGAACAGTCCTAACGCCACGTTTCCCTCTAAGGCTTTAACTCTGGCAAAGACTTGAATATGTTTTCCAGATCTGGAAATGCTATCTTCTCTGTTAGCCACCTTCCTTTTCCACTCCTTACCTGTGGTGGATCGATCGCCACAACCCGCTGTAAGCCTCGACTTCATCTTTCACGTCATCTTTCTTTGCTCATGATGTTTGGTTTCTGTCATGTCGAGCAGGGATTTGTGTGATGAGTGTTGACAGTCCACGTCTTTCCTAAGGAATCAATCAACGCAAAGCATTTAAGCATTTGCCAATCTAAGCGTACAGAGTGTTAAAAAAAAAAGAAAGACATCTGGTCATGAAGCACTGTGGGACATCAACAACCACTTGCTTTCAAAGATTAAAATAAGGAAAAGCTTTCACTGAAACATCAAGTGACACTGAGTTGAATATTCAATGCTGGTCATGTTTGATAGTTTCAATTACTTTTTTTGCAATTTTGTGCTCAGTGATAAGAAAGGTATTTCAGAGAAGAAACAACTGTCCAATGATCGCGAAATCAGTGGGATTCGCGTGTCATGCCTTGGAAAACAGTCTGAAATCCCCTGTGCTGCTCCACCACTGACGTGGCTGAAACCACCCCATGTAAGAGGTTGTGATTGAGCCAGTGGTTCTTGAGGCAAACAGAAGGTATTTCACTTCAAGGCTCTTTAATCCCAGTCTCAAGCCGTGAAACCGTGTTTTTACTTCCTCTCCAGGAGGGTGTCGACTGCTGCCCCCTTCAGAGGCTGCTGAGGTTTTCGGGGCCCATTAGAAGATATTTGTAGCCACTTTCCTCCCATTACAAACCAAATTTAATCGATAAATGTTGAGTAGCTGACGCTTTTAGCTTGGGGATTTTGTGTTGCTTGTTCAGTGGCTTCTGGAAATAATGCCCCCTGCAAGTCTGGATAAAAGGTTATTCAGATTCAGCTGGAAAGCTTTGATGTCCATCTTAACATGAGATAGCTTTGCTTCCTTCCCTGGAGGCTGTGGGTTGAAGGGGTTGGCTGGATTATTTTGTTGGGAGTTGGGCCTCTTTGGATTCCCATGAGACCCTTGAGATCTCCCCCTCTTTTTCCCTCAGCAGCCCGACCACTCGCTGCCATTTTCTCGACTTCCTTCCTTCACTTTGCACGGACAGCTGTCCCTGCCTCTCTCTTGTTCTCTCGGCCTCTCTTGCCCGTCCGTTCGTGCTCTCTTCTTCTTCTACCCTCTTATTTCACTCGCTGGTCATTGGTTTGGTTTCGCTATCCCGTCGCTTTCACTCGGTGGTGCTTCGGTTGTAGCAGAGGAAAACAGGTATCCATTTTATGTTTTTATTATTTCCCAGATTAAAAAGCTGATGAACTAAGCTCAGCTCAAGCCTAGCTCCCATCATCAAGTGACCTGAAAGACACAAAACAAGTTTATTTTACTTTTTGTCCACAACATAATAACAGAGACCTGCATGTGTAGCTTGAAAAAACAAAGGGTTAAAGAGATATTTCGGGGCATCGACTGTGGATAAAGTAGGAAACCAGGGAGAGAGAGTGGATAATGGCATACGGGAAAGGAGCCACAGGTCGGACTTCTATCTTGGAGGACTACAGTACAGCCTCCGTACATGGGACGCGACCTAACTGCTAGACTATATGCACCTCGCAAAATCATTACAAAGACCATTTACATCATGGAAGACGAGTACATTTTAGATTAGTTACAGGATTGACAAAAACCTCAGAAGTGCAGGGAGGATACATCAACAGACAATGACACAAAAAGACACAAAATCAACAAATCATCAGCCCATTTAGTTTCTGAGAAAGAAGGAAACTGTTACAATGAGGAATTCTCAATAGTTTGAAAAGGTGAAACACATCTAAACGTTTCACAGTTAGACATATTCAGTCAAAAAAAAGTGATGGAGTAAGAGTGGATGGTATGAAAATTAAAATTCTGTATGTGGATAGAACTGGTGGGGTGGCACACAATCATTGAAGAGAGCAATAAATTGAGTAAGGAAACAGGAAAACTGCTCTACACCCCACACTTTTAATATACTATCCTGTAACTTCAAACACAAACACACCTTCATGTACTTACACTCTAATACTGTGACAGTCCAGTCACCCCACCATGTTGGTATGCACGTTCACCCTGGTAAGTCGAGTCCTGGGACAAAGCCACGTCGATTTGGGACTTGAACTCATCGCCCAGGTAGCTGTCCTGGAGAACATGAGAACAGAGACAAAGTTTCAATCTAACCCATATGAGCTCTATCTCATCAATTTAATTTCTTCTGCTGTTATATTATTCCCGATCAATCATCCAATGATGAACACGAACTATTGCAACAAACATACATCTCAAAAATGATGTCGAAAATAAGGGTTAGAGTAACATTGGTGTTACCTGGGACAGCTCTGGTTGGGATAGTCCAGGCTGGCTCATCTGAGAGGGCTGGCTCATGGAGATGTAGCCCTGTGTCAGCGGCCCCTGGGAGAAGGACTGGGAGGCCCCATCCTGGCTTGCCTGACTGTTTGGTCCGTTACCATGACTGCCACCCTGGTTCCCCGGGCCTCGGAGCCTCTGCCGCCCTCCACGTCCAGGTTTACCCTTCATAGCTCCACGACCTCAATGGATAAATGAGATTATTTTTGACCATTTACAAACTGTATCAAAATAAACTTGTAAATATCCCAGTAACAGTTTATTGGAGTCTCATTGCTGTGCGCTACCTGTTGCAGGGCCATTGGTCTGACCCAGGTAACTGGGCGGAGGCATGGGTGGCATCACCAGGTTGAAGGGTATTGGAATATTCATGGCGGCCATGTGACCGGGGCCTGCCCCTATCATTCCAATCTGGTCATGAGTTTGAAAGTACATGTTGGATGGTCGGCCGGCTGTCAGAAAACACACAGATCAAGGTTCATAAGAGTGGTGAAGTGGATCACAGTTGATCCGTGATCCAGTCGGATCATTCCCAGCAGTTTATGGTCACATGATCTACGGATTGATGGAAAGTTTATCAACATTGTGTAATTGAATTGATTCAGTTGATTGCATAGGCGCTCAATTCCTGGTCAGAGTCTTGGTGAAGGCAGTGTTTATGTGAGGTGTGCATGCGCAATGGATATACAATATCATAATAGGAAGACAGTTCAGCGTTTTAAAACATTTTTTCCACAGACTTTAACTTATAAACAGGGCATAAAGTATCATTGTATCAAATGCTGCTGAGACATTTCTCCGTTTCATCTCACCGCGTCTGTATTTATCAGGCAGCAATCGTCTCGTGTGACATCAGTGACTCAACAGCCTGCTCTAGTTGGTAGCTGTGTATGGTCCAAATACCAAAGAAATAGTCCCCAAACGCACGCAAAAAAAAAAAAAAGAAAAGATTACTGTCGACAACAGCAGCCTTGTTATTCACAGAAAGATTTCTGTGTTTTGTTTGAAAAGTTGATGGCACTGACGTGAGGTAACAAATACTGATATTCCTCCCCTCAGGTAGACGATACAGAGCTCCTGTTTAAAAAACCTTTGTCCCCTTTAAGTGTTATGAGTGTTTGTGTGTTAATATTATTAATGACTGTTGAGCTCAGATTTTCAGTATTTTCAATGAGATGCATTTTGAATTTTAATGCTGTAAAAATGCAAAGTTTGAGTAGAAAGGTTATATCATAAATATCTTTGTTTTTTTGGGGCAATCTGATCCGTGATAAAAATTGGTGATCCGAACTGAACCATGAGATTTGTGGTTTATGGACAGACATAGTTTAACTTGACAGTTTTTCAAACCACACGATATTAAATACATACCAGTATTGCTGCGGTCGTAGGCTGAGCCAGGGATGAGGGCCTCACGGGCGTCGTACATCGCAGTGCTCATAAAACGTCCCCCCTGGAAAACATTACACAATAACTATTTTGAACAGCTGCATACTTCAGAGAATTAAGCCTTCAATTACTGATTATCGGCCCTTGACCTGAGTATGTCACTCTATTATCCATTAATCCACTTATTGCTCTCCTCTACACAGGTACACACTTCAGTTTGATGTGTGTGAACAGGTGAAATGACTAACAAATGTGTGAATACCTGTTATTCATTCTGTGTCTGATTCAAGGATGAGAAAAACTGCAGCTGATCCTCCCTGATACCATTTTGGTCATCATAAGTTTGTCACCGACTCTCGATGTTTATGTCCAGAACATGATGATACACAAACAATTGTGAGTGCTACTCACAGGGTTGATGGTGTTGACCAGCTTGCGAGGCTTGCTGAACTGCATGAGGCTCTCCCTCAGATTGTTGAGGGGTCCCTCCACCAGGACTTTCTGCTCTTTGTAGTTGTTGAGCAGGTTGTTCCACAAAGGCTGCTTGGAGAGGGCTTTGGGGTTCCCCACAATGATCACACCATACCTTCATTCACAGCACAAAATGAATAATTCAATCATGAGTCTCTACAGGGAATCTACTGTGCCACATTTACACCCTTTGATGTTTTAACAAATAAGAGGTTTTTACTTGGCTCTGGTCAGCGCCACGTTGAGACGACGCGGGTCATTCAAGAAGCCGATGCCCTGGTGCTCGTTAGCTCGGACACAGGACAGGATGATGAAATCCTTCTCCCTACCCTGGAAAGCGTCCACGCTGGCAATTTCCACTTGCTACAGTGGAACAGGAGGAGATGATAATTTGGGGAAGATTCCATCGTAAAATCAGTGGACTACATGATGTCCAACACTAGAAATGATAACTTAAGTTTACAATCTATAAGAATTCCAATGTGTTCTCAGCTCTGTCTCTTAGTTTCTTAAATTCCTTTAGGACTCCATTTTTTTCTCTTTTTTAGGCCATTTTGCCTTTATTAGATAGGACAGCTGAAGAGAGACAGGAAATGTTGGGAGTAGAGAGTAGGGGATGACATGCAGCAAAGGGCTGAGGTTCGATTCGAACCCACACCGGCTGCACTGAGGACTATAGCCTCTGTATATGGTGAACACGTCATAACCGCTAGGCTATCAGCGCCCCCTTTAGGATTCCTTTTTAATGACTTTGGTAACATTCATCTGTTTCATACAAGAAGTACAGCTACATCTACATGATTATATATGACATACCTGATAGAGTTTGGTGTGCAGAGAGCCGCTGAACTGCATGTACTGGACCAGGTAGGAGCGCTGACCCTCGTACGGGGTGATGATGCCGATCTGGTCAGGTTTAGCTCCAGCCTTCAGCAGCCTGGTGGTGATCTTCTCCACGTTGGCAGCCTCAGTCCTTAAAGACACCAACATCAATTAATTAATTCACTGTTCAGTATGAAGGAAATCAAATCTGAGGATAAAGGAGTGAATTTGTTAGTTGTAGCTTTTATGTCAGTCATGTCTTTGGCACCTCAGTTTTGCATAACCTTTAAAAGAAAAAAGGTCGGTAATACTTTTTCTTTCTGTCTTCTCTGATTGAACTTTCATCCCTCCCCAACAAGATTCATTCATGAACATAGAATCATGACTTTCAAGGAATATTGATTTCATTTAAAGTGAATCCTCCTTCAGTGTTCCATCATTCCCGATGACAAGATTGACCAGAAAAAGACTTTATCAACCACTAAGGTTGACCTTGTAACTATATCAGCCAGCCATAACAGGTTAGTTGGGAAAGAAGAGCTAGTTCTTTCCAAACAACAGCATTCAATGCACTCTTCTATAATACAAATTATGAAGAGCTGCGACAAAGTTACACAAAAAACGAGTGAGGTTACCTGTTAAGGTAGGATGTTCCAGAGCTGGCAATCTCCTCCTGGCCTTGAGTGACATAGAAGAACATGGGCTTGTCTGGCTGCGGCCACTGGAAGTCAAAGCCTTTCTTGATGCGGTCAGCTGTGAAGGAGAAAAATATATTATTAGTCATTTCTTTTCTTACATAAGTTTGTGGCTATTTTTTTAAGCTACTGCACCAGCTCAATGGAAAATGTATTTACAACCCCCATTAAACCAGAAAAGTAGGTGCTTTTTGACAAACCTGCAGTTACACCGTTCTGCAGGGAGCCCTCATAGAAGATGTTGGATGGGAAGGCACTGAGTGCTGGGTGCATGCGGTACTGAACCTGCAGGCGGATCGGACGGATCCCTAGGACCACCAGGCGTTCAAACAGGGACTGGGAAAGACCTGCTTTGGCTGCCTTCTTACACATCACCACTGGACCCAGCTGACAGTGATCGCCCACCAGAATGAGCTGTGAACAGAAAGGTGACACACCAGAGCTTGAGTTGACATGAGAGCATAAAGTAGGAAGTTTTTGTTCATGAATGTTAAGGAAAGTCAAATCATCAGAAACTATTGTAGATTAACTGTAAGCATGTACTTGTACCTGCTTAGCTCCAAGCACCACAGGCACCATACACTCTGGCTCTGTGGCCTGGGTACTCTCGTCAATCAGGATTGAGCGGAACTGCATCTTGGCCAGACGTGGGTCACCAGCCCCGACACAAGTACAACAGATAACATCAGCATTCTGGAAAAAACAGGGAAAGATCATGAGATTAAAAAAACTCAGGTCACAGAAAACCACATAAAGACAAGAAACAAGCTTGTAGTTATTGCATCACTGGTTATGGCCAAATTGATTACTCGTACAGAATAATGAGAACACACAATATCAGATTTTGAGGCCAAAACTGCAGTAGATGTGCATTAAATTGAAGATTATTTCTCTCTGTTTAATCTTACAACCACCAGGCACTACAACAGAGAAGCATTTACCATGAACAAATATGTCAATGTTAAACTTTATTGTTATAACGTTTTAGAACTCCTCCTCACCATGAGCAGCTCCCTCTCTGCTGTACGTTTCAGAGCTCTGTAGCGTTTCTCATCAGCAGATGACAGCTCACCAGTCTCATCCTTCAGCTGCTGGAGTTTCTGAAGCTCTGGCATGCTGCAGAGAGAAAACACACATCAGGATGGAATCAGAGAACACACACTGAGGCAACTGTAAGCTTTTGGGACTATGGGTGTCATAAATGGACTTTTGAGAAATCGCTTGTTCCTCTGTTTCAAAGTAGAATTACAATATGAACTTCTGTTGACAGTGGAAACTGAATGAAGCCATCCTCATTGGTACCTAGTGTATTACAGAGTATAAACTGTGACATAAGTTGTATAAATCAGGGTTAAGTATTCCCACACTGCCAAAACTTCAATTTCACCAAACTGCTGATATGTGATCCAATAGTTGAACTACAAATTAGCTTCGTCTAGGGTTGATTTCCCTGCATGTCACTGACCTGTCCATGTTGCTGATCTGGTTGTGCAGAGCCAGGAAGGACACTGGAGACTCAATGGCCTCCCTGCTCTTTGCACACAGCCTAACAACCTTCAGTCCAGTCTTGTCAATCTTCTCAGTCAGCTGATCCACAGCAATGTTACTGGGAGCACACACCAGAACAGGTCTGAAAACACAAGAGAGAGAGAGAGAGAGAGAGAGAGAATAGAAGCAGTTATTTAAAATACAGTTACCAGGGTGACAACAATGAAACAACATTATACAAGGTTATTTTGATTGTGGGTAATTATAAAAGTCCCTTGTGTCATACCCGTTGCCTTGCCGGGACAGGTGGTATACGATAGTGGCAGAGGTGACGGTCTTCCCAGTGCCTGGAGGACCCTGGATTAGACTGAGAGGCCTCTGCAGCACCGTCTTCACAGCGTACACCTGAATAAATAGTTAACAAACAAAAGAGAATTCAGACCGGCTGAAGTGATGGAAATATGGAAATCAAACGTTTTCTCAAAACAACTAACCTGAAATAGACCAAACTGTACTGGTATTCTACTCAATCTACTTATAATTAATTAAACATAATTATAATGATGGTTTGGGATCCAAATCCCCATCAAAACAAAAAACGGATGCAAGGTTTTGACCACCTAATTAGAGGCTTGCTCTTCTTCGTGAAAGTCAAATACCTTGTTTGTTATTCAAACCTGTTTAAAATAGCAGAGCTATACTGATGCACTGACACCAGGAATAATTCACAGTAAATACAACACACTTTTTGTTTTAATGCACAAGTGTTTAAATACAGGGAAGAGGTCTGACCTGTGAGTGATTGAGGTCTGGCAGGCCCTGGGCAGTGAAGCGCTTTGGAAGCTGGCACTTGATGGTGACATCCTCTACCTCGTGTCCGAGCAGTTTGTGGTAAATGTATCCAGACACAGATGTCTCATCCACTGCAAACGTCTTGAGGGCGCTCTGCATCCTGCAGCAACACATGTACAAGTGTCGGTCATTATCACTTACTTACAAGCCTTTACCCACAGAGTAAAATTGACCCAACATCTTTATTTTAAAAATGACAGACATCTGCAATTCATACACAATTACATACTGTAAAGCAGTTGGTCTCAACCTGACCCCAGGTTGAGAACCAATGATCTTAATCATGAATGATAAGTCCTATGAACTGTGACTGAATATAGTGATGTAGAGAGTTAGATAAACGTTTCCATCACATTGACAATATAAGGATATAAAATGTTAGCATACCTATCAAAGGAAGTGGACTTCCACACAAAGTCCACCTGGAAGTTGTGGGGGATTTCAACAGGTGCTCCAACACTGCTCCGCAACTCAATGGCAATTTCATCCCCATAGTCTTTAAAAACAGGCAGTTAAGGTAATCAACATCATCATGAAAGTACCTCCAGTCTCTACAAGACCTTTGTAGTTAAAACTTAGCAGCTATACCTTTACAAACCAGTATATGTGCCTGTATAATGGATAAGATTTGAGGACAATGTAATGTAACAAATTATTTGTATACAACTGATATGATTATAAAGGATACTGTCAGGAACTTTGATGACATGGCCGATTCCTTTCCACAGCGGGGCCAGGTCTCCCTTGTACCGCAAGCAGATCTCGTCACCCTGCATGAGCCTCATATCTGGG
This sequence comes from Labrus bergylta, assembly GCF_963930695.1. NCBI lineage: Eukaryota > Metazoa > Chordata > Actinopteri > Labriformes > Labridae > Labrus > Labrus bergylta. The sequence continues at coordinate 11,941,983 of NC_089200.1, forward strand.
ATGGATACACGGACACAAGTTAGAAATCTTTCGACACTAAAAAAATAACTCACAACAAATAATCTAGGGAGGATGGTCAATGTTCATGAACCAAAGGATACAGTACCGTGCACGCACAAAATAGCACAAGACCCTATTACAAAAATAAAGGCAAAAACAAATCCAAGCACACATGCCACCAAAAGATGCAGGGTTTGGGGAGGTTGCGTGCAACTCTGAAGACTGAATGGGGATGGGGAGGGGCTCTATCTGGACCAGAGAACCACTGGGAGGAAGTAAGGAATTGAGAATTACCACCTGAATCCGTCTTGGGCAGTGTGAAATAGGCAATCCGCTTTTTATTCAGACCCAGGTCCCACCTGACAGTTATATTGTCTTGGGTCTATAAAAGAAAAAGTAAAGATTAATCGAAAAATTATTGAGATGCCGAAACATAATTAAAAAATGATAGAGTTTTGCATTATGCCTGACAAAAAAAAAAAAAAAAAAAAACGTCACCATAAGGTGCTTCCTTGTACCTGAGACTCCTTTAGCTTCTTGTCATAGTCAGCCTCAAGTTTGACCAGAGGGCCAAAGATATTTTGGTACTGGTACGCGTCCTCATAGCGCAGCAGCACATGCTGGGGCTCCTCGTCTACTCCCGGTTTCTCCAGGTCTTCCAAGGTGGCACTTGGGTTGTCCTGAGAGAATCAAAGAAACTGTCAATAAAACGTACCTTACACATCCAGTCCCAAACTTGTGGAAACAAATGCCCCTAATTAGCTGCTTTTTACAAGCCTTTTGCAATGCTTTACTGTTAAAATATACAATCCGTCACAGCATGACCATGAATTATGTAACCCTGGAGAGAAAGCTTCCCTGCCTGTCAGCCCACTTACCTTCCACAGCTCCTCCAGCTTGTTGATCTGCTGGGCAGTAATCTGACGGGACCGAAGTTGCTCCTGCTCCGAAGGGATCTTCACTAGCCAGGATAGAAAGCAGCGATCCTGGATCAGTGGTTGCCACTGTGAGCTGTCCCAATTGATGTCTTTCAAGCTGCTCTGGCTAGCACAGGGCTGCCTGCATGGATATACAAATTGCATACAGACAGGAAACTGAGTTTATGTGTGGGACTTGGGAATCAAAGTTTTTACACATTTTTTAATTTTAACACATGATTTGTCTTCCTAGAGTGTTTCTCACAGATCTTCTGACCATACAAAGGGTTAAATTAATGCCACAAAGCTGGAAGCACGAGTTACAGGTCATCAGCAGGGAGTTCCTTAAGTACCACCTGCAGAGTAAATTGCTGACTGCTTAAATCTGTATAACTGTTCAGTCCCATTTTGAAAGAATACCTAGAAACTGCACAGTGATCAGGGATGTGATCGACATCAGACAACATAGCAGGATATTTATCATATTACATACAAATATTAAGTATAGAGTTGACCTATGTTATTAATATAAGCTCTTTAACCATACAAGTGACATAACCATTCAATAAATAAGGAAGAACAGGAACGATTGTCGAAGAAATATTCAACATTACTTACTTATAATAGGTAAAATTATGTTTTTTGTTAACTGTGCTTTATTCCAAAACTTATTTTAGGGTTTGATCACAAACTACTTTAATCTGCTCACGTAGCTTCCCTTCCATTCTATTATAGAAACACACACATGCAGGCACCGAAATTGAATTCAGGTACCTGAAATCAATGCAGAACCTTATGCTTCCATCCCTCTTTTGGTACGCGCATTTGTCTCCATCTGATCTGTTTCAGGTGAGTCTATTGCGATCCTCTTGTAGACATGACTTATTAATATTTAAGCATTTTGAAACAATCGTAAACAGAAGGATGCAGAGCATGTGTCAGACGCTACTACAAAACCATAGGCTGTAAATACAAATGGACGAAGCCTGGGTGACGTTACCAATCTGTTACTGCAGGGGGCTCTGGAGTCCCTTGTATAGCAGTCACTATGCAGGAAATGCTGTCTCACCCTAACCTTAGTCACCCTAACGACAGGCTAAGAGCAGAGGCGAGTTTTAAACCTCTTGACATACCGTAACACCACACCCACTTGTCAATCAGGTCAGCTACACACCTTATTGTGAATAATTCTTATCCTTCATGAATTCAAACAGGTGAGTTATCAGAAAATGTATACCCCCGTACAGTGTGTGGCGTAGGAGACATGAGCTTATCAGACCATTTTTGTTTTTCCAACCAGGCTGTAGAGCTGTGAACATGTTCTGTTGTAAAAACAGCCTTTTTGGGCATTTTTGCATTAATTGGATAGGACAGTGAAGAGAGACAAGAAAAAGGAAGGACAACATGTAACAAAGGGCCGAGATCGGTTCGAAACCCACAGTCAATGGGACTGTACATGGGGCTTAAAGACATAACAGCTAGGCTATCGGCAGTCTGCAGTCAGCCTCAAGCTGATACTCGACAAACTGCAGAATTTTGCACTTCCGCATTGGCTTCAGTTTTCAACACCAGAGTTTGCTACTTGTTATTTACGCCTGAATAGAGCAGAGAGAGAAAAAAGCGAGCTGTTGCGCAAATGATCCAGACTTATGTGGCTCGTTCTGATGTGCTGTTTCCGGCCCATCTGTCCTGTGCTCTACCGCGTGAACCTTTGTGTGACATAAAGGGGATTTGTATAGCCGACTTCATTGAAAATAATATGTTCTTGCAATCGCAGGATTGTTGCCTGATTGAATATCCTGCGCCCATATAGGCCCTGAACGAGCTATCGATAACCTCCCCAATCAGTGAGTGACTATTGTCTGGATGGTATATTATCAGTAACTTCATAAGGCTTCCCTTTATTAAGGCATATAAAAAGCTCTAGGTTTAATCTGTACTTCTTCTGTACTAAAGTGTATGCCAGAGGTTGGGGAAAACGTTACTCCTGCTACAATGTGAAAGAACTTCATTACAAGTAAAAGTCCTTCATTTAAAGAGTATCAGTATTATGTTTAACTAGTCTAGGTAATCTATTGATAGTGCAGTAATATATACCCTGCAAGTGTTTTATGATATTAATTTCAAAGCAACATATAGGCCTATGTATACATAAAGTTATTGCTTGACCTATGTTTAAGGTTTTTCAAGTGTGTATGAGTTAAGAAAAACAGCTAATACAACTTGTAGCCTTATTGATATCTGTATTAGGCTAATGGAGATTCATCTTTTGACTTTAAATTGACTAAAACTGGACTACAATGTTTGGGCTGTCGTCGACTTAAATAAGACTAAACTATATTCAAAAGGGTAAAAATGACCCAAATGTGACACACTAATAAGCACGTTTGTCTAAAGACCGAAACTAAATACACTCATGGTAGGATCACATCGTGGTCTAAACCAATAAGAGACAGAGCTTGGGCGGGTCTTTGCCTCTGATTAACTGTGGTCCTGTTCACTGCTCTAAGTTGTGTGTGTTTAAAAATAGCAAACGACCTGAGCGCCAGAGTAGCCTAACTGAAACGGAAAAAGAAAATAAATGCGGCAAAACGAGGGAAAATGAAGAGAGGTAGAAACATTGAAAGTTTTTTCATTAAGAAAACTAAGCCTACTGTTACAACCAGCCCTACTACTGTCATTCCATCCATCCCCACTACTGAGAGTCCATCCAGCCAAGACACGGAGCCCTCAATCCTCACATCCAGACTAAGTGTAGGTTGCAGACACCAGTGTTGAACCTGATGATAGACTTATTTTACCTCTGGTTATTGTAAAACCAGTGAATATAAATTAATAACAACTGAAGAACGGACTGCCAGACTCAGCAAAAGTCGTTCAAACTGAGTCTACTTAGTTGAAGAACGTGCACTCCACACAGAGCTGATCAGACTGCAGTGCGCAACACTGAAGGATAAATTCAAGTCTGTTGGTTTGGAAACATGTTATCATTTTATAATGCCTAATACTAAAAATACCCGAAGATGCATCAAAGACACTCTGTGTGTTTGTGAGAACTTATTCATGTGAGCAGGTTTTATCTGTAATAAACCTTAACGAGTGCAAACTGTGCTGTGGCCTGACACACACAGATCTAAAGTCTCTCTCTCTCTAGTAATGCACTGATTCCAGGGCAGGTAGAATAATAGCCTGTGTCAAAGTTTCTATAACCTTGAATAGCAATATTAAAACATAATATAATAATCTCAAACAAAACATAATTATTCATGTTTTCTTCTGTAATGTGGTACATTTAAATATTTCCATGTGCCAACATGCAGTTTGCAATGACAGAGTTAACCCCTCTGCTTAATGTACTTTTACATTTTATGCGTTAACATGCAATTTTCTATACAATTACCTTTTTCTTTTTTTTTTTCTTTTTTTTTTTTTAAATCATACATAAGCCTATATATCCATGTGTAGAGTTATGGTAATGTCTGCAAAATTAGTCCGGCCCACTTGAGGTCTCATTTGAACAAATCCGGCCCCCGACCCAATAGGACTTTGACACCTCTGCTCTACACCTTATTCTTGTTTCAAAATCATTCACATTATATGAAAGTTATGGAGAGCGATAAAAAGGTGACCTTATGGCGTTAAAGGCGACACAATGAAAAATTTGGATGCACCTAAATTTTGTGCTGGTGCACCTAAAAAAAAAATTAAAAAAAAGAGTTAGGCTATCGGCAGTCTGCAGTCAGCCTCAAGCTCCAGACTAACTTTTTGCGTGCAACCAATGCAAAAAGTTAGTCTGGAGCCCTGCACCTCTGGCACTCAAACATCAGAGAAAATTCACTTCATGGTACCAGTCACCTGAACCCAAAAATGGTTACCACTAACTGTATCACCAACTTCAAACCTTTCAGATCCTGCAAGTTTGGATTGAGCTAAACAGCAAACTCAACTAGAAACCCTCTCTTGAAAACTTTCAAAATATTGGAAAACTGTTCTTAGAGAACAGTGTTAAAGCTTTCTTTAGCTGACATTATTTTCTAAACCCAGTGCTCACAGTATGCTGTGCCTTGTACGATGTTTTATATGCCTTTCTGTACTCTTTTATTTTAAATAATCATTTTTAATAATTGATTTATACTTGGCTGGAGATATATTGAATATAAACTTAAAATAATTTACGTAAAAATAAAACCTACCTGCAAAGTAGCACCACCACAGAATCGGCCTTGGCTGGGATGAAGCCCAGGAGGAACACGTTGCGGCAGCCACAGTTGTAACACTCCAGCACTGTCTCGCCCAGTGGCCCATCTTTATGCAGCGTCACCTCTTTGCATTTTGCTCTCACCAAATGGTTCACAATGTGACTGTCAGAAAGACCATGAAGAAAACCATTAAAAATGTGACTTGATTACATGGCTGCATATATCAATTTCAAGTAGGCATGCATACATAACTAGTACAACAACAAAACAGACTTGACTAATTTTAATTTGCATTGCATTGCTTTATGTCAGCAGCAGATGGGAGATGGACCTACAAAGTGATTCAAAAATGCAACTTCAATAATAGTTTCTGTAGACGACGGACTATTTAAACAAATTCAACATTTTTAAAGGTAAAAGGCGGTGGCAGTTTGAGACCATTCATAGTTGTAATATTTCATTGTAAAGACTTTAAGGTGGGTGTGAAGTAACATCTATCTGGCTACATAAGCAGCTGATGTTCTGATGCTGATATGTGAGGTGATAAAGGTAAACATGAGTGGACAGCACACCTGCCAGATGTGTTGCCACGTCCATTACAGAACCACTTCTTGCTGGTGTTGCAGTACACAACACATGCTGGATCGTGGATCCCACAGTAGCTGAAAGAAAAGCAAAAGAGTAGAAAAAAAACAGCATAATTATAAGTGCAGTTAAAGCCATATTCTACTCATTTAAAAAACAGTTTTCGTTGGGGGATGCCAAACAGACAACATGCTTGATAAAGGAGGAAGTAAACACATGCTTTTGAGTGAGCATACACGAGCCTCGTGTATTATCAACTTCAATTTTCACGTGTGATCAAATGTAAAGTGACATCCTGACATGGTGTAGCTCGTGTCAGTGTACCTGCACGCGTGCACAGGCAGGTCTTTGGTGTAGTACGTGTCTTCTTCATCTTCCTCAAAGTTGAGCTCGGCCAACAGCTGGCTGGCTTTGGACACAGAGTCATCCAGACCACCATTTAAAAGACCTTCATCAGGACCATTAACCTGCAGCAGCAAAACACACACACACACACACACACACAAGCTTTACCCAACAAACTCAACGCTAACGCCAAAAAAAAAAAAAAAAAGGGACACAGCGCCAAAAAGAAAAGCATGATAATAACAAGCTGAGTGACTGACAGCGATCTTTACACACATCTTTTTGGTTATTACAGCGTAACCTGGTGAATTTGGTTCGGTATGTACAGTCCAAAACAAACGTGCTACGCCGAGTAATATCACTTTGTGAGTTTAGGATGTGGCTTATCAGCTTGCAGCCAGCTAGCGGTAACAGCTAGCTAACAGAGCTAGGTGTGCTAGATCCAATAATAGCGGGCTAACATGCATCGCTGGGTCGGCTAGCTAACCGAGGCTAACGTCGGTAAAGTGCGCTTTACGCCGCCTTCCTGTGACATTAAAAGCCGCAAACCTGACTGTCCAGCTGGCTCTGTGTGTGGCCTTGAGTTTGCGTCTGGCTCGGAAGCGTGAAGTCGGTGAAGTCGTACTCGGAGCCCTGGGTGTCCGCTCCGAGTAACTCTGCCTCCTCGGTGTCCAGGAAGGTGAGGGTTTGGGAGCTCGGCCCGTACGCCTCCACACTCATCTCGACTCGCAACTTTCGCTTTGCCGAAGTGTTTCCGTGGTCCGTCTAAAAAAAAAAAGAGGGCGACTAAATCCTCGATGTGTTTGTTTATCGACAAGTTATTGTGAGGGGGCAAGTCGCCGACTGTCTTAATTTGAACCCAAACAAAAATGGAACCGATCAGAAGCTCGAGAAATCCAGCAGGTCCGACGGCGACGGTGACGAACTTCCATGCGCGGCTCAACGTGTGACGTTCACACACACGGCAAGGCGGATGACCAAAGATAGAGCAACATAAGGGAAGAGCTCTCACTCTGATCTTATTTTCGGGTATCAAAACGGAGTTGTGGTGGACCTTTGCGGGAGTGATATGGAAATACGACTCTTTTAAATATTCATCTAGAATATTTAATCAAAGCCTAAACACATTTAAAGCCATATAAAAAAGCTTGATTCGTCAAGGGTTTTGATTGGATAACATTTGAGCTGGTAATAGTAATTTAAAAATGTTTTTGTTCACGCAGCCTTACATGCATATTTCAATCTTCAAATGTCACTCAGTAAAATCGAGTATAAATCAACTACAACTACAATAGTTTTTAAAAAATCGTATCAAAAGACACAGAGAAATTCCATGTTATCATTTCATTCTCTTTATTTCCAAGCATTTCCTTCTAAAAAGCAAAGATTACATTTTTGTAACGTTGCTTTGTTAATGTCTAAAGTGGATTCTTACCAAATAGAGAAATTCACAATAAATTCACAGAGCCATAATGTTATTGTACAACAGAGCACACACCAAGATAAAAATAAATACATTTGAGGTAGCCACACATTTGACTGGACAGTATCAATAAAATATCTTTGAACTGAACTGCTGAGCAATTTTAAGGCCTTTTCATAACACTCATTAATTACAAGGCACAGGAAATAGTCAGGATCAGACATCACCTCATCTGTAAACTCGAGGCTTTCCCTATATGTTGGCAGGATTTTTTTTGGGAGGGGGGGGCAGATCCACCACAACCCTTTCACTTCCTCACCTGCAAACAAGGAACTTAACCCTGCCCACTATTTCAGTATTTCAAAACAGATCTTAAAACCTCATACCAAAGATGTAAGTTGAAAAATGAATGCCAAGATTCAGTTCAAGCAAGTGTTCAGCTCGGTGTTCAATGATGCTACATTATGGTACAAACAATTGAATTAAAATAACATACTCTGCTAAAAACTAATGACAATTCACTCAATCTAACTGGCTGCTACATTACTGACCTTGTAAAAAATTAAATAAAAGGCTTCTACTGCTACAATGTTAAGCTAATTGTTTAGTTTCCTCGATAGATTTTACAGTTTTAAACAATATCCAACTAAGTTTATCCAAACAAATTGTCTTGCTTTGGATACATACGATGAAAAAAAACTAAAATGTCTGTAGAGTCATCTGTAGTTTGTTTGTTTAACAGGTTAAACAAACCAAAGGTACGGGATATAAATGATGACTCACTGATAAAGCATCCATAGTAATAATAATTGGAGAGAAAAACATTAAAATGCATGTGTGCATGCCTGGAAAGCTACATATTTCAATTTAAAGTGGCTGAAAAAAAAAGCATTTTCACAAATAGAATTGCTGTTAATATTCCAGATAAAGTCACATTTTAAAAAAAGGAAAAAAAGAAAGTGCTACAGAAAAGAAAGTCCAGGCCCAACTCTGACTGAACTGAGAGTCAAAATCCATGAAATCAAATCCTCAGGTAAAATAAGCAGCTAAATCTGATTCAATGACGGGCACAACAGAAAGCTTCTGTCAATGTTTAAAAAATACGGGCTAGACCAAAAAAGAGAAAACATGGGATTGTACTACTTGAGCTTGAAAGGTTGCACACTTCAAATACAATCACAAATTTTCTTCACAGTCTGGAACATTTTCACAAAAGCTTTGTATCTCTCTTAAGGGCTAAAATATATTGATTTTTCTAATTACCGTATTATTATTGGATATACACTTTATCTTAAGAACAGGACAGCTATCTGAATGTAATGGTGAAGCCATAATAGAAACCAGTGAACCTGAGATCTGTAAAAAAAATAACATTGCACAGCCTTGGGCCAGATCTCAGTAGCGTGGAATTGTGGTTGTTCTGTCAGAAGTGGGCCAGACAAACTGGGGAAATATGAGCTGGAACCAACCCGTTCCCTGATTTAAATAACCTTTGTAAAAGAAGGCAAATTCACAACTTCTTATAAAGAAAAAGGACTAAAGAAACAATTCAACATCAAGTGTGAAACCACATAGTAAGAAGGTAGTTAAAAGGAACCAGAAATGAGTAAACACAGTTCACTGCTAATCATTTCTACTAAAAACATTATGTATTGGGTACATTGAACATTTGAAAACCTTTGGAAAACAGTTGAATTAATCATAATGTTACTGAGTGAAATCAAAAACTTGAGGATGAAATATCCTGACAGTTGAATACTCGCTCAGCCATGTTTTCAAATGGGACTTCTCTAACCATTTGAAAAAAAACCTAACCGCCTTTTAGGTGCATCATAGGAGTCACATTTAGGACTACAGGTCTATAAGGTCTCAATGTATATAAACAAATGTTAACAGCCCATTGTGTCTGTGTTCTCTTAATGAGCATTATACTTTTCATATAGTTTTTAACTCAGCAGTCAGAATATTTAATCTTCATCTAAAGTGTGACTTTTTAAATGGGATCAGGTGTTTTGTTTTTTTCAGCTAAACCCTACATTTTTTTTTTTTACACATATTGGGAGACATTAAAACACAAGATAATCAGGCAAGTAGTATACAAAGCAAAAACCGAAGACAAATAGTGATTTCACACTTGCAGAAAACTCCTGAAATTAATCCTGATATTTTCAGGAGGAGCTTTTCAGACTTTTTACAGAGTTTCTCCTGCCAGCTGCCCAATGTTTTTTTGCGCATTAAGTCCGAGTGAGCTGATGTGAGAACGCAGCACTCCGTTACCCGGAAAATTCACATGGAGCGGGTGGGAGGGGGTAGTAACGTTTATGTTCTGTGACAGGTGCACCGCAAACGCTACTATCGCTGTGCACGTAATTAAACTGCCGCATTATGTTTTCTGTTCACTAGGATGTTGTTCTCCGCTCTTCTGTTAATAGTGTGATTCCGTCAAACTTCATGTAGCATTGATATAAAGGCAAATATTGTCATTATAGCAACGTATAGTGGAATCTGTTGCTTCACCGGCCACTTCCGCATCATTCTTTCTGCCCCCCCCCCCCCCCCCCCCCGTCTGACAGGGATAGACTCCCGCTGGTAGGTGAATATGTGAACAGCCAGGTCAGGAGAATCTCCAGAGCAGTCCTCCTGAAATGATCTAGGTCTTTTCAGGAGTGCATATGTGAAAGCAGCTAAAGACAAATAAATGCTGGAAAGATCAGAAACAATGAAGTTTTTGTTTTGTCCAAGACAATAAAAAGAGGTTTGGCTACTTGTGGTTAAGTGCAAGTTCTCCTGTGTGGTAAAGGCTGAAGAGGCTGGTTGACTTCTGGAGGTCACTTAGTGGAAGTGCTGCTGGCAGTGGATCTTCTCCTCAGCCTGGTCCAGAAGCTCGAGCATCTCTTGAATGATGGCCTTCAGTGCACGGCCCAGGTCTTCACCGCTGTAAGGCTTTCCAAGAGGAGGCACATGGACGAAGGCAGAGCGACCATGGCTCAGATACAAAGAGGTGTAGTAGGTGAAGTCACAGAGATACCTGTTCGGGAAGTGAGCACACCATCAGATGAGTAAAGTCAATGTGTTATAAAGAAGACAAAATAAAAGCTATGAATACCTGCATTACACACGGGTACAGTTTTATAACAAATCATGAGCAGATGACCCTATAAATAAATCTGTTACCATGTGACAAAGAAACATTCAGAGTAGGTTTAAAAATGAGTTTGTAAAAGGACAGAGATATTACTTCGACACATGTTTTGTGTCATTTCTGCAAAAATATAATTTGGAAATTGTAGTCGGTTAGTAACAAATACTAGAGAGAAGACGATATGCCCACACACTTGCTCGAAACACCACAAAAAGTTTCGACGAGAGGTCTTCTTCAGGAGATCATTCTTATTTTAAAAAAGTATTAAATGTGCGGGCATTTCTTCTCTCTGCTGTTCTTGTATTGCCCTGGCTGCACCTGTGTCATGTGCATCAAAATACCCATTAAACACATTTCTTTCTTACCCAGATTCTGTTGTGATGGTTTGTTATTATGGAATGGATTTATGATCAAGTGTTTCTGAACTTTAGCTCTAATAAGCTATTTGATACCAGAGAGAGTGGCAGTAACATCATCATCATCGTCAGCTCTGTTGACAAGTGTGACTCCTGCAGCTCAAGATTTCTGCCTGATAGATGTTTTTTCCTTGCCACTGTAACTTTGCTAAATGTTGCTTGGTGCTGTGCTCATGATGGATTAGTATTGGCTCTTGATTTATTGAAAACTGTTCACTAATATGGGTACGTCAAAAACTCTGCATAATCAAGTGAATCGCAAAGATGTATTTTATACAATTCCTTATAATGGTGGCCCATGACAAAAACACAAGCTCCACTGCCATCTTCAATGAAGAGTATGTATCATTCTTTTCAGGACTCAAACATCTAAGTTATTAATGACTTGCTATTGTCGCAAAAATGCCATTTACAATCTCCAATGGTAAAGATTCAGGGTTGATAAGCCTGACAGCTTACAGAGAGAAGATTCAATTTCTGGCAGAAAAGGCATATGCAGAACAAGTTACTGCTTTGACCACAGCAGTCAACAAGATCGGCACAAAATGCAAGTTCCTCACAGTGGCTTCAAGCAAAGGGAAATCAATCCTTTTGTTCCTATTAATACATTTTTCCCTCAGCTGTCTATCACACCGTTAAACAAAATTCCCCCCATTTTGCAAAGAGTAAAGATGTTCTTCTTTAATAGACGAATCATGTGCTTGTAAGTGGTGCAAGTAAAAAAAAAAAGGCTAATTCTGACTGGCAAAACTACAGGAAATAATTACCTTCCAGCATCTTTAGAGACAGAAACAGCTACTCCAAGCCCCGAGGCCGTCACTCGCTTACAGACCGATTCCATGTCAATAACTGAGTCGATACAGTCTGGACCTCCCACGATGCAACACTGCGAATCAGGACAGAAGCTGCTGTTGTCCAGGCCCTTGTAGCCATGATTTCTGCCACACTTCTCCAGTGTGACGGTGGTGGCCATACCTGAGACGCCAACGTGAACGACCAACTGGGGAAAAAAAAAAAAAAAAAAAAAAAAGAGAGAAGATCTGAGACTTAATCAATTCAGATTTACTCAAATATTTTGGTCCCAAACACAAATTGAATCACGATATATCTTTGAAATCATATCTGAGGTGTATAGAAGGAGTGGTGATTAATTTATCTGGGGAGGAGATGCAAACATGCAGATCTCATTCAAGAAAATACTACATCTTTAGGAGCCCCATGAAAGTATCATATTTCATATTTGAATGCTCTCAGAGTTGGTCTGAGACACACTAAAGCTAGTCATTTGCTACAAACAGTAATTTAATAATTGTATGTAATGTACTTTGAGGCAGCTTGTGTTACATGTGTAATTATCTATTATATGCCTTTACGCTGTGTGTGAGATCCAACTTTGACTTGCCTTTAGAAAGTGACATTTAAATCAGACTGAAACTGAAGCAGACATGAGCTGCTGTAGTTTATCTCTAGATGTGGAAAAATGCTGATAGGTCATATGTTTCTCTTACCAGTGGATGATACTGCTTCCATAATGAAGGAACCAAACTCTGGACTGTCTGATACTCTACAGGAACCTCTGAAACATGCAAGTCCACTTCACTTCCAAGTCCAAGCTTCTTCAGTTCCTGTAAGAAAAAAACAAGAGCATGTAAGCTAAAGTGCTTTTTGCAAAGTGCATGATGTTAATGTCATGACGCACAACATTTTTCAATGATTAAGGTGAGATCTGGGCAAGAATAATCATTGATTTCAAGACTGGAAAAATGGATCCAGCTCAGAATATCAGACAAAGAGTAAGGTATTTTACCTGCTTTTTGTAAAGTGTCTTGAGATAACACTTGTTATGAGTTGACGCTATACAAATAAATTGAATTGAATTGAATATGTCAAAATAACTCGGAGAGAGGTGGTGAAACTATTACAACAATGCACTCAAGGGAAGGGAGTAGCACAGAGTTATCCATATGTAGGCTGATGAAGCGTGTTTAATGTGTGGAAAATTAATCTGTTCTCAAAGAACCATTTACAGGTGTATTTAAGCTTTAAACAGCATTGCCACACTTCTCTAACTGTGTATTAGTTTGGTACATTTCCTGCACCTTTTACCATTTATACTTACAATAAGTGCCTACTTGCAACGAAATATTCAAAAAAGTACATCCTCACATTTCCATTTGTACCCATTTTTCCTGCATGTCATTTCCCACTCCGCCACCCCTGTCTCTGACTCTCTTCACTTTCCTCCCAATAAAAGGCATAAAACCCCAGAAATTACCTTAGAAAAAATATATATTTTATATATATAGATTTATTTTCCAAACTACAACACATCCAGTAAGAAAGTGTGTTTTCATAAATTAATACTAATGAATAAAACCAGTCGTGGAAAACTGTGACATAAAAGAAGCAATCTTACATATTCTAAGTAAGATAAATCTGTGTCAGATTCACAGCCAGTGACCGGCATCTCCACTTGTCTCCCCCGTAGGACCAGAAGCCTCGGACAATGACCCCTACTTATATTGAAAAGAGGCTTTTTTGACCACGTCTGCGACCCCACCACAAAGCAGCCCATTGTTTGCATTTAATATCCTTATCAAGTCCGTCTAGACACCCTGACAACCTCTGTCATCCCCCACATGCAGTTTCCCCAATAGGACTCAGAGAGCCTATCGACTCGCTGCTACACGACGTGAAGCCGGCCGGCAGCAATCAGAGCAACATTTCACTGCCACATACACAGCTTTAACAAGAGATATTCATTTAGTCACACCTACTCTCTCTCTCTTTTATGTATTTTTTCATTTGACTGTTTGTGCAGGCAGCCAAGTCTTGGCCCAAAAAAATATTGCTCTTTATAATTATATAGGTAGTGTCTCATATTTCACAAGCATGTCATTTTGTCTTCATTTAAAAAACAACAACAAAAATTTCATTACGTAAGGAATACTATTTAAACAAAATATTGAATTACAGCAGTCTAATTTTAATTGATGATCCTGTTCATGATTGATCTTGATCATTACTTACGCATCGGCAGTAAAGAGATTAGGGCTGGGCGATACGGACCAAAAATCATATCTCAATATTGTTTAGCTGAATGGCGATACTCGATATATATCGATAAGTCTTTCATTAACAGTGAAAACACATGAAAAATAAACTACCTGATACATCTTAAAAACTCGATATATTTTCCAGCCCTAAAAGAGATACAACGTACAGTACCTGTACAGCTACCCAGCTGGCGTTGACTGTGTGCTCTCCAAATGGCCCAAAACCTGCAAAGGAATACACACACACACTGTTATGATGCAGCACTTAGGAAAAAGAACTATTCAGTTAAAAAAAAATACAACAAATGAAAAAGCATTTAGTTTTGATGAAGTAGTAGAATACACAGGGGATCATCCATCCTAGTCTGTTGTATAATAGACATAATAAAATCTTGTGTACCTTAAATGTTGCAGTTGAAGCCTTACTATGTGTGATCCTAATGCTTTTAGTTTAATTGTTTGATAGAGATACTTTTGAATGTTTGACTGCAGGATACAGAATCTGAATGTTCTAACTTTTACAGTAACTATAATATAAACTGTAAATAATAAGCTCATGGACCTTTAAAAAAAAAAAAACATCTTTCTAAAACCAAAAAGAGAGGAAGGTGTTGTTAGATTAGCAGCATTCTGCTCTTTATTGAATTAAAAAAATAACTAAAATCCCTTCGTGGCTCACTCCATATATGATCAAAATCACAGCAGAAGCCAATAGATATTCACCAGGGCTTGTTTGTGTAGAGATCTATAACTGATCCCCTACCACCACCCTTCCAAGGGTCAGCAGGTCCCTTGGGGGTTGGATGGGTGGGTTGGGGGGGGGGGGGTCAGTCTGTCTGACATGCTGCTGAAAAGGAGCAGAGTGAGGGGCCGGCAGCTGCCAGCCGGCCCGCTATTGTGAAGGTGCTGTTCCCAGGCAATCTTCACATCTTGTATCAGCTGGGACTGTGAGCGCCTGCACCCCTCTTTGTGTCTGAAAAGTCACTGCTCCTGTTGTCCGCCACAGTGTCAACACTAGAGACTGTAGTTTTGCACTTAGAAATGATATGTTTTATGGGCTGGTAGACAAGTCACAAGGAGTTTTAGAAAATAACAGTTCAAAGCGCAAGACATTTATTTGGAACTGTTATCATAAGGAAAGCAAGGTGATAAATGAAAGATAACTGTGTGAGCTTCTGTACCACAAGTATCACAGGAGATAATCAAGACTGAAACATAATCTATGACTGGATTTTAGACATTTTATTTACTTTACACTGTTTTAAAAAGAGGATTTTCTGGCATGAACTTCACCAAATGACAAGGTGCATGAAGAGTGAAGCAACACTTGTAGTAAGAAGATCAACTTTATTAACAATGTAGACCGAGGCGTTTGGGCTTCATCAGGGTCATCAGACTCTGTTTTCCCAGATCTGTAAAACTGCAACAAATCTGGAAGAAGCTGAAGCGGAAAACAACCTCCTGTAAACTGACATTTTAAGCAAAGAAAACCCAAACCCCAAAAGGGCCCCTTCCTTTTAAAAGGACATTTTCAAAATCAAACAAATCCCTCCATAAATATATAGGATATATAGGATATAGGATACATATAATCCTATAAAAAGATATTAAGGTTAATTGTAAACTTTGGATGTGAAAGCCTTGGGAAGCAACAGATTTGATATGAAATTAACAAAATTTGAATGGTTAAGATAACTGACTGTATTATTTTGAATAATAGGACACTGTTATTTACAATTAACGTTATCTAATATAACGTTATGAACAACTGCGAGACATGTAGAGATTTAAATAACATCCGATTTCATGCACGATTTTTTTTTTTTTTTATCGGGACATTATTTTGTATGTTGTGACCCAAAACCGTCAAACAACCACAAAGATGAAGTCCACCAGTTTGTCAGTGGTTCGACCCCCTGTTTGTTTTTGTTTTGTCTTCATGAATGAAGAGTCTTAAACAACGTTTCCAGTAACTGCACGGACAGAAGCACTTATGAGCCTGACGCCATTAACGTGAGAGCAGCTGTCATTTTCACAACTTTTTTCCTCCACTTCAGCCTCCTGTTTAGTCTTTCGAAAAGAGACGACAATAACAGCAGAAAGAAAGCGGACAAACCTGTAACCACCACCGTCCGTTTACTGTTATCCATCGCCAGTCCCGTTGTCTTTTTTTTAACAGTACTTTCGTCTGAAACTGGACCGTAAAAGAGAGTTCAGACCCTCCGCAGCCGACGGCTTCTCCTGCCAGATTCCAAATGAAAAACACTGGTCCTTCAAGCTGCAGGCTACGTGCGGCGTGACGTCATTACGTCACCGATTAGAAGGCAGTCATTACTTGACTCAAAAACGACGAAATGGTTCACAGGCAAACGTTTTATGTCCAAATAGGTCCTCCGTTTTGATGCATTTTATTGAAACCGTCTTTTTGAAAAAAAAAAAAAAGAGAAAATTGAGAGATTAAAGGAGAAAATATAAAGATAAATCTTTAAACGATAATTCAATAATCATGGATATAGTTATTGAAAACTAGAACGGAAATCTTCTTGGACATTTAGGTTGTTGCTTTAAATGATGTAATGTTTTTTTTTTTCTCTGTGTGTTTGTGTGTGTGTGTGTGTGTGTGTGGGGGGGGGGGTTAGGCACTCAAGTGTTTTGCAAAGCGGGACTGTAGAGGGCAGTATCTGATCTGAGCGTGAAAAACACTGGTCCTTCAAGCTGCAGGCTACGTGTGGCGTGACGTCATTACGTCACCAATTAGAAGACAGTCATTGCTTGACTCAAAAACGACGAAATGGTTCACAATCACAGGCAAAAAATAAGAAAGACAAGCGTTTTATGTCCAAATAGGTCCTCCGTTTTAATGCATTTTATTGAAACCGTCTTTTTGAAAAAAAAAACATGAGAAAATAAGGAAATTAAAGGAGAAAATATAAAGATAAATCTTTAATCAATAATCTAATAATTTAATACAATAATCATGGATATAGTTATTGAAAACTAGAACGGAAATCTTCTTGGACATTTAGGTTGTTGCTTTAAATGATGTAATGTTTTTTTTTCTGTGTGTGTGTGCGTGCGTGTGTGTGTGTGTGGGTAAGGCACTCAAGTGTTTTGCAAAGCAGGACTGTAGAGGGCAGTATCTGATCTGCTGCTAGAAAATCTTTAGTAGAAGAAGAAAAACGACGCGGTCGAGGAAGAGCTGGTAGAAGGAGTAGAAGAAGACCGCTGATAAATCGTGTTAGAGACGTACTTAAGGCGATTAAAAAAACGAGAATCACAATGGTAAGTGTTTGATGATGGCACTGAAATAAATAATGAACCGCTGGAAGTTATCAGACATTTAGTAGCACGCCAGCTACTCAGCTAAACGCTAACTGGGTCACAATGAACCGCGGCGTGTTAGATGCGTTAGCTGACGATTAAACCTTAAAATACTAACACAGGTAACATCTTACTCACGCTTATCTTTCTCTCCAAAGTAATTGTTTTTGTTGCCTAGTGCGTCTGCAATTTCACATAACAACATTTAAGGGCTTCCTCAGTAAACTACTCCAGCAATGTATGGATTTAAATAACGAGTCTTTCCAAAATACTACTGGCCGTGAAGTGTACACGAGTTAGTAAAACACTGATGGTGATTTCACTTTGTTTGTCATTTTGCAGCTGCCCTTGTCTCTGCTGAAGACTGCCCAGAACCATCCAATGGTGAGAAGATATTAGGACGCATCTGCTGTGAAGGAGTTAATGTTACTAATGTAGACGAGTGAAAACTTTAAATGGCTTCACATTCATTAATTAAAAGTGTTTCTTGTAAACTGTTGATCATGTTAAATGTTATACATGCACTTGCAAATGTTTGGCAGTCTGCTTCTCCAGGATTTTTTTTTTTTTTTTTAGATGTGTATGATTCATTGTTATATTATATTTTGTTTTATATGTTTCTGTTGCTGCTCCGGCTGTCAGGTTTAATTAGTTTAAAATTCAACTTCCTCCCAATTCTTGTGTTTCAGCCAAAGTAGAGGGTTTTCTTCTTTTTTTTAATTTCTTTTTTTTACGAGGGTTGTAAACATGCTCTTACTTTATCCTGTCGTCCTGCATGTGTTAGAAAGCAGCTGGCTATTTGAATCAGAGTCATACATTGAATTGTGTCTTTCGTCCCTTAGCTGGTGGAGCTGAAAAACGGAGAGACCTACAATGGTCATCTGGTCAGCTGTGACAACTGGATGAACATTAACCTGAGAGAAGTCATCTGCACCTCAAGGGTAAAGCTGAGAGTTTTGCTTTAGCTTTTCTGCCGTCACTAAAACTGCAGATGAGTTCCCTCCAGCTGGAAGAAACAAAACTTAGATCTCTGTGATCCTGTTTTAGAATATAACTTTAGCTGTTGGTGTCAGTGTTTTCTTCTGAGTCTCCTGCTGTAGATGGATCTCAATCACTCCTTTTTTATAAGCATTTAAAGATTGATTAGTTTGTATTTTTGTCATGGTCCAGTTCTTATTTACTTTTCTGTTGCACTTGGTGGATATCCATACGCAAATATGTGTAAAAAAAAAAAAAATGATAATAATAACTAACAACCTTCGCATTGTATAAGCTATGATTTTTATAAAATTCTGACAAAAAATATTTACCCTTGTGTGAATAGATTGTGGTACTTTTAAAACAAGTTATTTCATAAGTATGTAAAACTGTTCAGTAACGGTAAATAGCCGAGCAGACAGGAGTGACTCAAAAATTCATTTGGGCCTGTTAACTATTATAAAAATCACTTTGGATTATTCACTCCCGTCAAAACAGTACTACAGAAACATTTTGAAGGCAAGAGTCCGTAATCCCTGCTGTCCTCTAACAGGATGGAGATAAGTTCTGGAGGATGCCTGAGTGCTACATTAGAGGAAGCACCATCAAGTATCTTCGAATCCCAGATGAGATCATCGACATGGTGAAGGAGGAGGTGGTGTCAAAGGGCCGTGGACGAGGAGGTGCCCAGCAGAACAAACAGCAGGGTAAAGGAAGAGGAGGAGCTGGCCGAGGTGAGTGGAAACACACTGCTGCAACGCGGGATATTCGATTCTGCTCTCATAACATGAGTATTTCATACATCAGATTTTGGATGATTCCAAATGTGTCATTCATTTAATCTGCACACTTTTGAATTACATTTGTAAATGACACAACAAAATGCCTCGAGATAAACTCTCTCCTAATAACATTATGGCAACCTATGCAATCGAATGCAATTCTATAATACCTTAAATTCTACTTTCACACAGCTTCTACTTTTCAGTTCTAGGTCAAATAATGGGTTCATTCTACTGGCGGCCCAGATGCTTCTGATTTCTTAGACTGTATTTTTGTAAGATAAACATTATTCTGCTGTGGTGTGTTTAGCTAACCAAAAACAAACTTAGAAGTAACTTCTTAACTTTTTGTTTTTTTCAGAGTAATTCAGACAAATTCCAACGTTTTTATTTTTTATTTTTGTTAAACAGTTGTTCTCAATATGGCCTCTTATTTCTCCCCGCAGGTCTGTTTGGTGGTCGTGGCAGAGGGATGACTGGTCCTGGGCGGGGTCAGCAGCAGCAGCAGCAGCAGCAGCAGCAGCAGGATAAGAAACCGGGCAAGCCGCAGGGAATGAAGAACCAGCACTGACAGACTACATCTTTCAGAACATGAAGATAGAATGAGCTCTCTGGTGTTTGCTCCAGCTTTGATAATTGTCAAGACTGACCACAGCAGAAATCAAACTGGGAGGGATAAGTAGAAGCTGTGCTCTGGCAGTTTTGTTTGTTTGTTTTTGAGCACACCTGTAAGTACATCATTTTTTATTATCACCATATAGTCAAAGCAGACATACTCCTTTAGTAACAATTTGTATTTGTGATTTTCTATCATTGTAAGTTAAGTCAAATAGTTACTGGAGACCCCACTGGATTTATGTTTTTCTTTTCTGTTTTTGGAACATTTTGTGGTGAAGTAACACCCAGCCCCAACTTCTGTTGCATGAATATTATTTTTTAACTTGCTCTTAATTTTGTGTTGTTTGTGACATCCTGTGATGAGCAGCCTTTCTGTTTGACGTGAGGTCTGTTCACAGCTGTGAAGCCGGTAGACTGGTACTCAGGGTATGAGGATACAGTCCCTTTAAAATGAAAGCTTTTTCTTTTAGGATATGTATGATGACATACTATGATCATTTAGAGTTTCATGGGGGGAAAAGAAGATTCTCATGTTCTTAATGTACAAGTCCAACATCTGTCATGTTTGGAGGGTTTTGTTTTATTTTTGTAACAGAAGACAGTGTTGTAATTTATTTACAAGACAAAATCAGAATAAAACAACTTTTGTTAAAGTGGTTGTATTTTTATTAAGTACAGATTGTTCTAAAAGATTTACTCCTTTTGGTCATATCAACTTGATATCAAATATTTTACTTTTTCACTTAGTAATTTCTCTGGAAATAAAAACATTTTATTGATTGATTTATGTTAATGATCAGCAATAGAAAGTTTAAGCCTATAACAAAAATAAGTGGAAATACTGGGTACAAGGTGCATGTGGATAATATGCTGACTCATTTAGATCCCTTTGCATCTAAAAACTTGTATGAATTTAAACTATATTTATCTGACTGCAAGAGCAGTTTTTAGTTTAAATTAAGTGAATTATTTATGTAACTTGTTAAATACATTAACAGCATCAAGACTAGTTCACTATTACAGTATTTTGATTAGTGAACTCAAATGTAATCTTTACCAAATTTAATTATCCTTCATCTTACCACTAAAATAAAATATTGTTACTGCCTCAAGGTGTACAGTTGTGAAAGGATATACACTTTAAGTTCTTCATGGAATCAGAAACCTCAATAATGATTATGTAACTGACATCATTTTATTAACTTGAAAGCCTTATTGAGGCATGGGTCCACTTACAGGCGTTTAAACACCACAGCGGTTACTGCAATGATGACAACAATAATGGCCGTTATTTTAAGACTGCTACGACCAACATGACCAGACTGAGGAAACAAACATAAATCAGATATATCAAAGACACTCAATAAAAAGCATCACAATAAATTCCATATGAACTAAGAGAGAATACTTAATGTGAATGAAAATCAGAATACATGAAAAGTCTGCATGATTACATTTCTTATCCAGTTTATCTTTCCAACAGGGGTGTCCAAACATAAGACCTTGCAGGTTACCTGCAGCTCGTGATCCATTTTTTTATTGGCCTGCAGCACCCAAAAAATTTAGATACATTTTTCTAGCTTTAAGCCCTTATTTAATAGAACAGTGGACAGAGTAGGAAATTGGGACAAGAGAGTGGGGAGTGACATGCAGGAAAGGAGACACAGGTAGGACTTGAACCCGGGCTGCCTGTTTGAAGGACTGAAGCCTCCATTTAGCAGGCACAACCTAACCCATTGGCCATCAGCTCCATGGCTGGCGGCAAATTCTAAAAATAAAATATTATAGGGCCTGAATTAGCACATGAAGCTTGTGCTTGACTGTATTGTTCTTCTTAAGTTTTGACATTAGGCAGCGCGGCTGTGTTCAACTAGGCAGATTCTCCAAACTCACTAGACAGGTGCAATCACTCAAAGAAGATTTGGCATGGGTGATGAAACATGATCAAAAAAAAGCAAATATTGTAAAGTTTACAAAAACTGTTGAATTATGGCAGGTTAAAAAAATCCCAAATCCCAAATTATTAAAAAATGATTAACCCTGAAACATATATAAAAAAACAATCAATATCAAAGTCTTAGTTAATTTGTGCTGAGTAGGTTCTGATCCTTCATGTAAGGCTCAGACACAAATGAATGATCTCTTATAAACTGATATAGGGCAGTAAATAAGCAGCTAGCTCATGATAACATGTAATAAACTGTTTGATCAAGGAGTTACAAGAATGGAATACCCTTCGCTATATATTCATCTTTCACACAACAAATCAGGAACAAATAAAGGCGGAAAAAAATGAAAACAAAATCAAATCAAACTTGGTTTTCTTACATTTAACCTGATAATCTCACATTTCTACAACACATCCACCTCATCCCTCCATAAGCAACTCCTGCCTTGCTGTGACAGAGTATTTCCAGGTCTCTACAATCTGGGACAGCGTCAGGTTTTCAGGAAACTTGTCCTCCACGTAAAGAGGCACCTCCACCTTTTTACCGTCCATGTAAGCCGCCACAGTCTCCTTTACACTGAGAACAGAAAAAAGTTGTTTAAGTCAGTCACTCACACCTCTTTGCATAGTGGATATATGGGGGCTAGTATAGTAATATGTACAGCATTCGAGTCTTTCTAAGAGTTTTACCCCCAGGTTGGTGTGTAATCATCAGTGGCCCTTGGGCGGCCCAGATTCAACAGGAGGAACTCGTGCATCTCAAGCAGCCATTGGTCCACGATGCCCCTGGACAGGAAGCCCTTCAGCTCTATCTTATCTTCCTCAGTCAGCTGCATCTGGTATTCAGTTGGATACCCCGAAAATGGCTCCTTATAATAGAAACAACATGAAAGGGAAGTGTCATTTTTGTGCTTGTAGCATATTATTTAATGAGCGAAATAATGAATGAATGAAATTGTTATCAGACAAACAGTCGAGACACAGCAAACACAAAGAGAAAGATTTTTATAGGAAATGAAAGCAAGCGGGAGAATGATGCTTATACCCAGGTTTTTTTCATTGATTGTTGTTCTAATATTAAACGGCTAACACCGCATCACTTACCCTCTTGAGACGCTGCAGCATTTTTTCTGATTTGAGGGAGGAGAGGAGTTGCCACAAACAAACACAATGTCTGAGGGTGCATCTGCCCAGAGCCTGAAGAAACACAACAGCAGAAAAGAAAGAAAATAAATTAATTTAAAACTACAGAATTTCATTAATTGTTTAGTTTTGCTGAGACACCTAAAGTGAGTAATTTTTGATGAATCATTGTTTCATACATAGACTTTTATTTTGTCAACAATTACTTAATTTAATTCATGATGATTATGTAGTTAGTCATAGTCTTGTTGTCAGAAACTCCTTGGAAATTCTTAGCCAAATTAAAAAAAAGTTTCAAAATCCCTGTTATTTCAATACACACACCAGTCTGCCATAATCATGCCTTCGCCCAGCATTGCTGGACAATACTTTTGCTTTGTGGTGTGAAAAAGGATTAAAGTGTATAGGAGATTTTTATTTGGACAACAAGTTTGCATCTTTTGGGCAACTAAGTTTAGAGTATAATCTACCTCATTCACATTTATTACGTTATATGCAACTTAGGCACTTTGTAAGAGAAAACATCCCTAATTCTGAGTCAACCTGTGAGAGATACCCTCTGTTAGAATTGCTTTCTCTTTCACCAGAGAGTAAGAAGCTTATCACTAAATTTGTTAATTATTTCTCTGAGGATTCAGTATCTGCTAATTGTATTAAGAAGGCTTGGGAAAGAGAAATCAATGCTGCATTGCCTGATAAACTATGGAGAACTGCACTATCCTGTATTCATAGTTTTTCAATTAATTGTAGACACAGGTTAATTCAGTTCAAAGTCATTCACCGTTTTCATTATTCTAAAGTCATGCTTCATAAGATTTACCCCCCTGTGTCTCCAATATGTGACAAATGTAATTCAAAAGATGGCACTTTACTGCATTTATTTTGGGATTGTCCATTAATTTATCAGTTCTGGTCTAGAATTTTTTCGTTTTTTTTTGTCTGGGGTTTATCACAGGTCTCGCTCTCCTGACAGAACTTTGGCTCTCTTTGGAGCTTCAGAGGACTCCGTATTGATCCCTTTATATATCCAAACAGCTCTTTCTGTCCATGGATTGGTTTGTGGGTTTTCACTCTTGTTTGTATTGTGATGTCATAAAAATGTAAGTAAAAATAAATAAAAATGATTATGTAGTTTTCAATGTTCTAAATGTAGATAGGGACTAATGTTTGCTTTCAGAGTCATTGTGTACAACTGTTGTTGTGATTAATGAGGAGGACCAGCAGTTCTATGATCAAAGTGAAGATGTTTTATCTTGAGTGTAGTGTTGTTGTACTCGAAATCAGTCTTGGTCTCAGGACCGGTCTGGAGACCACTTTTTGAAGGTCTCGTCACGGAATCGAAAGTATTTTTACTTGGTTTTGTCTCAGTTCAGGACTCCGGACTTTAAATCAAGACCAGTCAACAGCACCACTGATATTAGGTTTATTTATTTCATTACTGAGATAAGAAAGAGAAACGCCTCTTTCTAAAAGAACAAATAACTTCAATCCATGAATAATTTGATTTGTATCCCCCAGTTAAGGCCATAAGCTTCCTGGTGTAAAGGAAGAAGTGCGTGAAATGCCTGCTGCACACAATATGATGATTTGTTTATTGATATGTATGGTCTTGATCCTGTCTCTGTCTCGCCCTGCCTTGGTCTTGACCCGGTCTCGATCCCTAAAAGGTCTTGGTCTCGACCCGGTCTCGATCCCTAAAAGGTCTTGGTCTTGACCCGGTCTCAATCCCTAAAAGGTCTTGGTCTTGACTCGGTCTTGCAGCACTCTGGTCTCGGGTACGTCTTGGTCTTTACAACAACACTACTAGAGTGGGACATGTCACTGACAACTGGAACTGACTTTGTCTGGACTGATCAGTGAAAACAGCTTTAATACGCTCAATTGACAATGAAATCAAATAACATCCTTCAGTCTCCAAACCTTTTAAGAAAACGTAATCACTTCAGGCACAGAAGCTTCTCACATGCACTGACCTTCAATGTTTGATGATCGATGTTGTTGGCCATTTTCAGGACGTCCTGCAGGTAAGCGACCAGTGGCATCATGGGATCACCACCTGTCATTGAGAGGAAACCCAGAAGCAACTCCACGATCTTGAGTGCCTCACATACCTCGCTGTAGGACTCCAGCTCTCTGGACAAGGCATTCCGGGTCAGAGAGGACAGAGTGTCCTAGAAAAAAACAAAAAACAAGTGTGGAGGAAGCATAAAGCCATTATCTTACCAGCAGAAATAATGATTCCATGTATGTATATGCTTAACACAACTTTAGATCCTAGATTACATTTATTATTGAATGACAACTTTAAATATCTATAGCCTTAGAGAAAAGATACATGACATTTAACAGATGTGAACCACCACTGTAAGTTATTCTGAGTATTCACATAGCATCGCTACGAAAAATGAAAAAAACAGTATTTGTTTAATATTGAATACCCAGCATGCCATTATCTAACCCTGTACAGTGCAATCCACATGAATAAATGATATAGGAGATTTTTTTTCACGCCTTTAGGACAGGAGAGTGGACAGAGTCAGGAACAGGGACGAGAGAGTGGGGGGATGACGTGCGGTTAATGGCAGAGAGAGGATGTGCGACTCAGGGACACCACTAGAGGGCAATAGCCTCTGATCATTGGATGAATGATTTTACCACCCAGCTAAACCAGCGTAACTTTGAACTTTATCACTGTAAATATGTAAGTACAATGTTCTTTTCATCAGAAATAAACTGTTGCATATTGTGAAAAAGAAAAGTCAGGACTGAATGATTTACCTGATGCACTTTTCCTTTAACAGCTTTGAAAATAGAGTCATAGTCTCTCTCTTGTGTGTTGACCAGAGTAGGAATTCCCTGAAATAAAGAGCAACAAGTTAATTGAAGCAGGAAATTACAGACACAAGACTTTAAAACAATTAAGCAGGTGCTTCAAATACAAAAAAAAGAGTTATGACTTGGTTTGTGAATTTGAATTTGTGTTACCCAACACAATTAATGCCATTTAAGTTTGCCTAGTAATAAGAAGTATTACAAATAACAGCCAAAAATCAACCCAGTCAAACAAATTGTCTGCTTTCCTTTGTCTTGGTTAGCTCTCATCTTTTGTACAAAATTTTTAGTGCATGTATGTTGATGCTCCTGATATTTACACAAAAAAAGAAACCTGCCTGTGTGGACTTACTGTGCGGGTGATGAGGGGTTTTCCCTGCAGGAAGCGGGTGAGGATCTGCCGCTGGATCCTGGGCAGATCATATTGTGATATTGTCTCATGGCCCCGTTCCAAGCTGTACTGGCAGTTGGATAATATCAGAGGAAGCAGGTCTTTGTCCACCTCGTAGTGGATCACATGCTGCTCTGTGAGCTCTGCCACACTCTCTCTGTAACTGCTGTGAACATCCCATTACAAACATTTTTAAAACTCTTTACTCCAGGAGTAAAACTTTTTTCATCCAAATTAAACAAAGCATAAACTGTGATTATTCTATATTTTTCTATGTCTTTCACTTAAATCAATCAGGGCATCTTGCAACTGTGTCATTACACACTTGCTTGATTAAGCTTAAGAGTTCTCTTCTGTTATGTGTTGGATAAAAAACTGTAATTTTTTGTACCTGTTGTCCTCTCCAGTCTGAGTATCCACAGCATTCACCAGCTCGTTTTGTAGTGACACCAGGTAGCTGACCAGCCCTGTGGCACACAGTCCTGGACCCTGATGCCGGGGCAGGAGGTACTGCAGGTCGCTGTCCAGGCTTAAGTCATGGCTGCTAAATTCATCAGGTATCTTCATCTCATCTGAAGGTTGGAAAGGACTTTAATCGTACATTTCCTTTTTGGTCTTTTACCTCTCAAAGAACTTCCCTACTCATTCCAACTTGCACACCTATGGGACAGCTTTTGAGAGCAAGTGCGGCCTGTCAACAAGGACACTTCAGCATCTAGACAGGAAGAGCAAGATCTACAGAATAGTGGACGACCTGACAGCCACCTTCAATGGTTTATCGTATCTTATTTAATAATATATGAGTATGTATATCTCCTAAGTGCTTGTGAAACAGCAGTTCTTCATTAATCTTGTTACACATGTATTAAGGAAAACTTAAAGTCAACACAACTTTATTAATTCAAACACAACAGAGCTGATCCAACATGCTCCCCATAGAGGAAATCTCAAAAACACACAGACACACTGAATTATGTAGGTAAACTCAATGGGCCTCATTCACTAATATATGCGTAGAAATGTTCTTACTTGCATAAAATAAGTGCATACGCAAAGACACGTGCATACCAGCCAATTTTGTTCTCACCACATTGCGTATATTTTATTGAATCAGAATCATTCTAAATGAGTGATGCCATGAGTATACTAGTAATGTATGTTCCCTGCATGCCCTCAAAAATGCTCCAATTAATCAGCTGGTTTTGGTAACAGATGCTATATTTCATGACACTATAAGTGGGAGTGGAAGTGGTCAACGATTAAATTAAATGGTAAACCGTTACATTTCAACATGTATATTGGCATATTCTTGATTGTAAATTCTTTAATTTAAGATTTAAGATTTAAGGAGAATAGCCTAATAAGGATGAGAAGGCATACATTTTATAGATATTTAATACATTTAGTCAATGCATTAGTAAATTCACATTTTTAATTGTTGTCTATTAAACATTTATTTATATATATATATATATATATATATATATATATATATATATATATATATATATATATATATATCATTTTAACATTTTCTGAGAAAGCAGATCTTTTTATCATGTGTGCGTACACATGGTCTCAGGAAGTTCGAACTTTGTCCGCAGAGTAAGAATAAATTCAAGTAAGAATATTGATTGTTGTATATTGTATATTGATGAATCTCAGATTTACGCGCCAAACGTTCGTACAAACGGTTTAAAAACAGATTTGTGCATACGCACTGCTTGTGAATGAGGCCCATTGTGTTTCCCTTGAATATTAAAATTGTAAGGGAAATACTCACTGCTTGTTACAGACACTCTAAGCAGATTCCAAGCTTTCAGGAAGGTGTCGATGTGTTTCTCATACCATGCTCTTAAATCTGGAACAAGACATTTTCAAAGTAATAACTAGTTTGATTTAGAATAAATTAAACAAGAATAAAACTGAGTGTGTGTAAAATGACATGCGGAAGAATCCAACCTGGGATCACAGCTTTCCCCTACAGGGTCTGACACAGAAACTCAAACTATGATTTTCAAGTTTCTGCTTTAAAAGCTTGTCCAACTGATTTTAGTGAATTAATTGTGAACATTATGAGAATAAACAAGGCTAAGATTACTAGTCACTGATAAAGCAGCTTTACCTGTTTGCTTCTTGATGAAATCTCCGATTGAGCCCCCTATTTGATCTGATGTGTTCTGGAACTTTCTCACCAAGTGTTTCTGCAGGGTAAGGATGCTGGGAAGATGCTTAATCTGCCGAAATTCTCTCTCCTGAGCAAAAATAAGTAAATCAATCAGTCAATCAATCAATCAATCAATCAATCAATCAATCAATCAATCAATCAATCAATCAATCAATCGATCAAAAAGCTGCTCATCATGCCTCTGTTTCTAGAGGCAGCAAATGGCCTGGATAAATGTCTTAACATGTAAAAACTTGTTGATAAGAAGTGATGACTGTCCATATTTCATCCTTTGGAAATAAATATTTACAAAACAAAACAAAGTCTGGAATCTAGATCAAAATCTTAGATCCAAAGGAGACTTTGAAGCCTTTTTTGTCACAAAGCTTTAAATCTCAAATCCATCTCACCTTCTGTAGGAACCTCCACAGAAGAGGTAGATCCTCCTTCTGGTCATTTTGCTCCACAATGTGTGTGAGGCGGAGCAACGACAGTCTATCTCTGCAGCTCCACACAGCGGAGCTGTGGACTTGAGAGCATTGAGCCAGTGATGTGAGGAAGGTGCAGTCATCCCCCAAAGTTGTTCTTATGATGAAGTTGGAGGAAACACGGGAGTCAGTTCTGATGCTCCCCTTTGCTTCTTGCAGGAGCAGATCTAGATCCTATAGACACAAAATCAATGCTGTTTAACAGTTCAGGGCCTTCCTGCCTTTTTTATGCTTCATAATGTTCCAAACTTTTTTGACAGGGCAAACTTATTGAGTAATTATAATAAAAGTAGTTTTTTTTAATGTTTTCCCATTAGAAGACACTGATGACATAAAAGTATTAGTAAAACTGCAACTTAATAGATATCATAAGCCTTATTGGATAAAACGGAAAAAGGTTTTAAAAAAGGACAATAAAAGGTGTTACCCTCAACCGGGGTGTCATTATTTCTGCAGCGACAGTAGTCTCCCAGTTGTTTCTGGATTCTTTAGTTGACAGGTGAAGATCAGTATCAGCTAGACAAAGTCAAACAGATTATTATTTTCTATCCTTAAATAAAAAATAAAAAACACTCAGAAACACTACAGTGCTTCCATACAATAGATCATTTTTCATTACGACCTAAGTATTAATAAAGTATCATTTTAAATCCACTTCTGTGTGTGTGTGTGTGTGTGTGTGTGTGTGTGTGTGTGTGTGTGTGTGTGTGTGTGTGTGTGTGTGCGTGCGCGTGCGAGTGTGTGCTGTCTCGTCTCTTTCTATTCTGTTCATGACTTGATCTAAACATATTTTTCTGTAATCGAAGACAAATACAATGTGTGACAGCACTACAGCTCCATATATGATAAGACTAAAGGGTTTGGACAAACAGATGCCCTCTATTCTTACTAATCATTTTCGGGTGTTGGTTTTCAATAAGAGTAACTGTCAGTGAACATACTTTATGTGAAACCTTAAAAACTTTTTTATTTAATGATGAAAGAGAGAAATTGGGCTTACAGTGACTGGTCTGCATTAGCTCTTGCAGAGATCTAAGCACTAGGTGGACAGTTGTAACAGTGTCGTCAGCGCCCCTTCCCAGTGTCTGGGACAGCTGTTCCAGATCCTTTAATATGTGCAGAGTAAGAAACTGACAAACATCCTCAACAGGTGGCTGGATGATGTTCTGGACAAACTAAGGGAAGAAAATGGGGGAGAATGTAAAAAAATAAAAATCACTATTGTATTCAAAGAGGCATTATTATCTGCAAAGAACCATTTTAATCTCAGCCTTAATGGCATTACAATCTGACAGTGTTACCTAAACTTTCTGTGCTAGCACAGTTCTGCTCACCTGGGGCTTCTCTGAGGCTCCCAACAACATCGGCAAATGTGTAACAAGTCTGACAAGAGTAAAGGGAGCCAGAGACATGTTTTTGGTGTCCAGAGCATTGGGGTTGTTTCTCTGCTCAGGGTCCCCTAGGATGTGTCCAGGTCTTGTCTGATCCCTAATCATCATAAAGTCAGTTAGTCAGTTGTTCGGGAAGTTATTTAAATGTTTAAATTAACATAAATCTGTAGTTCAAATACATTTAAATAAACTAAAAATGTCCATCCTAGTGTTGCTAGTCTTTAATTAATAAAGACAAATTATCTCAAAATCTAAACCTGGAGTATTTTTGTCACGCTGCATCGTATGACATAACTTCAGTACACATTTAAATCATCATTGTATGGTCAGCTGGCAACATACTGCAATAAACATTTCAATATTAACAATATCTTAGAATTTGCATTGAACCAATACTTAAATTACTAAACAGGAATTGTCTCAACAGCCTTACTTTTATCAGCCTCGAAAGAACCAAATACTTTTAAATGATCCCTCCTAATATAATGTCTCAATTTTAACGGAAGTGTCTAAATAAAGGAGAAGATTAACTCTGGCTTAACTGTTACAAACACACAATACAGTGCAAGACTGTAGCTTGACCAATGATGGCACTCACTGCTGCAGCTGTGTTTTTCTGAATCCGGGCAGAGCTACATGTTTGGCCCCTCCAATCTCTTGGCGACATTCCAGACAGATGCCCTTCTGCATGGGCAGACCACACTGTAGTGAAACAAGGCAGAGTGGATCATTGTGTGTGTGCGTGTGTGTTTTTTATAGCTACTGTTTGTTTTAACCAGTAGACTGTCTGGAACAGCTGTGCAGATAAATAATCTGGAGTTGTTTTAAAATTAGCTCACCTCGTCAACAACGCATGGATGATTATTTGGACACACTAAAAAACAAACAAAAATAAAATTAGGACAGTTTACAATTCAATGCTAATAACTCGGAGCAATATGGAGTCAACTTACATATAACAAATGACAGAAACAAAAGAAACTCATAATAATAACTATTGATTATTGTGGTTAATACATAGATAAAATAACACTTACCATACCAAGTAT
Organism: Labrus bergylta; assembly: GCF_963930695.1. Lineage (NCBI taxonomy): Eukaryota > Metazoa > Chordata > Actinopteri > Labriformes > Labridae > Labrus > Labrus bergylta. Next base: position 11,973,174 of record NC_089200.1, read on the forward strand.
ATCTCCCTTCTGTATTTTCAAATACTGTGCGAGCAGCAGCTAACATGTCATCAGGCATTGTGGGTATAAATGCCTCCTGTTCAGTCAAATAAAATGAAAAGGCTTAATTTGGCATGACAGTGACATTAGAATGATCATTAGTTATTACAAAGCTACATGTTATTTAATGGGGAACCCTTCAAACTTTTGTAGCAAAAAAAAAAGAATACATTCAGAGTTTTCAAGATATGTTCCTCAAAGCACAAAAAAAGATCTTATGTCTCTTTAAAGGTCAATATGAAGGCAAGCTTAAATCCCTCCCACCATTTGACTTTGGAAGGTCCCTTAAACTTGAAAAATTCCCAGCCATTTAGCCATTTGATGCAGGAAAGCTATTTTATAGATGGAAAGAGGGGAGTTGATGTTCACCTGCATATTTTCAGGAAACAGGCCGAGCTGCTTGAGTGGCATCAACAGAGGCTGAGTCCCAGTGAGCAGAACAACCTCTAGATGAATAGTCAGCTCGATGACAGTGTTGTGTGTAATAGGATGGTCAGGGTTCATGGTCAGGGCTCCCAACCTGTTGTCAACCAAGGCTGAGGCAAAGGTCCTCAATTCTTCTTGATGCAGATATCTTGAGCCCTGGATGAACTCTTCAAATACTTGTCTTCGCTAAAGGAAGGATATACAGTGGAAATAATCAAGATTTGAACAACATTATATCATTAATGATGTATCGTACTACCAGTACTACAAACTTCCACTTCACTTCTACTTTCAAATTTGTGCTTTTTCTTTGCCTGAGTTCTCGTGGTACAAGTTTATAAGAGTTCTCACATGAAAACATCTGAGGGATGATTTAACAGAAATGGTGTAATTTTTTTTAATAATCTGTGTTCGATATACAATTGTGAATTAGTCAAATAAAGAACATTTCGGTGAACTTGTAATACATTTTGAATTCCTAAATATTTAGAGCCATGCATGTTTCAGGAGAAGTCACAAAATCTATGAATTGTTCTCCTGAATGACATTTATCCCCTTTTTGGACTTTTGGCCATGTTTTGTTGGGATCTGAAAGAGTCTTGAACTTAAATCTATCTTTTTTTCTTATTGAATTAAAAGTGTTTTATTCCAAACATGTACAAAGAACAAAAGGTGAACATGAAAAATCTTTCCGTTTCTAAAGAGTTGTGTTTTATCACTCAGCATACCTCAGGGGTCAGGTGAAGTCCTGTATTTGCAGACCTGTACAGAGTTGTGACCTCTCGGAAAAGTGCCAGGAGGATGAACATTGTTCGATTCCTTGGTGGTGCAGTGCATTTCTAAATCAACAAGAAATGAACCTAAATTAAGAATTGATGAGCTAATGTCTTAGCTGAATAGTTAGTTGGTTCCAGTGTTAGCTATAGGAATGAACTACAATGTGAAAAAATGGATTGGTATGTTAATCAAAAAACAAAACTTTACCCGCTCAGGTTATGTTCAGATATTCAGCTTTAATAAGGCTACAAAGCGTAGTACTTTCATGAGTTATAATCCTGACGATACACTCTATGAGCAACACAGATTGTCAGTGGAGGTAACATATATGCAAAAGCATATCCATATGCATAGGGTAACATTACATCAGTCGTGACCCAGAAAGAAGCCAGGCAGTTTCACTAGCATGTCAGAGATCATATTAATTTCACTTTACTTTATAATTTTTTTCAGACCCATAGGTCCATAGTGTCGTAATTTTTTAAAATAGATGTAATAACTGAAAATAAAAAGCCTTTGGATAAAATACTTAATGCCTTTTGGCAAAACACAATAAAAGCATGCAGGACATGACTCAAATTCATTCAAAAAAGTGCATGGAGGATTGCAAGTAGCAGCAAAGACTTTGAATTAAAGTTCAAATACCTCACAGACTTCTTCAATCTGCTCTACTTCACCACCCACTACTGCCATGGCAACAGCATCCCTCACCGCCTTGTACTCCTCTCCATACAAAAGATACTGGTCCATCTGGCCTCCATCTTCATTCTGTTCACATCGTGAATGAAGTTACAAAAGTAACAAATACATCAGGATACAATGATAATAAAGGGTTTCAGATTAGATGGCCTGTTAATTGGGAAAACTTTGAGTTGCTACTTGTTTTTTTTCTTCATGTAATTATGATCAAATATTTAGGGTTCTTTTTTGATTCAATAGATTTCCAGGAGTCAATCGGGTGTACCTGTTGATGGATCTCTGCAGGAAAAAGCCAGGTGAACTTTGGTTTTTTCACCAGTGCCTGAACAAACTCGACCCCATGCTTTCGACTGAGCTTGCGGATCAGATAAACACGGTACCAATCATTCCCACTGTCCTCACAGAGCTTAATCACCGTATTCAGGAAATCTTCAGCTCCGTCTGGGACATCATTTTCTGTAACAGCAATGTAGTCAAATAGGCTTCATTCTCTTTAACACACATAAACAGTCAATAGAAGTGAAGTTTATCTTACCAGACAGATTGTCACTGATGATCTGGGCAGCCAAGGTGAGGCACACACGCAATCCTGCAATGTGTTGGAGATGTTGAATTGACACTGTTTCTGGAACAGATGTGACATCATCCAAAAAGGAGCGCAGGAATTTTGTTTCATCATCGGCAAAAGGCGCCAACTCTTCAGTTTTGTTGCCTTCCTGAGGCATTCTCTCCCACATGGAGTCCTTCAAAGAAACAATGTGATTGGAGCATCAGCAATGAGTTATTTAAAATGAACTTATCAGCAATGTGTAAAGACTTAAACAACCCTTTATTGTTACAGCTGCCACATACACAGCTCCAGAACCCCATAAGTCCCATTCAGATATTGTAGGATAGTTGTAAGAAAATGTTAGCCACTGGGTCAAATCCAGCTCTCTATAGCAAAGTAATCTGCTCCTTCATGAAAGTGAATTTATGCGTCAAAGCTTGATACAAATCTTTTGCCTGATTTTTCTCAGATAATCTTCTCATAAATGTAAATGCAAGGCTCAAGAAGATAAGGCATGTTCAAACACATCTTAGGCTTTATTTTTTAAACTAAACAAAGAAAACCAGATAATCATGTAAAAGTATATAGAACAAAAGACTAACTATATCAAGGTGGTTGTTTTTTATGCCTGTTACTGCTGTCTCTCTTATCAACAACAATAAGTTCCTCATAGCTGCTTTAAATTAAACATTGAATGATGCTGGGAATAAACGGTCGATAATTATCACGATCATGGTCAATCATTATTTCTTCCAAATTGAAAAGCTGATTTTTACTCCTGAGTCAAAGTTGAAGAAACCAGATAGAAGAAGAAGAACAAGATTTACTTTATTGATCCCCGCGAGGTGAAATTTCAGTTTTTACACTCTGTAGTCAAGCAACACACACATAGGCTGAAGTATATACATACATGCACACAAACAGGTGGTTAATTATGGTTTAATTATACTTTATTTTTAATAACATGATAAACTTTAATTAAACAGGAACATTTCACCATCATAAGCTCAGTGCACGGAGCTGGAAAACACTGATATGACAGTTTGATGCTGGGGAGTAACACTTACTGGGGGTCCACACCATAGACTGTTTATATTATTTACAATATGGTCCACACTAACACTCGTTTGGGACTTTTTTCATTTAATGTTTTAAATGGGGAACAGGTTTGTGGTTTTGCACATTTTTGCTTATTAAATACTCCAAACGTCTGTAAGCCCGCCTACTGCTATCCCTGCGACATGATTGGCTGTTTGTCGTCTTTTTCTTCTTCCCTTTAATGTCAGGTGGCAACTAGCGTCCAAGGCAGATTACCCCCCCCCCCCCTTCCATTTCCCAGTGGTTGGATGGTGTAATTAAAGGTTTAAATCTATCGAACGTTTATCAAACATTTTTAATATTTATACTGACATATGAAAAACAATATATCGCAAGAATTATTGTTATATTGCCGAGGCCTACCCTGACATGAAACACAAATGATCCCTTTGCTGATATCGTTTGTTTGAATGCTTTTCAATCCCAAATAGGCTCAAATCAAAGTGTCAGAAATCTTACTAGGCTGCCTACATACAGCTTCACTATTTATTTTATTACCACTCAAACTGACTTAAAGGGGATACTTCACTTCACTTGTTCTGTAGCTTCAGTGGTTGAAAATATGAGGAACTAGCGTTGTAGTTTCACCCTGCTAACCGCAACAGCTTCCAGTGATGCAGAAATCGTCATTTTGCATCACTGGAAGCTCCTTTTCAGACTTATAAATACAAAGATTGATGGGGGAAAATGAGGGCGGGATGCACGACCATTCAAAAATACTACCAGGTTTGTAATGATACAAAGCTTAATGCAAATGGGTGAAGTATCCCTTTAATTAAATTCTTGATTGAAAAGTGGACTTTTTAAAAAATGTTTAAACATTGATAAAAAGATGTTTTACCTCCAAGCAGTTGATGTACAGGGCGTAAAGTTCTGCTGTATCCTCCTCATGCACAAACCTGCTGTCCTCTATAGATGACAAATGCTGCTGCAAATATTCCTTGACTTCATCAAAGCTGAAACACAGTTCATTTGATCATAATTGTGGTACAGTGCAGAACAGCTTGGAAAGGTAAAGAAGAGTAGCTTGAATTTATGTAGACATAGCCTTACAAACAATTCCTATAACTTGACTTAGCAGCTCTAGGGTCAAATATCCACTCACTGTTCCTGACTGGCAGGAAACATGTCAAAATATATAAGTTCCTTTTGGGTCTATTATTAGTTTACCAACCTGAACTTGAGCAGCAGCTTGAGGATCACAGATCGAACGACTGGGTTCTTATCAGGAGACTCATCAAAGGGCGACAAATCTTTGGTGTGAATCTCTCTGTTTTCTGGATTGAAAGGAGTGAACAGTTATAAAAAAGGAAAATTAATCTAATCTGATTAAAACATTACAAACTAGAAAATTGCCCCCTTGGCGTGGCCAAGTTGAAGGCCTGGTTCCCCCTTGAACTCTGATTGGCTACCCCAGGTGCCAAGCCAAAATGTTAAACCATGATTAGCTATTTGTCTTGTCAGAGGTGGGATTTATGATTAAATCAACTATTGACGCTGTGTTACTACAGGTTGTGAGTAGCTTTCTTCGTATTTCAATATGGCACATTTCCTTTAGTTATGTCCTTAAAATTAGACATTTTTTTAGTTCTCAAAAGCCCCTCTCAGACTGCTTTTTTCGCAAAAGTGAAGCAATTTAGCTCAGCCGTCATGACGCCTTTGTACAAACACCTTGATTCCATGACGGCGTAATATTGGTGTTCCAGTCTGTAAAATCACATTGCCTTTTGGAAGCACGGCACAGCAAGAGCTCCACATAAACACAGAGTCAGACATGCACGCACACACAGCGCTGTGATCCCCTGCTGGCTCAGCTGATACCGTCTCGCCTCTGTAACACCTCTGTTACTGCCTTTCAAAGACGGTGCAGAGAGATGAACTCCCTCCTTTACTCCCTCCATTATGAAGCTCTACAAAAGAGGTTACCTGTCTCAACCATAAGGTAGGACAATAGGTGCTTGATGACGTCCCTGGCTGGTGGCGAGTTGTCCTTGAAGCATACAGTGGAGAGCAAATCAATGAAGAAACCGTTGCAACGCCGCCTGAATTCTGCATGTTTCTTGACAGTCACCCTGCAGTCACAAAAATTCACAAGAATGTTAAATGTAAAGAGATGCCATTTTAACAGTTTTTATTACAATATTTGTAGTTCAGCTAAGCTTAGCCAACTTATCTCTTCAAGTAACACTCTGTCAACCCTCACATTTTTTTTCTTCCATTTTTATGCTAAGGTCCTTTTTCTGATTGGTACAATTGTTCAAAGCAACATCCACTGAATCACACAAGTATTTTCATCCACAACATGGTAAATAAGTGTTTTTATACTGAAACTGTTCACACTCACATTAGGTGGAATATAGTCATACAGGAGTGAGATGTACCTTAAGTTTTAAAGGTTTACATTTTTAATGACTTGTGAAAAATCTTACCGGATTTCCTCTGAGACATGTGGCTGAAAGTCATTTGGTAACTCCTGTCTGCACGTGGGACATGCTGTCTTTCCTGCATCCAGACTTGCTCTGATGCATGTTAAGCAGTAGATGTGATGGCATGGCAGTCCCACAGGGTCCTGAGGCTTCCTCATACACACCCGACACTGAAGTCCAAACCTTAAAAATGGAAGAGAAAAATATATATATTTTTAAAAGTAAAAAAATAAATATATATATATATAATGCGGATTCATTGAGATTCTGGTAAAAGACATTCATCACACTTTCTGTTAAAAAAAAATAGAACTGTCAAATTAAGGAGCACTTACCTGAAAAAAAGATCACTTGCGCTCTTCTCGCAGGATGTTAGTACTTGAATTACTGCCCTAAAAGCGCTCATTTGTTTAACATCGGAGTCTCTATCCAGAACCTAAGAGTCAAAAACATTTCATATAAAAATGACATTAGCCATAATGGGGATTTTCATAACATTTTCCTTTTTGCTGTACAACATAATGACATCGAATATAATTTAAGGTTACTCAAATTACACAGACAGATGGGTTAAAAGAAGAAAGTTCATCAAACTAGACAAAAGCTGCATTCCTTGTATCTGTTTTTATGACATTAATCAGTTATTAAAAATCGACTTACCCTGCTTAAGGTCTGGATGTGACTCTGGACAAGAACTCTGATCTGATTCTCATCATTATGGAAACCCAGCAGCATGTGCTCCGCAAACAACGAGAGTATGTGAATGCGCTTCCAGCCATTACTACAAAATATATCAAAACCACAGTTCATTTGTTGTTGTCACATGACAACAAGGCAGTATTTTAAAGGGCCGGTATTTTCTTTTAAGGAAATGGTGAGCACTAAACAGCTGGTTAAATAACAGCATCATTCATTAAATATATATGAACTTTGCAATGTTGAGAGCACCATTTCTTATTTTCACTGCAGCTATTTTACAAAAAAAAGATCTGCAGAGACCTGATCTTTAATTTTCTCTCCACATTAAGTAGCTGCTCCAAACCTTGCTTAAAGCCCACATATTTTCATGTTATTGACCGAAAAATGTCTGTCAGACAAATAGACTTCTGATCAAGTAGAAAAGGGCAACAAAAGTTCACACTTTAGGGCAATTCAAAGATACAGGGTCATAGGATCAGCTTGTGACAGGATGGGAGTATCTAGAAAAAAATGATTCACCAGATTCAAGTTTTTTTTTTTGTATTTGAATCACATAGGCATCTTACCTGACAGCCTGGAGTATTTCTTTGCATCTTTGTCCATACAGTTTGGCGTGAATGTGGGAACAAATCATCTCTAAAGATGCTTGCAGACTCTTGACCTGCTTAAGCCAGTCCTGGCAGAGAGCATCAGTATCAACTTTAGGAGACCCCAGACATTCAACACACGCCTGGGCTGCATGCACATCCAAAACCTACAAGACAGTAAAACAGTCTGGAAGTGAATTTAGCATATTGCTGAAACATTTTTTTTAAAGAGCATCACAGTCCTCAAGTATGTAAGATTGATATTGCTTTGTTATTGACTTATTGAAATGTAGAAATGTGTTTACCATCTCTTGACAGTTTCCAATGTGCTGGTTTTTTCTCAAAGGAGTCAAAACATCAGGCTGAAGAGCAAACATCCGTGAGAGGTTCTGAAGACGCCTTTGGAAGAAATGGTGGGCAATGTGGACAAGAGGAAGAGAAAGCTCATCTTCGTCTCTTTTTCGTCTCTTTACTTCATCAACGCAGCTGGCCAGGGCCTGACACATGAGCTGACACAGAAATGTAATTTTTAAATAAATGTTTTGATAATTAGATATGGACAAAGGATTTAAGCATCATAATAAAAAACGCTGAGTACTAGCTAGCTAGTTTTTACAGCTGAAGCTGAAGTATGTAGAAACAAGTAGTTTATTCATGTGTATTGCATTTTTGTTGGTCATTTAATTTGTTTTTGTTACATTATTGTAAAATAGACTTTAAACTATCTATTTAAAACTAAGACAGGAGAGTGTTACATATGTTTGTTGTATTGACTGCACTGAATGTTATTTTTTTTTAAGATCACACAGAATCATATGCAGAAATACAGTTTGAGAAAGCGGTACAAAAGTAGCACTTAGTTATCCCTTACCTGTAATTCTTCATCTGATGCCACTTTGAAAGTCATTGCAACAAAATCCTGTAGGTACCTTTCAAAGAATTCTTTCCTCATGTTCTCATTGACATTTTCATTCAAGTACCTGCCAAGAGGAGTGTTTAAGAAAACCTCTAGGAATCTACCTGGAGAATGATGTGCAAGTTAAAGGTGAGAAATATAGCATGTATTAGGATTCAGTCTGAATACAAGTTTTGTTTTTCCCGTTAGGAAGATATCACATTAAATTTACGACACAATTTCAGGACTGGAAGCATTTGATTGTGTTACTTATTTACTATGATAGTTACTTTTATGTCTGGATGTTTGCATCATGAGCCCTTCCAGGAACTCTTTGATCCACCAGCTGAACGGCAAACGGCAGCACATGGTGTTTCCGCCTGTGATATGGCTTTGTACCATTATCACACTGGAGCTTTATGAAAGGCAATATGGGAAAATGAAATTGCTTGCATCATCTTTGTATCAAAAACAATTCAGAGCCAGCAATGGCTATTTTCTTATTTTAAAAAAACTTTGGAAACGTAAAAAAAAAAAAAAAAATACACAAGTAGTATAGTTTCAAGACCCTCCTAAGCAATTACACCCAAGATGTGAACAAATGTGAAACAAAAGCACTTATGCTACATATGTGTTAAAATCACACATGGCCTTTTCAGACTGCCAATTCGAGGTGCGATATTTACACCCCTGTGATATTTTGCCTTCACTATGAATGAACGGAGGGACACAAATATTACGTCATTGCAGAATCAATACGAATGTTCAAAGTCAAAATGACGGCTGAGCTTTGTAACATTGCTGTTGTGTTTGTGCACTGTGCAAACAGCTAAAATCAAAAGATACTCACTTGCTTTCCACTCTCACATAAGGTACAAGGAGCATATTTGGGTTCCCAAAAATCTCGAGCCATAGGCCTTTAAGTTCATCACATCCTTTCAGCAAAAGCTGCAAATTGCAATCTCGGTCAATGACTGAGACCAAGTTTGCTAGCAGTGGTGCGACAACTGCTTGTATTTTCCTCCACAGCGTATGCCTGTGAGAAATAGTCACAAAACTTCACAAATAACTCACTTTGATAAATGATGAATGATTTTAAAAGTGTAAGTCAACAAATTAAAGAAAACGGTCATTGAGACTGCTAAGTGACACCTACAAGAATGTTCCTCCCTCTTGAAGAGCGCTGACATTAGAAGCCTCCCTCAGCACCCAGCTTTTAGGATTAGGGATGTTGGCCTCATAGTCTTCCAACAGTGAGTGGATACACTTCCTTACAATGTTTGTGAACACACCTTGATAAAAAGAATCACCAAAAAACATATCTCTGGTTAGGTGCTATCTCAATGAACACAGATTAGATGTGAAGAGTACGAAGCTGTTGAAGCCCCAAAAAGTACAAAAATAAGTTTTACTTTTTGGGACTTCAGGGACTCTGTAGCATATGGATGGCCTGATAAAAAAAATATGCTGCACATTCTAACCCTAACCTTGTGTCTGACTTTCATCCAGAAGTGTGAGCAAGCTCTCCACTCGCTTTGTGCTGAGCTTCGCATTGTCCACTGAATCTCTTAGCATGCTCACTGCACTCTGGACACAGCTCCTCAGCAGATTTGGGATATCAAGCAAACCTTCCAAAACCTGCAAAAAAATAAATAAAAAATTGCAATGCATCATACAAAGCAGGAAAGCATCTAAAAAAGTAAAAATGTCCTTGAAGTGAATACTTCAACAATGTTCAACAATACTAACTAACCCGATAGTCATGGTTAGTTATACAATGAATGAATTAATAAGTGTTGTGTTAATGAGATACGGTTCTGAATCTAGACCACGCTTTCCATTGGAAAGCTTGTTTCCATATGTTTAAATAAGTAGCTTAATTCTTATTTTACAGCTTGAGTATTGTCTTTTTAATCCAGTGAAATCCCTGAATTCATCACCAAATTACTACTACTAATTACACTAAGATTTCTTATTGTTATAGGATTTGCTTAAGATTACCCTCAGCTGCCCAAGTCCTGACAAAAATTAAAACAAGTACACTTTCAAATCTCTGAACTACTTGGTGGTAAATTGCACTTACAGTGGAGTCATTGTTTTGTGGAACACCATTATGGTCTTCTGCATCCATGGCTTAAAGGGGAAAAAATAAGTTATATATAACGTAGATACTCATATGTATGATATTGTTTTAGAAAAAAGTTTTCTGGTGGATTACCCTCAGGTGGATCTTCAAAAATCTCACTCATGCAAAGCTTTTTCAAGCAGTTTACATCAGTCACAAACTCTTTTGATCTTCTCAGATCATCAATGTGCACAGACCTCCAAGGACCTGAAAGAAAGTCAGATCTATCAATACATAGTATCAATTACTTTAGTCAAGTTTTTTTCCACCCTTTCATTTTCTTACATTTGTGGGACTCTTAATATCAATTTACCCTTTATTTTGTGAGTGAATAGTGATGTATTCTTAATTCTGGGTTATTATTGCTGTTTTTTTCTATTAAAGCAAACAGTTAGTGAATCTTTGAAATAAAATTAACCAGTTACTGTAGCTAGAATATAAGAGCAGGACTAACCTCCTTGAAACCCAACAAATGAAGTACCACCCTCGATTCGAGGGAGTTTGGTGACAAAGTAAACAAGTGGCTTGGTGTTGTCTGCAGTGGCCCACTTGTTTATTTCATTGACGCATGCATACCTAAGGATTGAAATGAAAGTGAAAAAAAAATGTTTCAAATGTGAGTTTTGGAAATGAAGTCTGTACAGAGGAGCAATTTAATGATAAATCTTCAAACTTACTTGGCTGAGGAAAAAACATTCCTCTTGTGGGAGTCTTCCTCATAGTCTGTTTGGATAATGAGTACTCTGTCTGCAGGTGTTGAGCCAAGGCATTCCCTTATACCGGAGAACAGGCACAATATACATATCAATGGGCAGTGATCACTTGACAGTTTTATGGAAGTGAATATATCAAGTCAGTGTTGTAAAAAATATCAGTGTCAAAAAAGTGTCCTGAGAAGATCTCCAAAATGAGGCACAAGGGCACAATTGTTAAATTAGACTAAAATGAGCACCTTTAAAGAATAGATATGCTCTATATACGGTCTTTACATACCTGATTTTCTTGAGAAAAGAGTACTCTGTGTCAAACTGCTGCAGTGATAGCAGACGGATATTGTCAAGCATTATAGTACTTTGCAGTTTTTGTGTGTCTGCTGCAGTCAAAAGCCTGGAAAATGTTGTGACCTTAAATAAACAAAATGACTAAGTGTTAGAAGATGGTTTGCTATTTATTTCTCTATTAATATAACAGTCAGAAAAAACAAATTTTTATGTTTTACATCTAATGTATGTCAAAATTGACAATAAAGACTTTACCACAACTTAGTGGTCTTAGATACTGTTTCATCCAGAACATTTTTTTTCTCATGCACTAACACCCTTGGAATTTGGAGGGCATTTTATTAAAATGTACTAAAAACGAAGATGTACTGCAAAGCTTAAAATAACCTAAATCTTCCTCCTCCACATCAAATGATAAATGTAAAAAATGTACAAATTGGAAAATCAAAAAATACATTTCCCTTAACAATGTTATGCTCTACTCCTGGCATAAGAAGTTGAACTTATGAGTCTTAAGAAAAACAAACTGGGGGCCTGATACCAGAACCTTCAAGTGATGGCTGATTACATTTTCCCTGAGCTTGAAACTTGATATTATGGGCAAGAAATTACCTCGGTGAAGAAAAAGCGGGACTGTGCCAGTTCCTTTCTGTGGTAGACGATGTAGTCTCCAAATGAACTGTGCATCTCCTCTTTAACATATTCTTTCATCAAATGTTCTCTTTCCTCATCAGGCAGCCTGGATTTGTCCAAACGGATAACTGAGTCTGGAGTGGCACAGTTGAGCAAAATTTCTTTGGCTTTGTCCAGAATGATCTGAGCATCTGTTTCGTCACTGTGAGTCTCTGTTACTTGAAGGACCACAGAGGAGCATGTGTCTGAGTGGTAACCAATGAAGACGTCACTTGGAACATACTGCTTCATTGTATGGTGTTGACTAGTTAAGGACACAAAATCATCAACCCATTTCTGTAGTTTTTGGACAATGTCCTTCTGCTCATCTCTGAGGACAGTGTTGATGTCAAGGTAGTGTTTCTCCAGCCTGTTGATCAGTGGGATGGGGAACTGCTCATATACCACCTCTTTCTCTTCAATGACAATGAGCCTGAAGTTTTTGTGAACTCTACATTTCACACGATGTGTTCCTAATCCAAGATCAACATACTTTTGACCTCCAAAGGTCACATAGTATTGGTTGAGTGCATCATACAGACTTTCGTACAGATTCTGAAGGTTGAGAAGCACAACTGTCTGTCCAGTCTCCATGCAAACTTTGACACGATTGATGTTCCTACAAATCTGTGTGTACTCCTGATCTTTTGGGAAACTGGACCCAAAGATAATCTCTGGATGGATTTGGTTTGTGAAGAATATCTGTTCGAGAATCTGAAGAGCAGCATAGTTTTTTGTGAGGATCAAGAGGTAACGACTTTCATCAACTTGGCCAGCTGGAGATATGATTTGATTGACCAAATTTTTGGTGGAGATGCAGGTATTGGCAAAGTCTTCTCTGAGTTCTGTGCTAAATATGCCCATCACATCAACATCATCTTTTCCACTGAAGTTTCTCAGGACGGCTCCAGTGATTTCATCTCTGGTAGGTTTCTCATTACTGTGTTTAGTAATAGAAAATATCATCTTAATGAGACTGTAGAAGTCCCGCAGACCAAAAAAGCCCTTCCCTTGTTGGCATATGGTCCCATATGCTTTTGCGAATGGCTCAAAGAGGGGTTTGATGGTGTCCAGGATCTTCTTTTCAGATGCGCATATCCCTTCAGCACTCTTGATTAGCTCTTTTTGGTTTGGATCCCCACGGGACACAAATATTCCACGATTCATCTTCGCAGGGTCCAATGCCCAGTTCGAAATTCCGATGAACCCAACCCTTTTATGAGGTTGTGGCTCATCATCCACACAACCCTCTTCCAGTAATGGGTGAAGTGTTTTTAGAGGCATTTTACTGGAATCTTCGGCCAATCCAATCTCATCAAGTACAACTACTGAGATGTATTCATCCAACTTTTTGTTTTCCTGAAAGCGGGCACATTGCTTGAATGTGTTGATGATTCCTTCAGGAGTAGAATGAGGGCTGCACTGGAAAGACACCAGATGTATCTGCTTTAGCCTCTTGTAAAGTTCAGAGTGTGAGGAAGGGCCCTGCATTGCATCGGCAACAAGGGTTTTGGACAGTGATTTTGAGCTCCCAGGTTTCCCAACAATAAACAAGGGAATTCTTAGCTCAACACAGATTACCATCATGAAGAAATTTTCTTTCAAAGCCTCATTTCTGGCTATTGTCTTGCCCATGGGTACACCATTGAGTAGGAGGTCATGCATGAGTTGGATTTCCTTGAGTACTCTCTCTTTGCTATAGCCACGGGGGAGCCCCTGGCTGATAGTTTGCAGATATGGCAATTTTTCCTCCAAGCAGGCCTGATAGCACACTCCAGTGGCCATCAAGAGTGACCAGATAACTCTGTCACTAGCAGGTGAAAACTTGATTTTGTTTTGCTCCCTCTCACTTTGCTTTTGACGAAATGAGTTCAGTTCTTCTGCAAGCATTGGGTGATTTTTATGGAACCACACAAACACCTGCATGCACCGTTCCACATCTCTCAAACTGACAAAGCTGCATTCATCTTTCCTCTCTCTCATGAACTTTTGTGATGCTGACAAAACCTTAGTTATTGTCTGAATATAACTCTTTTCAACCAAGTTGGCCTTTGTCTGTCTTTGCACTATTTGTTCGATGTACATTTGCTCTGTTGAGTCGTTAAGCTGTCCAAAGTCCCAAACAAGAGGAATCATACTGGGGGGTAACGCATGAACACGATACACGAGCTGGCGGAGAGGGATTGAGCCAAGTCTGTCCTCAGTTTCCTCAGCCCTCACCCTGTAGCCCAAGCCAGAAGCCTCCAGCCTTTCAATCATCTTGTCTGTATGCTTCCTGTAGGGGTTGCATGCAGCAACAATATGTAGTCCTGTTTCAGAGCAAAGCTGTTGTCCTTGCACAGTGTTATCGCAAAGGATCTCTTTGATGCTGCTGATAGCTTCTGTGGTGTTTGCCTCATCAAAGAAAAGAACCGAGTCCAAATCATGATTCTCTTTGTTGATCCTTGCAAGAGTTTCTGCTTCCTTCACCTTCTCATATATCATTTCTGGGGTTGTCCCTCCATGAATCTTGACCAGTTTCATGTTCTCTGCTTGTGCTGCACACTTTCTCAACTCACACATGAACTTCACTAGCCTCGTCTTGCCACATCCAGTCTCACCCATTATGATGACTGGAATGCCACACCTAAATCTCATATGAATTGCCATCATTTTCAGAATGTTATCGGTTGTAAGTTCATATGTTTCATCAGGATCTGTTGGCCACTTGATGCCAAGCACACTGCACAGCTGCTCAATCTTGTCAGCTCGAGGAAGCTGATCAAAGTCCCTATTAAAAGGGACTCTCTGATGTCTTAAGCCAGCGTACAACTCTTTAGACATGATGTTTCTTTTGATCACTTTTCCTGTCAATGGGTTTAAGGCATCTACCCCCTTCTGGTCATTGTGCTCCAGGTGAAATCCAATGAAAGTCATGGACATGTGGTCATCATTAAAAAAGATGTATGGATGCGGCTCGGACTCCCACCTTTTTCGGATGAGGAATGGAGCTAAATCTTCTTCATTAAGGCCACTGATGTCAGTTTGTTGACACCCAGGGCTCTGGTCAGTGATGCATAGTGATGGGGTTGCAAAGTCTTTGGACATCAATATCATGCACTCAACTACAAAGTTTTTGAACCCTTGAAGAGTGTCTCCAACAAACTCGAGTTTGCAGAAATCTGAATTCTCACAGTCTTTCAACTGAAGATTTAAGAACCAGACAAAGTTACGTAGCTCTGCCCAAGATGGATCTATAATGCCACAGTAGATTAAGAGTATCTGAAGACACTCTGCCTGAGTCCCTTCAATGCCATGGTAAGTGAAATTGTCAAGATTGTTTTTGTTGTGAAAACGTGTGAGGTATTGATATGGTCTTTGATAAACTTCACTCCTGAAAAATTCATCATCCATGAGGGGGTCTTCACTCATCTTGTCAGTGTTTTTCTCTTCTTTCATTTCCAAAGCCATTACCTCCTTTGGTGAACGACAAATCACCTTAGGGAAAATGTCCCAGAATGCAAAGTTTTCTTTTCGTCCCTAAAAATATACAAATATATACATAAATTCAACGTAAGAACATTTTACCCACCAAAATTGCATCAGTTGTTGTTAAAGTAAATAGAACTGTGGGGTATGAGCTCGTAAAATGAACAATGCAGTAAACAGTTTATTTTAACTTACAGATTTGGATGCATATCTTGGCTGAAGATTTGTGGCTTCCAGTAACTCAACAATGTACAAGTGTTTGTGACTGCAGCGCCACATCTGTCCATCTGAATCCATCAGGTACCGCAAAAAGAAAAGCTTGAATAGAAATTCATTCAAGCCTTTTTTCACCTGAGAATTATGGTTGTAATATTAGAAAACATATTAGACACATTTCGTTCATCTTCAGTAACAACCATATTGTGAAAAAAATCTAAATAATCTTGATTATCATGGTTATGAGAACATAACTTACCGAGGATGTAATATCAAAGTGAAACATCCTGAGATCTTCTCCTTTTGGTGTGTCATACAAAGACTGGAGGACCTTGTGTTCATTAACCTCACGCTCAGTTACTCGGATGCACTTCTTAAATGCAGTTCCTTTTTCAACACTTCCCTCCAGCTTTTCATACAGTCTTTGGACATACAATGACTTGCCTAAAACAGAGGAATAACCATATATAGTTTGTCTGAAATGTCATTAATGGAGTGAACTATGTTCTAGATGCATCATAATCAGTGTTTCCCCGAGGTTAGAGTTGAAGTGGAACAATGTTTAAGTTACGTGCAAGTCTAAAAAAAAAATCTGTTCTTTAAAAGAATTATTAACATTTATTGGACAGAATAGTCAACCAACAACCACCCAATACAATAAAATTAATTACACAACAAAATCAGTAAAATCCCAAAGAGCTGTGCCTCCAACCCATATTACCAGGGCTTTCCACAAGATCTGAAGTAGCCTGCTTGGGGGGTCTGGGGGCGTGCACCCCTGGAGAAATTTTTTGGCTGTAAAAGCACAAATTATGTGGCACATTTTAATGCCACTATTCCCTCAAACTAATCTTAAACGTTTCATAAGGTTCCCTCAAACTAATCTTAAACGTTTCATAAGGTTCCCTCAAACTAATCTTAAATGTTTCATAAGGTAATACGTTTGCCTACTCGATTGTAAACATGTAGTGAATTATTTAATTTATGCTTTATTGATCCTGCAAGGGGAAATTTGTTTTTACACTATGTCTAGTTTACATGCTACACAAACATGGGCTGAAATACACACACATGCACAAACAGGATCCTATGGACATGCACTAATGGAGAGGTCTCAGAGTGAGGGGGCTGCCCACAGTGTGCTGGTGGTGGGGGGGTTGGGTACCTTGCTCAAGGGCACCTTGGCAGTGCTCAGGAAGTGGATTGGCCTTTCCAGCTACCAGGCCAATTTCTGGACTTGGTCTATGCTGGGACTTGATCCGGCTACCCTCCGATTCCCAAGCCAAGTCCCTACAGACTGAGCTACTGCCGCCCCATTGTAAAGGAGAATTAGGTTTCTTTTCTTTTTAACCAGTGTTTGACCCCCTCAGCATGCAGGGGTTTTACTTAGCAGAGTATGAGAGAAAATAAAGGCTACTACACTTCCTCAGACCCACTCTGTAATCCTCTGACTTAACAGCATTGATGCTGCACTGTTGAATACAGATATCAGTGCTTTTGGGAAAGTTTGTTGTCGGCGCGACAACGTGAAATGAATAGTTGCACACTCGCAGGAGCAGTGTTTGAGCATATGTGGGCGGGACTGAAACAGACAGATAGTCACGTCTGTCTATTATTATGCTCCCCTTTACTCAGAGGTGTGTTAATCGACTTGATATCAAGCGTTCGTAGCGCAAAATACTATGAAGTAGCCTATCTTCTCCTCTCCTTTTTTTTCCCCGTTCCATTCTCTCTCTCAAAAAAAAAAGTCAGCAGCGGCGGTCATATTTCAGTAGTGGCGCACCGCCACTGCTAGATGAATATAGGGGAAACACTGATAATTAAGCAAGAATAAGATTTATTTGATCCTTCACCTTTTTTCTAAATAATTGATGGAAAAAAGTATTTCACTCAAAAGATGCACCTCATTCTGAAGTTGGATTTAACAACAGTTTTTTTTTTTTTATACTGACCATACTTTATGTATAAAATAATATATCAAATTTAATATTTAGGAATAGCAGACAGAGTTTCATGCACAGAATTGAACTGCGGCTCTTTATGATATTGAAAAGAAAAAACATATCTAAAAGGCGAGATTCTTTTAGTATGAGAATTGATGTAAGATGCAAAATAAGCTGGTGCATTTAATGGCTAGGCATGCAGACTTATAAAAGGATATTCTTAATGCACAGATTAAAATGTGTAATTACAGGAACCTTGTGTAATTTAAGGAAGCCTTAGAAATGCATATGGCTTGTGCATAAAAAATACATAATACTATCATTTTAAGATAGTTTCTTGTCAATATCTCTTCCTAATTCTCATTATTAGAGGTGTAATTATTGCGGGAAAAGCTGTGTGGATGTTAGACTCACCTACTCCTGCACGTTGGGATGCAACAATGCCAACAGAATGGTCACCTTTGAAAAAAGCATTCTTGTGATCGGAGAGCACAGTGTAATGCCTAGACAGGTACTTTTGGATCCTTTCCAGTGGCTCTTGGGGCACAAAGTCTCTTTTAAACTGACTGAATGCAGTAGGAATGTAAGTGTGCTCCCTGTCAGAGCTGCAAATAATCACCAGCCTGGACTCAAGTCTAAAAAGGGACTGTAGATTCTGAAGACACTTCTCCATTGCACAGCTTACATCATAGGTGAGTTGATCTGCCCAAAGCATTGTATAAATCTTCTGGCCAATGTCACCTGGTGTGAGACATCTCCTCAGGAAAAGCTCTACTTGTTCATGAGATGTTTCCGGAGTGCACAAGAGAACCTCATCATAACTTGGCAGTGGTTCATACTCACTAGTCATGTACAAGCAGATACATGAAGTCAGGACATCATCATGAGGGCAGATGATGAGATTTGGCTGGTTTGAGATAAGGCCTTTTGGGAGGCTTCTTCTGAGTGAGCTGTCTTGCATCTCTGAAAGCAATGGTTGTTCCCATTCATTTTCATTTTGAATTTCTGAGGCGGTCATCATTTTTAACAGACAGCCTAGACTCCTTATGTCCAAAAGGTCATGGAACAATATTCCCTTATTCTCCATGTAGTCATTCCACAAGTCTTCCAGTTCTTTCAAACCAGCAGCCTGGACTGCAGCACCTGCTGAATCATCTGCTGTTAAATGACTCGCATTGGCTGAGGACATGTGATTGTCATCAGGGGGACGAAAGTGACTTTTAAAGGGAATATCGTCATTCATCCTTTTGCCAGGCTCAAATTGGTCTTGAAACTTTTTCCATGTTCCCCAGACATCTGAAGTTGTGCAGTTTGGTTTGATGAAAGACAGCATCATCAAAGCGTTATCCTCTATTTCTACATCAACGTTGCTCTGAGTCACAACGCTGCACAGGTAGAATATCTGTTCTGCTGTGAAAAAGTTTAAGTAGTAGTGGTCAGATCTTTTTGTGTCCATGAAGTTTCTCCAGTCATCAAGAAATAACTCCATCTTCTGGGACACTTCTGCAAGTTGTTCAACTAGATTTCCAAATACTTGGATGTGATATAGGGTCTTGCAAAAGTTGAGTTCCAATGTGATACATGGGTCATTCTGACTTTTGCAATACATTTTAGCTTCCCAACACTTGAAGAGTGGGTTCCCTGCAGCATAAAGGTCTACAAAAGCTCTGGCAAGTCTTTGGACATTGTCAAACACCTGAATAGGAAAAAATAAAAGTGAGATCACATTGAATGTATAAAAAGAAAAATGCAAACTTTCTTTTATAAATTCCATTAATTTAGAGAAAAGCAGACCGAACATTTCTAAAAAAAATAATAACTCAGCACAAAAAACAAGGCATACATCACCTCAGCAAAGAATTCCACTTCACTTTGATTTTGTTCCCCTCTTCCGGACATAAGCATAAGCTTATTTTGTAACTCTTTCAGGTCCTCATAGGTGCATGTCATATTTATCTCAAGTCCATCCTGAATTTGCAGCATGAGGGAACTCTCTAAAGTGAGCTATAAAGAGAAAAATCTATTTGTTTAGAGAGGACAAAGGAAAGACTGTTTCATGTAGCTAATTTGTATTAGTAGTGTTTCAAATTCAACACAAAAAGGTTTTAATCTGAGCTATAAGTATTCATCACATATGAATATCCTTTTAAGTTTTTAAGGGTCCTGTGTAACGCTTAAATAAAATAAGAAAATAAATCATAGTGACAAGTAACTTTCTCTAGAATACAAGATTTTGTACTGACAAAGTTTTCAAAATGAAAATGTTAAGGAGTCAAAATTAATTCAATTAATCATTTCAAGTAATCCATTCAGCATACCCTTTTCTCATTCTGGGCTTTGATGATGTACACTCCTTTCTCATTGATGGATGTAGCCAAGGACAGAGATGAAAATTCAACAGATCCATGGCTTTCCCTTACAGTCTTCAACCATTCCAGATAGCGTGATGTATCCCGCTGAAAATAAAAATTACACATAAAAAAATATGAATTTTGATTTTGCATTTTTTGTTTTGTTTTGTTTATCAGAAATGATCAGTTATATATATAAAGCATTCATAGACATAACTTTATGAACTTGGATAACATGGGAGTTAGAGCTTTGACTAAACCTGGGACTAAACCTAGATCAAAATTAAAAAGACCACCAAAATGTTTAAACTAATTAAGAATGGCATTCATTTAAGAAAGCCCACAATGTGATCTTACTGACCATACTTATGGTAACATCACATGAATTTGTAAACATGTATGTATATTATAATGTATATTTCACATAGATTGTATACTGAGTTTAAAAACTCCCTCTTGCTTCAACCTTGACCTTATAAAAAGTTCCACAGTTAAGCATGTAGTGAGTAAACATGGATGTAGCTGGAAACTATTAATTTTCACTTGTTTCAGACAATATGATCACTTGTACATTTTTTTTTATTTTATAGCTAGACAGTTATAGGTAACCCAAAGGCTGAATCTCACCAATTTTCTTGGTATCTCTTTATCATTTTCAAATGCCTTCCACAGTTTTGACAGGGACTCCTTGAAGGCAGCAAAGTCAGAATCCTCCTTCAGTCCATACAACATGGACGAGTAACCAAGAACAGCATCATGAAAACAGGCCACTCGATCCACCTCCATATCATTTTCTCCAGCATAGATGGATGCAAGGTCAACAAAAACTTTCAGTTCATTGATATCTGCAAAAAAAAACTATTTTAGAATTGCTTTAACTGATTTTTTTTTTTATATATATAGGTCTTTAGAAAAAGATGTTTCTAATGTACCTTCAAGTTCTTTTTTTGCCCACTGGACAAACTTTTGGCTTAGATGAAGTTCCTGAAGACATTCCTTGCGATCACTTGTAATGTCATTCAACGTCTTTTTTGCTTCTATGAAGTTGTCATCGATGCAGTTCAGACTGTTTTTCTTGAAGTCTGCTTGATTCTAAAAATAAACCATATGAAATCATAGGCTGTGTGATTCAAGATTCAAGGTCAGAAGGCTTTTTGACTGCTGGAAGTTAATTTTACTCATAAACTCATCTCAATTATTCATTACTGAGTGAATATTTAAAAAAATAAATAATTCAAATGCCATTTCACTTCCTGATCTACAGTATTTCTCTGTTTTGCATTTGATTGAGTAAATCGTGTGCAAGCACAAGTTCCAGTAAGTCTTTAACAATAATGTGTATGGTATGTTTTAAGAACTTGTAACAAATTGAAAGCAATGTACAATGTCAGTTAACATCAGATTATTCATTCTTATCAAATAAATACAATTACATATTCTCCTCCAACTGAGGTATTCCTGACAGATTCTCACTTTCAATTAAGGCATTTCAATAGGTTGACTGCTAATGTCTTAGATCAAGAGACATTTATTTCTATAAAAAATGAATTTCTAATGACCTGCACTCCCTAAGCACACACATACATATATATGTTTGAGAAACTTACCATTTGCAGCAGTTTCTCAAGCAATTTGAAGTCTCCTTCTGGACACACTGCATCCCTGATACCAATGATGATCTGGGCAGACTCCATTGCAAGATGAAGATCACTGTACTGTTCAATCTGGTGAGCCCTTGTTTTGATCCACTTTCTGTCATCAGATTGATCTATTCTGCACATGATGTTAAAATCTTTCTGCAAATCTTCATAATTGCTTTTATAGACCTCCAAAATGCTGTCTATTTGCTCCAGTAACAGTTCCCCGCTCTTCAGACCATCATAAAGAGCTTTGTACTCGCTGAAGCTGCTCTTGAATATTTTGCTGTAGACCATGTCGAGAGTGTAAATTTCTTCATTTTCATTCAGATGTTCAGGGTCTTCTGTCAGATCTTCCACTTGATTTGTCCAGCACAATTTGAAGATTGTACTGTCTTTAATGACATCCAATTCTGAAGCCATTTGACGGGTGCTATCACACAGGTTGAAATAAGTAACCTCAATTTTAGATGGGTTCTGTCCATCAAAAGTGTGAACGTCCATTAACTCATTGAGATTCATCATCTCAATGTTCTGTCGAAGTTTTTCGTCCAAGCCCTTGAAGTCAACTGTGCATTAAAAAGATTTTATTCAAAATTGATGTACAGTAGATACCATGTTATCCACTACCCTAACCCATTTCCTTCCTCTTGCAATCTGCTCATCCGATATTCGCCTAAATCATAGCATAACATCTTTTCCTAAGAATAGGTTTTCAAAAATAAAACTGGAACTTAAAGCAATATTTTGCCCTCAGTGTGCGGCCTACCTTTGACACGTTGTGGAAGCTCCTGGCAGATATGGAGAAGACTCTTGACCAGCTCCTTTTCACTTTGGATAGCTTCTGCTTCATCGGTTCTTCGTTTCAGTAATTGTTTCATGTTTCTTTCATCTTTGCAGCGATCATCATCACAGAGTCCATCTAGAGGAACACAACACGGTGGCAGGATTTCAACTGATGACTTTATCAAAAAATAAAATCCACTGGAATGGTACAATGTCCTGATAAAGATTTGTATGGATGTGAACAATATTACAAAAATTAATATTAAATAACATTTTGGCATGCTTTTTTTTTTTTTAAGAAAAGGTAGAGCAAGAAAAACTTTTAGGTGAAATATGAAACAATCTTTACCATATTTATCCCCTAAAAACTTATGGACACCTGAAACTTGAAAAGCAGCCACAACTACACACTGCTATTTGGAGATCGAGAAAGAGATAGTTGAAGAGAAATATGTTTATATTTACCAATCTTTAGCAAGTCAACAAACTCTTGTTTTTTCAGGGAGATTTGGTGTAAAGTTTTCATTTGGATTTCTCCACTGAGGAACTTTTCTGTCACAGATTTAAAAGCTGAACTCGCCAAAGTCATCTTGATTTGTGCTTCATCTGACAGCCTGTCAATCAGTCGTTTATCTCTTCCTGAAAAATAATGGGCAAACACGAACAATGAGTTATTTACAAAAGAAAAGAAGAAAAAGAAGATCAAACCAAGTTAGATGAGATGATTCCTTAATTAGATGAGACAAATACAGCCAAGCCAGCCTTCACTTTCGTTCTTCACTGATATTTTCTTGCACACTCCAACATACAGTACAGTACAAAGACACAAACACACACACTTAATTCAAGTAACATTATATTTCACAAGTATTTACCTGTCATTCCAAAGACAGATTTTGCCATTGGCCAATTGAGGAGGTACTCAAATATCAAGTCCTCCCCTTCGATGTCATGATCATTTGCATCTTTGGGCCATGTCTTGAGCACAACAACAGACATCAGCTTCCCAAACTTTGAGATATCATGTTTCTTTAATAGATCGGAAAGAGCTGTTCTGGATTTGTCCTAAACATAAAGAATCATACAAAATAAGGTCATGTCGTATATTTAAGTGATCCATTGACTAGCACTACTACCAGAATACACCAGTCAATTGCACATCTAGTATTTGTTAGAGAGGTGCAAAAAAGAGCTCACAATCTTGGATAAGAGTAACAAAGTATTTTTTGGCCAGTACATGTCATGTTTACTTTCTTTCTCTACAAGGTCAAGTGTCTTTGGGAACGCTTACTAGCATCTTAATTTAAACTGTAAGAATACTTACCAATTGTTGGAATTTTAAAACAGAATGTGTACAATAACATCACAATTCTTAATTATTGAAGTAAATATTAAATATTATCAAAATCATACCTGACAAATAACTGCTATAGCCTCCAACGCACATTTCTCCATTGTGCTGCATAGCGAGGAGCGTGCCTGGCTCAGTTCTTCCATCTTGTTAGAGTATATTCCAATTTGATCAATTGGTTTTTCCTACCACGCAAGCACAGTTGTTCAGTTGTCTCACTTTATTGCACATGTAAAGGATGTAAACACAATCACAAATACCGTCTTACTTTTCTTAGCTTTGCCTCAAAATCATCCGTTAAGGCCGTCCTCCAAGACTGCGTGTTTTCTTCATGGCTAAAGGATAGTGAGAGTAACTTCTCCCATACCTAGAATTAAATACATATTTAATCAATCAACTATGAAGCAATTGATTGTGAATGGGTATCGCACTAAATACATGTTTTTATGTTAATCCCCAACAGAGAACATATTATATATTTTATAACCATTCATTTCAGCTTACCTCAACTTCACTGGGTACAGCAAACTGCACAGGAGTCCATACACTTAGTAGTCTGTTTCCGAAGGTACTTCCACGCCATTTCTTTATTGTTTCTAAAGTGTCCCAGAATAACTCTTCATGACGTGTCTCTGTTGACTGGAAGTATGGTTGTTGGTTACTATGGTACCTCAACATGTAGGATTTGTTAAAAATAATAAATATAATAAATATAATTTTCTCCATTAAGGATAGAAAAAAAAGAAAAAAACAGCCCTTGGTGTGGTTTTTTTATTGAGATTCAACAGTAATATATTTCAAATAAATATCGTCGTATACCTTGGAAATGAGACAGAATAGATCCAGGAAGCCAAGAGGAACATCATAGCGTTGTGGATCAGTTGTGTGACGGCAGATTAAACCAAGAAGCTGTCCTGCAGTATGCAGGCAACACTCTCTATATTTGTCATCAAAACTATAGAAAAAACATGTTATTGATTGTTTTGCAAGCATTAGGGTTGATATCAATAAAGAAACTACAACTCATAGACATTACTGCACTGATACTGTTAAACTGTGACGGGTAAAGGGCTTTTTTTGTCTTTACCTTTGATTGTGACAGCTAAGTTTGTTGATGAGATGAGAAACCAAGCCTTTCAATGTCTGTAATCAGAAGCACCAAACACATGTAGCTTCAAAACATGAGTAGAAGTGTACGAACAGTTATGATACAGTAGTAGTAGACTCTTGAGTACAAAAAAATACTTTCAAGCAGGCTAATATATTAATACATTCACTGTCTTTCTGCCATATACTGTAGTGCTTACATAAGTACTGTCGTTGTGATAGTAGTGGGGCCAGTTTTCTAACAATAAGCTTAAACTCTTTGTAAAGCTCTATCTATAAAGCAGAGCTGAGCTACACACACACACACACACACACACACACACACACACACACACACACACACACACACACACACACACACACACACACACACACACACACACAAAGTATATAGTATATCTCATTACAGCATTATAGCCACTAAAGAATACATACCATGTAGTTGTTGTGCGGTGTTCCAGATTTTAGACTGAACTGTAGGTACTGCAGTAAGTCTAGAAGCTCTACTTGCACACTTTCTGTGAAGCTTTTCAGATCATCCAAATGGAGCAGGGATATCCAAGAGTGCACAAGAAGACGATCAATGTTCGCCAGGTATGCATGCTCTTTCATGATCCGGATTACGCTACTTGATTGACATCATGAGTGGGTTTTAGGTACCAGGTAGTATCAGGGTATCCCAAGGGTGAGGGGTGAGAAATAGCAAATGATAAATTTAACTACATTTCAATGTGGAGTTATCAAAATTACAAGGGAAACAGAGTAAGTGTTGGTAGTAGTAGTGACTCCTTGGAGTCTTGTCTGGACGTTATTTTCCCTCAAATCTTTACATATTGCTTAAGTTTTGGGGTCATTAAATAGGATATAACACTAACCCGTACTTTAGCATTTCTGAGTTTTTAATTAAAATAGAAAATCTTTCTGTGATTTGGGCCACATTGATATGCAAAGATGCTTCTGAAAAGGTTTGTGAAAATCTTTTCCAGATTTTTGTTATACTTCTTTTAAAGCCTTTGTAAGAGAGAACACTTACATACCTTGCATTATTGTCCCTGTAGACATTTGTTCCTTTGCTCCAGGAGTCAAACTTTGGATTGAGGACAGGTGGAACTGGCTCAAAGGGCCTGCTTTTTCCCCTCAACAGGTGAATCAGAGGGATGACCAAGAACCACTTCTCAACACGTTGTTTTCTAGCATTGTTGCACAGCATCTCAACAGCATCTGCAATTCTACACCAACAGAAAAGTCTCGTTTGATCATTTTCTTAGCAAAGAAAAAATACACTACACAAAATACACTAAGCTTCGTTTCTGGTCTGTTTTATGTTCTTGAGGAATATGGTTTGCAGATAAAATATGCATTTCGAGACCTTTTGAATCAAACATTGAGCAAAACATATGTTGTATGTTTTCTTGAATAGAGCATTCAATGTTAAAATTACCTGTCTACAATGTTTTAAAATTGTTTTAGGTTTCATCGATATTCATTTCATTACAATGTTACGAAAAATGTAATCAACAATACATCAACGCCACCACTATACTCTTTAATAAACAAGGATGATTATTAATTTTGCAAAGTTATTCTTGACAGAGGACTTTGTATTAAGAGATAGTAAATAATTACTGAGAAAGCACTTCAGTAAAATACATATCAGAAGTATTATTATTGCCAGCATGGCCTCATGAATTACCAAAGAGAGCTTCATAATATTGCTCTCAAAAGGAAGTACATTGGCTGAATTGGCATAAGTCAGTATTTGTTAAAAGTTCCCTTTTCTTCAGTAATACCCACATTGATATATAAATCCAAAATGAAGATCATAATGGTCTTTTTATAGTAGTTGAAAGAATATTGATTGAAATGGTTAAGCAGATAGGGTTAAGGTAAATTTTCAGTCAGTATAGAATCAGTTGACAAGGTGCTCTGGCTTAAAACTATTTCAAGCTGACTTAACTTTAAAATGAACTTCCTAAAAAGATCCCTAGTTTTTACTTTAGTCTCTTTTCAAACCTTTTAAGAATTTGTCTGTACTTGGTTATTTTCATTGTTTACCTGTTTTTATCGGGTAAAGGGCCTGCAAACTTTTCCCAAAAGTCTTTGAAATGGTGTTGAGGATGCTTTGGCAGGCACAGAAGATCGCA
Organism: Labrus bergylta; assembly: GCF_963930695.1. Taxonomy (NCBI): domain Eukaryota; kingdom Metazoa; phylum Chordata; class Actinopteri; order Labriformes; family Labridae; genus Labrus; species Labrus bergylta. The sequence continues at coordinate 12,000,171 of NC_089200.1, forward strand.
GAGACTGGACATTTGACCTTTCATGTCGTCTTTTAGATAATTGTCATAAATGAGCAACCTAACAACTCCAACATAAAGAGGGTGTAAGGAGTATTCTTTTTTCTTTCCAGGTTTTGGATTAAGGTGTTCATCCAGAGCACATTTGAGAAGATTTTTCACCTAGAAAAAGTATAGGAAAAAAAAGTTAACAACTAACATATATTACATATGATGATAATTCTTACTGAAAACCTTTTTTATCAATTCAATTCATATCAGTTTTCAGAAACTATGAACTTTACTTGTTCAGGACCGTATGGTAATCCTGATGATCTTTCCATATCATCATGAAGTACAGGATAACTGTATGTATGAAAGAACTGTCGGAGCAGTAAAAAGAAGTTGTCCACATTCTGTTCATTCCAAGTTGTTAGAAGTTCAAAGATGATGTTCAGCATCACTCTGCCAGCGAGGTCTCTCCCTTTCATTACCACGTCTTTGGTTGAAAACTCTCCTGACCAATAACTAGTCTTCAGCTCAGAATGGATCACATCGTCATACTGGTGCCAGTCCCCTTGACAATCCAACAGAATAAATCCAATTATCAGGAATGTTTTTATGTGATCCTCTAATGTTCATAAGCCATTTGGCTATTAGCTGATTTACATGCAATTCTTACAATACAGGATAAAATGGCAACACACTTCTATGTCAGTGATGTTGACAAGTGAAGCTTCCTTCTCCACCTTAACATTTTATTTATATGAATATATATTATAAGGTGGCTCATATCCCAGAAATAATCCTTGTTGCCAATCAAATTTTTGAGCACCTCTTTCTTTTGTTTTCTTTTTTTTTATCCAGTGGTTCAGCACAAATAATCAATTTCTTAACATTTCTTGACATATTTAAATTAAACATAAATAGGTAACATTCAATCAAGTCAGTTAAAGATTTGTATGATACATTAGCAGACACAAATCACTGTACAGCTAATTGAATAAACAATTAGACTCAGTACCCAAACCGACAAGATAATAATCTTAACCTTGTTTTCTAGCACATGCAATCTATTGTTTGGAGTTAATATGCTGTCTTAGACGTAAGCAGTCATTATTTTATTTTTGTGACCTCAAGTTAACTTGCCAGTGTTACCTAGTGGTCAATCTTTAATATTCAGAAAGCCTTTAAAAAAGACACCAAATATAGGCTATCTTTTGAGGCATTACGGTAATGGTATTTCTTGTTAATTATCTGTCAAAAGTTTTGTGTGTAAGATTTGAAAGCAGTAAGCTTATAATATATCACTATTTAGCCAGATTGTATATATGTTACTTTTTATTTTGTAAACATAAATAGAAGTTGCTGTTGAGCCTTAGTGTAGAGAAATTCCGTGTTCTTACCTTCACGTGTTAGAAACTCCTCTCTGACTGTAAGACACCTGTTCACATACCGGTACTCGTTTCCATCTTTCTGGTAGATTGTCTCGTACATTTCCTTGTAGCCATGTTTGGCCTTGTAAATGGCATATTTATAGGGCATGCTCTTATTAATCATGTTTTTAGAGATCGTAGTCTGTCCTTCAACAAGAGATCTGTTGCCCCCCAGAGCCCTGTGAGACACATTAATAACAATTAGTGACAGAAAAGGCGTAGACATTTAAAAGTTCATTATGAAAAGTCACTATGTTGCAAGTGGGTTAAACAAAAAAACAAGTAAAAAAAAAATCTTGTGAATCTGATTTCATATTCCCTTAGTTAAGTGTAGAATTGAAAACAATAATCTGTTGTTGTAAATTTGAAGATTTTTTTCATAAGGTGTCATACCTAGTACGGGTCATTTCCACGATTCTTCCCCACTGTCCTGACACATTTCTTGACATCAAGAAAATCTCATCCTCTGGATCCAAATCTTTGGAAGTGACAGCATGGAAGTACACATCTATGGATTCACTCTTTGGTAACCTAAGGACGGAAAGTAGGAAAATATGTTAAACAAAACATTTTCTTTGATAAGTAGCAATTATATCAAAACATGCTTTTAAGATGATCGCATGGTGGATTTCAATATGATCAAATAACGAGACAGCTATTTTGTTTAATCTGAGAGATGTTGTTGGGAACCTAACAGGAAAAAAGTGTGTTAGAAAGATATTGTTAGATTTGTGAAACCAAAAACTTACATTTGTGTTGCCTTAATTTGAGAAGTATGTGCTGTCCCTTGAGGTCCCAGCTTCTCATCAGCCTGACTGGGTGGACAGGAGTGCATTGGTGAAGTGTATTTATCCACATCTCCATCACCTGGCTGCTGTTCCTGTTTCTCTGCCGGGTGTGTGCTTATCTTTTTATTGGATTTAGTTTCAACAGCCTGTGAGAAAACAAAAGACTGAAAAGTAAATTTAGCTCTGAAAAGCAGGTCAGGAAATCACCATAACAAATGTATACTTCAGACACTTAGAGCATATAGTCCTAATGAAATTTGATTGATGCCAGATTGTCATAAAGAATCGTCAGTGTATTGTGGACATGGTTAGAAAATGGCTAAAGTGTTGCCAAAGGTCTTGGTTTTTATTTTAGATTGAAGAAAATAATTTACTTGCTTGCCATTTGTCGTGACAAGATGATGAAATATTTCTTTGAACATCATTATTTAATAAACACAAATTGACTGAATTACCTTAGTCCCTTTGGCTGCTTTCTTTGATACTGAGTGTGAAGCAGCAGATTTTCTGGATGCTTGGTCTTTTTTCTTGTCAGTTTGTTTAGCAAGTGTCCGTTGTTCTTTGTTGATCTTATTGTCATTATCATCTCGCCTCTTTGAGACAATTTGTGTTTCATGAAAGGTTTTCTTTTCTTTTTCTTGTTTAGTATTTGACTGCGTTGTTACAGAATCACATTCCTGAGGCCTTTGTTCAGTTGGTTCGGGAGCAGTCGAGCTGGTTTCTTTAGTTAATGTCGGTACTGATGCAGGGTTGGACAACGGCCCAGAATGAATGTCACCTGGTTTGTCAGCAGGTAATTGCACTTCATCAGGATTGTCATTTGTACTTGTGTCTGGGGCCTCTGCTTGTTGCTCTGTAAGATTGTAACTGGCAGGTGTAGCGTCAGACAATGTCTTAGAACCAGACAGGTGTTGCTCGTTGTATGGTTGAAGGGTACTATCAGGAGCTGTAGACGAAAGCCTCTCTGCCTCTTTGCAAGTCGTTATGACTTCTGACTTCTGGGTGGTAATTAATCCACTGACTGTCTCACTGGATGATGAGGACAAGGCTCCTTTTTCCTGTGTGGCTGGGCTTGCAGTGCTATCTGATGTGTCCTGTGGTGTAGCCCCATCTCTGGCTGACTCTAGATCATCACTAGCAGTCTGCCTCTGAGTATCATCTAACCAGTTAGCATTGCCATCTGGCCTGTCAGGGAGATTTTGTGTCTCATTTTTTTCTTCATCAGAGGCTGACTGCTTTGTCACTGAACCACATTCTTGAGTTGTTTGATCACATGAATCAGATGAAGTTGAGCTGGTTTCTTTAGCTGATGTTGACAACACACAGGTAGACAGAGAAAGAATGTCACTTGGTTTGTCGGCAGGAGTGTTCACTTCATCAGGGTTGTCCTTTGTAACAGTATCTGGTTGGTAAGTGAATGTCAGATCGGCTGCGTAGGATCTTGCTCCATTTTCCAGTTTGGCTGGGCAGACATTTTTATCTGATCCATCTTGTGATGTTGTGCCATCTTTGGCAGGCTCTTGGTCATCACTAGCCGGCTGCCCCGGGGGAAAAAGTCAAAATTGTTAAGTATCAACATCAGACTTATATACGTTTCACTGTGGTACATGTGAACTTTTTCTTTCAGATATCAGCCTTTTTACTTTTAACATGATGCAAACAGAATATTCCTGTAATGCTGCTTTAATAAAGCCATTTAAGCACTGAACCAGTCTAGAGCTTTTATAATCAAGGACCTAGTAGAAAAGCAATGCATTTGTCAGAGCAATAACTGGATTTTGTACTGTAGCTGCAGTGCTTCTGTTAAATAAAAAGGGCTAAAGGTTTATTGTCTAGAAACATTCAGCAGGTCATCTTAAAAATACCAAGTATGTGAAGACAATGATCCAGTAAAATAACTGTGGTCACTGGTCATCAAGGTAGGTTGAATACCATTGTAAACTATCTTTTTTTATCATTTGTAATTAAAATTTTTAATAAACAATGTTTTCAGATAATAATAGACTTAATGTTTATGATAGGGCTCGCAGTTGGCAGGGATTTTGACCCAGTGGAATTATACAAAGGTGTTTAGAGTTAGATTTAGTTAGTTCATGTCCATTCATGTCCATTTTATGAGCTTGTTTACTGCCCTAGATTATGTGGGAGTATACCAGCAGGGAGAACGATGTGTCAGCTTTAGAAAGAGAATGTGTTTGCTGTTATCAAATAAATACTGCATTGATGTTTTGGGGAATTCCATGGCTCTACACATTTAAAATGGACATGGAAATTACGGCAGTACATTTTGTTTCTGTTTCACCTCTTTCTGGAATTGGTTTTCTTGATCTTCTTTCACGTCTTTTGGAACCTGGTCTTGATCCTCTTTTTGGTTCTTCTCCTCAGCAGTGACTGAGGGTTGATTTGCAGATGACTGCTTTGTCACTGAACCACATTCTTGAGTTGTTTGATCACATGAATCAGATGAAGTTGAGCTGGTTTCTTTAGCTGATGTTGACAACACACAGGTAGACAGAGAAAGAATGTCACTTGGTTTGTCGGCAGGAGTGTTCACTTCATCAGGGTTGTCCTTTGTAACAGTATCTGGTTGGTAAGTGAATGTCAGATCGGCTGCGTAGGATCTTGCTCCATTTTCCAGTTTGGCTGGGCAGACATTTTTATCTGATCCATCTTGTGATGTTGTGCCATCTTTGGCAGGCTCTTGGTCATCACTAGCCGGCTGCCCCGGGGAAAAAAGTCAAAATTGTTAAGTATCAACATCAGACTTGTATACGTTTCACTGCGGTACATGTGAACTTTTTCTTTCAGATATCAGCCTTTTTACTTTTAACATGATGCAAACAGAATATTCCTGTAATGCTGCTTTAATAAAGCCGTTTAAGCACTGAACCAGTCTAGAGCTTTTATAATCAAGGACCTAGTAGAAAAGCAATGCATTTGTCAGAGCAATAACTGGATTTTGTACTGTAGCTGCAGTGCTTCTGTTAAATAAAAAGAGCTAAAGGTTTATTGTCTAGAAACATTCAGCAGGTCATCTTAAAAATACCAAGTATGTGAAGACAATGATCCAGTAAAATAACTGTGGTCACTGGTCATCAAGGTAGGTTGAATACCATTGTAAACTATGTTTTTTTATAATTTATAATTAAAAAATGTAATAAACAATGTTTTCAGATAATAATAGACTTAATGTTTATGATAGGGCTCGCAGTTGGCAGGGAATTTGACCCAGTGGAATTATACAAAGGTGTTAAGAGTTAGATAACACATTCATGTACATTTTATGAGCTTGTTTACTGCCCTAGATTATGTGGGAGTATACCAGCAGGGAGAACGATGTGTCAGCTTTAGAAAGAGAATGTGTTTGCTGTTATCAAATAAATACTGCATTGATGTTTTGGGGAATTCCATGGCTCTACACATTTAAAATGGACATGGAAATTATGACAGTGCATTTTGTTTCTGTTTCACCTCTTTCTGGAATCGGTTTTCTTGATCTTCTTTTACGTCTTTTGGAACCTGGTCTTGATCCTCTTTTTGGTTCTTCTCCTCAGCAGTGACTGAGGGTTGATTTGCAGATGTGGCTACATCTGATAATGTAATATGACAAAATAGTTAGATATATATCTAACAACAGCTAATGTGTCTGTCTGTTGAAGTATTTCATGGAAACCCTTAATAAAGTTAGAATAACAATTACTTAAAGCTTTAAGGCACATCAGCTAGATGTTATCTACCATGAAGGTAATTCATAATTTATAAAAGTCTGTAGTATTTCTCAAGGGCATTCTGGTTGAGTTTTTTTTGTCTAAATCAATCAGTGTATTGGTTTATATGACAGAGTATAAGAAAAGAAAAATGTAACATTTTGTAAATTAATTTAAATTAGGCTATGTAAATTATTATTCTGAAAGGTTGTAGACTATTAAAAGAGCAGCCTTCTGCCTGCGCGAAAATTACAAAATGAGAAACCTTAAAACCTTTTCCTCTGCCACAAAAGACACAATTTCCTCCAAGTCAGTGTGGTTCCTTCGTGAAAAACATGCAGTATCTTTTCTGCAGTATCTGTTTTTTACAGACTACACAAGGAAGTAGCATATTTCCTTTGTAAATCCTTTACTAACGTCAAACACTATGCGCCACTTGTCATTTTTGAACAGGCGGTTGCTGCTTGTAGGGTTTACAATTAATCAATATGCAAAACATTTAAAAAATGTAACAAATCTGCATTAAAGTGTTTGTTAATCCACAACATAACCAAAACAGAATAACAAAACGTTGTCTGCTGGTAAGCTCACCTTCTGCCTTGTTTTGAGTCAAGAGAAATAACTTGTAGCCACAATCAGGACAGAATCTAAACGAACTTTGGACTTGATTTCCACAATCAGGACAAAACATGATGCACCTGAGGACAGATGGACAGATGCCATTAGGAATGAAAGGAAACATCTTAATTCACTGAGTATGATGGGCGAAGTCAATCATTATTTCAGGAAATTATTTTACCCAGTTAATCTTATTGTTTTCCTGAATAATGTCAACAGAATTGTTGCTTCTTCCAGTCGTGTTGACTGGCCGCCACTCTATACTTCACTATGATTCAGCTCGGTTAATAAAGAAAAAGGATCTTTAGCTTTAGCTTTTGTGTAGTATTAGCCTTTTAGAATTTCATCAAGACTTAAGAATTGACTTATGTCCCACTTCCTCCTTCCTCTCTATCTGTCTTACAATCTCTCAAAAAGAACCCAGCTTTGGAAGATCATTGAAAAACTCAGTGCAAAATTCCATAGGAAGAATATATTATACAGAAGTTTAGCATAATCATATATAATCATATACGTATATCCTAATGTATGTATATAACTTAATACTTAGCGAACTCGATTGTAATACAAAAGCATTTAAAAAACTATTTCCAGTATAATGACATTGATACATACTATTACAGATAATGTACATAAATATTCAAAGCAGCATGATTTTATACATTGTTTTCTAATTAGACATTAAAATGAATAACCTACCTCAGTCTTTTTGCTTCCTTACATGGTTGAAGCTGAAAATATGTGTGGTTGCTGATGTTTTATAGCCTACTGAAGTCCATGATTTTACTTTCATTTTCCATTTCCAGTAAAGGGTGTTCCTATCTTGACTTATTAGATCAGAAGCCATTACTGGAATTCAGTGTGACTTCACTGACTGTCACATTTGGAAAACCTTAATTTCCATAAGACACAGTAGATACAATGTAAAAGAAAGATGCACCAGGTGTTAATCTAAGTATTTTAAGGTACTTCCTTGTAAGTATGCCAACACAAAACTTACGATATAAGCCAAGCTGAATTAAGATCTTTACCTCTATTAATTTATAGATAATTATCATTAGTTGCATTATTCATTTTAAAACTTAACAACATAAATGGATGTTTGGTTAAAATAGAAATACAAACAGGTATTCTCATTGTTGGCCATTAGGTGGCAATGTAAATAAATCTAACACACTTCACCTCTCCTTACTTTATCTGCCATCAAAGACATATTACAAATACAAGGTGTTATTTTTTACTATAAATCGGACCTATATAATTTAAACAACTCTGCACACAAAATGAAAATAGTATGCACAATGGCATAGAAGGCAAACACAAAACAAGACATCCAAAATGGAAATTATGTAGGCCTAGATGTTTCAAACATACAGACTAAACAAGTTGAGATAAAAATGCAATCAATAAAATTAAATACATTCAAGTATGAAGACTGGGCCACTATCCTAAAGAGTGGAAAAGAAAATAAGTGCATGGTTATGGGGGGGAAACTCTGCTTAACTTTGGACTGACACAAGGATTACAGTTTATGTAAGTTAAGTGGTGCAGATAAGAGGTTAGTGCAAATGTCTATGCCCTACATGAAAAATTCAGTATTGCTGATAAAACAGGATTGACTATCTACTGCCAAACTCCAAAGATCTATTTTCAAACCATTACACACCTTAAGCACTAGGAGCTGTGGTTTATAGCTGCTGAGTCACTGTTTGAAGCAAAAAGAGTAACTTTGTGCATTCACTGCATGGTCTCATTGTTTTAGTTGACCTGTACAATCTGTTACTATTCAGATCATTGCATTGCCAAAATTCATCTTTCTTAAGAGCACTAAACAGAGTTCAATTTCTTTGTCGATATTGTCAGAAACGTTTGATATTGATTATATGTTGATAACCGAGGCCATAGTTAAAGAATGTACTATACCCAATGGATTATATTCAAATAGTTTTTCTAATTTTATGACCGCCACACAGAAACAAAGCATTAACTCAACTCTTCCAGATAGTGTAAAAAAAATCCACTGATTGAGTCTGTCCTGTGTGCAATCCCCAAACTGACCAGCAGCCGTCACTAGAGAGCTTTGAAAACTTTCATGTTGGAATCCAAAACAACCATGTGCAAAGTATTATATTAATGATCTGATTTATAAAGCACCTTTCAAGTGCAGATGTCACGATGTCTACACTTGACACCTTTCAGCTTTATCATTCTGTCATTTTATCAGAAACTTCAAAAACACTGTGAAATGGTTGTATAATCATAGGTACCACTTGGGATTTTATTTTTTAACCTTTGTTACCTCTATAGGGCAATATTTTGATGAGTTACCCGTATTGTCTGAATGTGTAGATACAGCCTGAATGTTGCAGCTGTGCATCTCTCATGTTGGTTTTCCTATTAAATGCACTTAAACAAAGAGTGAATAGCCCTATTCAGACTGCTGTTCTAAGGCACGATATTTACATCCCTGTGACATTTGTCCTTCAATATAAATGTCATAGAGGCGTAATGGGGGAACGAAGTGATCCCTCCTCTGTACCGTCTTTGGAGGTAACAAAGGCATTACAGGGGCGAGACGGGATCGGCGGAGCAAGTGGGGGAGCGCAGCGCTTATGTGTGTGTATGTCTGACTGTGAGTGTATTTGGAGTTCCTGTTGTACTATACGCTCTCACACTTGTCACTACCTCAAAAGAGCTACTGTTGACCAGAGGTGTTGTGCCTGATGTGCTTACATTGCACAATGAAATTCTCCTCAACCTCATCCATTATTTTGCTCTATCCTCGATCATCTTTTAAAGAAATCATTTTTATAACAAGTGAATTTGGGAGAATCAAATTGTGACTAAATGGTTTTTTTTTTACATAGTTACCTAAGACAGGAGGGAGTGTATAAGGTAAGTGGGAGAGATAAAATGGCATGACTGGAAGAAAACTGCAGGAAAGGAGAAGACTACAGGGAACAATAACCTTTGAAACTTGATGAAATTCAGCACTGAGGCTTTACCAAGGCAGCTGAAATGTCAAACGGTCTATTTTTTATGACACTGAAATGAAACTGTGGGATTTATTGAGTTCATGTCAGGGGGAATATTTTCTCCTTCCTTAATGCATGCATGCATAACATCCAAGATGGCATTTGTGAGGAAGGAAAATAACACTATTTCCATTGCCTCTGAAGTCAGTGCTCAAGAAGCGTGCTAAATCATATCTCATTGCTAGGCTGTTGACCGTGATAACAGGCTTGGACTGTGTGTATGTGTGTGTCCGTGGGTACTGTGGGGGGTGTGGGTTGGGAGCTAATCTAAAAACCGGGCTATGGAGTCCTTCTGCTCTTCTTTACCACCCACGCATCTTCTCCACACAAACCACTGCAGTTGCCAGCCAATCACTACCTCTTTCTTTCTAGTGCTGTTACCTGCGTCACTCTGCATGTGTCACCATGGTGATCACTGATGCTCCCCCCACATTTTATCTCTGCCTCTTCCAGTACAAGGATGAAGCCGATTTGTGGCTGATGATGCAGGCAGGCTGCAGACGTCATCACTTCCCTCGGGAAAGAGGGCCTATTTTTACCACTGGGCAAAAAGTATACTGAGCTTCCCAACATATTTATGGAACCGCATTTAATCCAGGCCTGCAAGGAACACCCCACCCCACCCCACCCCCCACCCCGTTATCCATCTCTCTTTGTATTTATCTCACAAAAATCCTGCTCCTTCGAAGGCATATATTTATCCCTTGAATTAAGATGGCAGCATTTGTGAAGGTTTTTAAAAATCTTGTTTTAGTAGCTGTACTATTTTATCTGTAATACTGTATTTACCACCAAAGGGAGATCTCACACACATTCTTACCTTCCTTAGGGAGGTCAGAGGTCACCGTCACAAAAGCAGCATTAGCCTCAGAGCTGGCAGAGATGTGTTGGAAGTCAGCATGACTGGTTTCTGACTGGAGTGGTTTCTGACTGGAATATACAATCAGAGAAATGTTTTAAATCCCGGTAGTAGAGTCTTCCATGGTAAGGTCTAGAAAAAAAAGGCCACATGACATAGTAAAAGTAGACATTTGAATATATATATTATCAAACTGTTCCATAGTTTTACACCAAGTATTGATACCATAAAACTTCTTAGTGTTGTGCATACGGCGAGAATTTTAAGATTTAGTTTCCTCCTAAAATAATAAGCCCCCTCTCTGTGAAAGAATAGTTCTTAATATTTCCTGGCAGCAGATTGTTTCATGCCCTGTGTGGTATTTATGCTTTTGGAAATTCTACAATATCATTGAATTGTGTCGTGGTTTTGACTGTGAGAATAATGAGTTAGTGTGATCCTGATATCCAACATTATGAACTAACCGTATGGCTCTTTCCTGAAGAATGGAAAATGATTGCAGTGAATTTTTTTTTACACGTGTTGCCCCAAACTTCCACACACTAACTTAAATACAGTAAAACGAGTGAACAGTACAGAGTATGGGAAGATTTGTGATCCAGTACATGTTTGGCTTTAAGTTTCAAAGGGGTTCAGTGGTTAAATGAAGAAGTACTGTCAGTTGTTCTAACTAATGTTCGGCACCTTCGACAGGAACCAGGTAGAAATATGTGTTCCCCATTATCTGGTGACCCTTTTGACAGCTCTCACATACTGACATCCCTGATAATACCATAGTGAGGAAAACACCAATAATGTAATTTAGTAAAGATTACACATTACTTTGATTTTTTTGGTGGTAGTCTTACTTTAATTTTCATATTGTGACAGGCAGTTATGTTACAAATTAAATAAAGGAAACTACTACAGTTAAAATACAGTATATTACAAAATGTTCTGTTTGTGCGCTTCTCACCTGTAGTTTGAGTTTTGTGCCTCCGTGCTGCTGGAGTTGGACTGGACTGACTGTCGAGCTGCTTTCCTTTCTATCCACCAATTTAGTTCAACAGACAGATGTGTTTAGTCGTCACTGGTCAGTATTAAAAAAAAAAAAAAAACATATATAAATTATATAAAGCCTCAATATTGGGAAAGGAAAGCAAGTCTGCCAGTTATCAATAACCTTACCACAGTACAGAAATACTCTATTATGTTGAAGTCATACATCCAAAAAGCAGCTTATTTATGAAAAATACATCAAAAATGAACTTCAAACTGTAAACTATCCCTACTGATAATGATGTTTAATTTTTATTGCATTATCTATGTAAGGCTATTGGTTTGTATTGTTGTAATATTTACAGTCTATGGTTTGTACATCACCTTTGTGATTCAAATTCTAATCTATGGCAATAATTGCCTTAATATTACGTTAAGGGAGTGAACTCAAGCAAGGTAGAACTACCTCAACCTTACCTCGACTTTACTTTACCATGAGAACTTATATCCATTGTTTAGTGTAACAACAGACCAGGTAAAAATAATGTAGGCTAGTTAAAGCAAGCTAACTAATGATTTCAACAGCTAAAGCCGTCTAAACACTGAAAATTAACAAGCATCAAGCAGAAGTTATATGTAACGTTAATAATGGTGAAGATAATATTGCCACTAGATTTGGTTAATGAAGTAGTAAAACTTGAGATAACTGTACTACAGCTGCTCCTAGTGCAGTGCTAATGGCTAATGTAAATCTTTCGGTCCTGAGGGCTCCTTAGGGTTCAACAGGTAGATTGTTCCCGACTCCTACCGGGGGGGGGGGGAAATGATAGGTAGCCTATATAGGGAAACCGCCACCTTACACATCAGCAGATACAGTTATAGGAAATGCATACGAATCAATTAGTCTATGATAAAAAAAAAATACATCTATTCTACTCTAATGTCCTACATAGGCCTCCTCAGTGAAAACCTCAACATTATCACATCAGCTGCAACAATTAGGCCTATAATGATATTGGTGATGCCAGGATGCCTTTTAGATTAGAAAGGCTGGGACACATTTATGTTACTTTATATTCTACACACACTGACTCTATGGCAAAAAATATATGGATAATATGAGGTAACTCAACTTAACAACCAAGTGAAGGCTATACCCCTACAGTTAAAAGTAGATAGGCCTAAGTGTAGGAAAAACACTCAGCCTCAAGGATAAAATTATCATGAGAAAGTAGGTATAGGCTAATACATTTTGTCATAAAGTTCTAGGATTTCATTTAGCATGCTGTTATTTTTTTCAAAGCAAAGTCTGAGAGTATGGCAACACAAGCACCTAGAAAGGAAGAAACAATGTCAGAGCCATCAAACAGCTTTATCTCCAATCCCACAACAGACAATGAAGGGTCTATGGAATAGTTTTATAATTTACATTTGTCTGTTTCATTGGTTTTATATTCACAAAATGGATGGAAACAACCATGATGTGAATGAGGCACATGTCTGCCACCACAATGACATATTGATTCAGTGGAACATTTAGATTGCAGACGTAACACACCTAGGCTATGCAGGAAACGTATACAATTACACTCATTTTCATATTAGAACTACAAAGCGAAGAAAGATAACCAAGCTGGTAAAGCAATGGTTACACTGATATCTTGACATGCATTGGTGTAATCTTGGAGATAAAAAAAACAAAACGATTTGAGGATTTGCAGGAATGCATGTTTATACCCCAGTTACAGAAATAACCTATGGTTTGTTAGTTTTGTTAAACAAAATATTTTTAACCAATAAAATCTGCAGACCTGATGAGGTTTTGTGGTTTATGGGCTATGCATTTGTCAGTGTGAATCTGTGTGCGGGAAAAGGTGTGTTTCGTGCAAACCAGCAAAACACACACACACGTACACACACACACACACACACACACACACACACACAGTCTGTGCATGGGGTTCCCACATCCTCTACGAGAATGGAACTTCACCTACACTTTGGTGCTACGTCATCAAGCTCAGTGGAGCAGGTTAGTGGGACTCAAGTATGTGTGTAGCCTACTTCTACTTGTCAGAATTGAATTCATTAAATATTGAACAAATAATTACAGATCAAAGAGAAAACTCAACATTTCTGAAACAACACACCTGGCCAGTGGATGTGTAATAATTTAGACAATATTTTTAATATTCGGCCAAATTAGACATGGCTATTTGGAGAGCAGATGCTGTGAAAACGTTTGTCAAGTTTGAAATATGTTATAGGTCATAACCAAACGTACAATAAATAAAATAGTATTTATATGGATATAAGCCCATAATGATCACGTTTATCGAGCTGCAAAATAACTGAGAATATATATATCTGTTTGATATGTTTTATTTTTTAAACAGACAAGTTCACACAAAAGAAAGTCACTTGCCATTCCCCATTGTTGGCAGGATAAATACTCTACATTAACAGAATTATAATACAAAGGCCTCTCGCAATTTTTAACATCATTAATGTACTCTTGAAAAAACAGAATCTAAAACTTTACTTGTGCAATGGGCTTCATTGATTCTCAAACTTGCAGTTGATTCACAAGAAATTATTGGGATAAAAAGGGGAAAATAGGTCTCTATCACAACAGAGGGGATCTGCTTCACTCCCCTGCTCACAGTAAAACAACACATTAAACACATGCTGCACAGCTTAGTTCAAACACTCCTGCTCCCTTTTGGTGTCAGGCACAGCAGAGATTGAACAGCAACAAGTGATGCCAAGCATTCCTGACAGCTCACCACTATCTGCCTTGACTTGCCTCTGTAACAAAGTCACCAGAAAAATATTGTTGCCAGGGGCCTGAGATTACTCCTCAGCTAATGGAGACTCATGTTTAAAGAATTTAGAACATTTAGAAGTCATGTGACATATCTATTACAGGATGACACACTTTAATACTATTTAATGAGTGTTTTTTCTTTTCAGGAACATTTCCCAATACCTCGTCAGGAATCCTCATCAGATCAGTTTTAGTGCTAAACTTTATGGAGCAGGTACAGTTTGTTATGCTGCATCCCACAGGTATTTTTATCACTATGACCACTGTAAACCTTTTTGAGAACTATTTCTTGTATGTATTGTCAAACTTGGCGAACTTTGGCGCTTGGGGTGGCTCTAACAGTGATAATGACTGTTGTCAGTTGGCATTTGGTAAATGGCCAAATGCCTGTAACAAAAGATAGTTTTGTTCTTAACAGCTTATCTTCCCATTCGTGACCAGGGGTCGGGGGGATTTTTATAACCCTTTAAAATCATCTAAAAGGTTTAAATTATATGCATACTGCTTGCTGTCTGCATGGTGCTAATGCCAGCCTCTTGGGCATTCTCCCTCTAATCCAATCCAGTTGAAAAAAATCTTACTCAAGGCTTCAAAACATTAGCTCAAAAAAAGCAATGGGTGATGTAACAGTGTGTACTCTATTTTCAGCAAACCTCTTCCATTGTTGAATAGTTTGACAACTGGAAGCATTAAAATGACAATAAGAACATTTAAGTTCCCCAGAGGGTGAGACATTAATCCTCTCAAGTTTCATCCAACCCTTTAAGTAAGTAAGGGACATTTTATGACAACTATTTGTATTATTTTTGATGTAAATTAAAATTATGACCTGCCTTGCTTTTACACACTAATGACAAGTGTGTTAAAAATATCATATGAAATTCATTAGCATTACTGAACAATTATTAGGTCTATTAGAGGGAGCACATTTTCAGCTGTGTTCACTTTTGTATTTTGTATTGGTGTGTTAAAAGTGACAGAAAGGAGTGTTGAAAAATGTGATGTGTGAATGTTACATCATTTTTCCAGCTACTGCTTGTCTTTTTTTCTAGACTTCAGGCCCTGCACCCCCACTCTCTCTACAGTGATGAAGACAAAAATATCCCTCCTCTGTTGGTTTACCCCCTCCTCCCACCTCCATTTCCGGCACAAAGTAAGGAGATCTGACATCACAGGGTCGATCACGTGATCCACCCACATTTGCAGTAAAGGATGGGGTCTACCTGTGACGCACGTACCTCCTCTGCGTAACCCTTTACAAGCCAGACAACTGTTTGGTGAAGGACACAAGGATCATTGTTTTACAAAATGTGGAAACAAATGGATTTGGAGTTGCATTATTACAATTTACGCTGAAAAATGTATTAACTATCCTGTTTTCAACTGTATATATATATTTTTAAAAACCCTACAAAAAAAGGATACACATCCAGACTTGTCAAACACATTCAAGGGCCAATTTATTAGCAACATATTTAATTTTATATTAAAACCCGAAACATCACACCAATATTTCCAAAATATATTTATTTTAGCTTGAAGTGCATTTATAGCAAGCCACAGTAATCCGGGTGAAATTAAAGACGCAATGGCCAGGAAAGATTAATGACTATGAAGTGAACTAAATGTTTTCCCCAAGGTTCTATTTTGGGACCTGATTAATTCATGACCTGGGTGAAGACGTCAAAGAAAATGCACCTTTTAATGCCGATGACACTGTCATCAATACCCAACTCCCTCCATACTTAAAGCGGTTCAAGAGCTTCAGATGGCTTTTCATTTCTTACAAACTGCTTTACTGGTTTAAATGTTTAAATCCACAAAAAACAATGCTGTCACTTAGTACATTTCACAAATTGATTGTACATTATAGTGCTTTATGGATTCATGAATTAGCAGATAATGTCATTTACAAATGAAAAACTAAACAATTTACCACTCAGCTCACCCCTGGGATGATTAATGTTACTGCAGGGTTTTCCCTAATTAGTCCATGATGACAAGCAAGCTTACTTTAGCTCACAAAACCACACCAAAAGATCCTATTCATTGTATTTCCTGTGGATGTGAAAAGACTGACTCTTGTTATTTTTTAATAACTTACTTCATTGTTTGGGCTAGCATGATGCAGAGGAGCAAGAAACATGCTTAATGCCACATTTGGGGGATTTTTACTTTTACTTTACTCTGTTCAAGAATGTTACTCCCTAGTTACTTAGACCTATAATGCAATAGGCCTAAGTAATACTGCATGAAGCATTTCCAGTATAGGCTATGCAACTCCATTTGTTTAAACATGACTGTCCTAATATCTTTCCAACCCTAGTAGGCTAGATTGTGACATTGTTTAGACCTGTTAAATTAGTTATATCAAAGTACTACCCTACAATTAACAATTCATACCAGCCTATTTTTTTTTAAAGAAATGTAGGCTAATTGAGTGGAAATGGACAATTGAATGTTATCTAATTAAAAAATAACTTGAACTGGCCAGAGGAAGTGTTGAAACAAGTCCAGTTTCAGATTAAACTTCTCCTAATTATGATTCCCAGGAAAGGTGCTTTGGCTGAGGGGACATAAACAACCTTTTATCTTGGACACATAAATCACTGTCTATTTCCAGAGTTATATTTGGTATCCACTTTATCCTGCTTTCTAGCAATTGCCATTTTTACATTAGGCTACATTAGAAAAATAAGAGGAATCATATCCTACTAATGTTAGTGTACTTGTTTAAAAATATAAACAAGATATGCATCCAACAAGTGAAAATATCATAACATCTAACCCCAATGCACACCTCACTGTCTGAAGTTCCAACACTCATATCTCCATGGCAATAGAAGAGGTACCAAAGATCATCTATAAATGAATGAATAAAGTTGCATCCTCTAACATCACATTTGGTGTCTGTCAGGGACTTTTACACATAAATAGGTAAAACAAACCTCATATTAGTTTTTCCTCGGGGTCACTATTTGAAAATGATTTTATTTTGGTTATCTGTTTTTGTATACATAGCCTACTAATCATAGACTGTAAATAGGCCTATTACTAAAAACAACTGTTGCTTTTTTTTGTTGGAGTCTACTCAATTTA
This sequence comes from Labrus bergylta, assembly GCF_963930695.1. NCBI lineage: Eukaryota > Metazoa > Chordata > Actinopteri > Labriformes > Labridae > Labrus > Labrus bergylta. Next base: position 12,017,494 of record NC_089200.1, read on the forward strand.
TTTAATATTAACCAAAACAAAAAAGACGCTGTTAATATGTTTGAAGTTTTAACACTTGCCACAGGAATAAGGACTCAAGGCAACGTAAGTGTATGATGTAACCAATATTTACAGTCTATGATGACAACCCCATATTCACAGTAAATATGCCTTATATATATATATATATATATATATATATATATATATATATATATATATATATATATATTATAGGCTATATATGCCTAGCCTATAACTTCTGTTACATGCATCCTGAATTCGCACAATTAAAAAAAACACTATATTTTATAGTTTATAAAATATAGTTTAACTATTTCCTACGAGCAAGTATGTGTTAAGGTTCAGTTCCGTTAACAATAGGTCTACAAATGTCTACTGATTTCCCTGGCACTGCCTCCTGTTTACAGTAGAGGGTCGGACACTGGAAAGTGGCGCGGAGTGAGACATCTTTCCAGCAGAAAACCTAATTTCTGCTCGACGCGCGCGCTCTGTATGTGACATAATGGAACGAGCCTTGAAAAGCTCGAGGCTGCGCGTGCTGGCATGCAGTACACTCAGACCCTGCTCGTGAGCACAAGATAGCCGACGGCTTCAGGGAAGTGACAGCTTTTGAATTGAACACCTGGTATTTCAGTCCACAGGTTTGTGGGGGGTTATGGGTAGGATTGCGTTGGTGCTTCTTTTCATTTAGGCTGCGACAATAATGATGAAGAAAGATATTCATTTGAGCATGGTTGAAGACCCGGACCTCAAACCGCATCTTCGTGACGCCGAGGGTATCCTCAGCTCCCCGGAACTGGGACTACTCAAACTGGCCTCCCCGGAGCTGGAGAGACTCATCATCCAGTCCAACGGAATGGTCACCACGACACCCACCAGCTCTCAGTTCCTCTTCCCGAAAACCGTGACGGACGAACAGGAGTTCGCCGAGGGCTTCGTGAAGGCGCTGGAGGACTTGCACAAGCAGAATCAGCTGAGCGGAGCCGGGCAGACAGACGGCAGCCTGGATCTGGGTGCCAACATCGCCCCGAGCACCATCCAGCCGGAACTACCGGTTTATACAAACTTGAATAGTTACGGCAGTGGGCCTCTGGAAACCACCGTCAACTACTCCACAGATACAGTCCCTTTCCCTCCTCCTCCTCCTCCTCCGCATCATCTGGGGGCAACCCCGCCGCAGCCGGATCTCTCTAGGGTCCAGCCGCCGAAGGAGGAGCCTCAGACGGTGCCTGACGTTCAGAGCTTCGGGGAAAGCCCACCGCTGTCCCCCATCGATATTGACTCACAGGAAAAAATGAAAGCTGAGAGGAAGAGACTCAGGAACCGGATCGCAGCATCCAAGTGTCGGATGCGCAAACTGGAGCGGATCTCCAGGCTGGAGGACAAGGTCAAAACGCTGAAAAACCAAAACACCGATCTGGCCTCCACGGCGAGTCAGCTCAGGGATCAAGTGGCCCAGTTGAAAGAGAAAGTCCTCACCCATGTCAGCAGCGGCTGCCAGCTGATGCCACACGAAGTTCAAGTGCACTAGTCAAGGGAGGAAGTATATTGTATACTGACCAGCATATAAGCTTCGTGGACTTATGTTAATGTTTTGTTTCGTAGCCTACGTTAGCCCAGGTGTGTGTGTGTGTGTGTGTGTGTGTGTGTGTGTGTGTGTGTGTGTGTGCTGTCCAAAGTGAGATGAAACACCTGCAGGACAAAAAAAACAACAACAATTTTTTATCATCTATTTAAATTGCTTTGAGCATCCACAAACAACCATATCTGGTAAAACAAGATTAAATCAAATGGAACAAGTCATTTGGACTACTTGCAGTTTTATTTATAAAGCATTTTGCAGCAACCAATAAGATCCACAGTTGACCTACAAGGTTGAGAGCTCGAGTCAGCATCATTGGATTTTAAGTTGAACAACCGCCAGTTAGTTGAATGGATGTATGCTGAAATCATGTATGATGTATTAAATCCAGTTTTCCTCCAGTCTTCTGTTGACGTAAAGAAGGCAGAGCTATTGGGGATTTATTTTATTTTTTTGAAAATGTTATCCTGCAATGAGTTTTCCTGCTGAGAAATGGACGCACTCTTTTTTTGGGGGGTGTGGGGGGGGGGGGGGGGGGGGCTGCAAATATCTAGATTATTTTTTCTTGTAAAAAAAATTGTTTACAGAATGGCTGTGTCTATCTCATGGGCCAAACAGGTTGCACATATGTGCATTTATGGCACATATATCCCTAAAATATGAGGATTTACCTGTAAGAAAAAAAACAACATAAACTCACATTAAATATGTAAGAATAATTTAAATAAATGAGTGTTTACCACATTATACTGAAGGGATCCATTTGCATGTAGTTGACTACTCGAATGTTGCCCACACTTGGTTTCAAAGCAGTTAATCAGTGTTAATTATTTCAAATAATTTATAAACTCATATTTATGTATTTTTTACTCTACTGTGTCCCTATGTCAGTGAGTTCTTGATTTTATGTGAAGAGTTGTGACCATTTCTTGCACTGACTGTTGCTGTCTTCTCTGGCCTCTCTGGTTATTTGGCTGTATGCCGCTGTGTTCTGAATTTAATGCTGCTCGGCAATAAACACTGTTTCCTCTATTGTGGCAGTTGTGATATTTTTTTCAATTATAATGGCAGAAAACTCTGTTGGTCAATGTCATTTTAGGATTTTTTTCCACATTCAAATAATATTAATGCTGAACAGGTGCTATGTAGGTCTGAATACTTTTGTTTTGACTTTAATTGCACAGTGCACATTTGTTTCAATATGTGCTTTAATTAAGTTACACCAAACATTGTAAAGACTAGAATAATTAAGGTTACCAAGTTCATCACAAACAAATAAATCTTGACATATCATTATAGAGGTTGTTTGTATGGGATCACCCTTATATACACATTTTTTCATTAGAAGTAGATTTAAATATGCTTTCATGATGGAGACTAAATTAATGCAGTATTTAGTGGACGTAAGATTATGGTAGGTTTTAAATGTGTGCATGAATTTCCATGCTATTACTCTGGTGTCGTTCTCCCTCTGCTGGTTAAATTGGAAATTGCAAAGGATGTTAGCGCAATCACTTTTGATATGTTAATTTGGTTAAAGTAGGTCGACGCTGTCTTATAGGACATAATGAATATCGCTTTTACTTCATCAGCTCCAAAAATGGGACGGTATGATGTAGCTACTTACCCACTCTTTTCGTCCCAGGGGCTTTTCTATCCCACTGTGAAGATCAGTGTATATAAAATGACTGTCCACCCCCCCCAAAACATGAATGTGAGCCGTCATTTTTATCTATGATAACAGTGTTGATTTCAATTCCCAATGATCACCAGGACAAAGGATAATACATTTAGGAGGCCAAATGTCATAATCCTTTTCGTTTTACATTCATATTTAAAAGTTCAATTTCATTTTCACTTTTATTTTTTTTAATCTATCGTGTATAATAACCATCTGGGGCTTCATCTGACATCCGTGGGGGACAGATTTTCAGATTCCACAGGTTGTACTGAAAAATAGAAGTAGCTTTTATTACATGGTTGGAGAACAACGTTTAAAAATGGCCACAAAATAGGAACAGTAGGCTATAGGTTTGATTTTAGTTGTCAATACATGGCCATCTGCCAAAAAAATGTGTGGCCTTTTTTTTTACATCCTCCAGCAGTGAGGTATTCTTATTTTTTCACCTGCTGCTTTTTGCACTGAATAAGATATTTTCACATTGAAAAAGTGAAACAGCGCCACCTTGAGGCTTTTGGGAGGACATTTAAACATTGCCACAAAAAGGACAATGTCGATGATAAACTCAGCTGACTGTGATTTTGATACAGCAATGTTTCATTATATTCAATTAATGTGGATCAAAACCTTACAGTCCGTGATAAAACATCTTGTCAGGTGCAGCACATGGTTTTGATCTATTATAACCATTATTTTGGGGATTTTAGCTTTGTTAATAATCATCTCACCCCTAAAGGTGAAAAAAAAAAGTTATCTTCAAAAACAAGAATTAACTGATAGTAACTTTTTATTGTCTTACCACAAAGTACAGATAAAAACATCCACAGCATATTCTCTCATCTTTATGGCCCAAACTGAGCAGGATTTGTAGAGGCAGTGATACCAGACCAACATGTTTCTGCGTGCTAGTAGTAGATCTAATGTCGGCAACCTCTACCAAGCATGATGGCATTTGTTTTTTTGTGTGTAGTTACTGTAGTGTGTATTGCTTCGTAACAGAGTGACACATTCATTCACAAGCAGGCCTAGAAATGAATGCTGATACAGAACAACATGGCTCCTTTTTGGGATTAACCGTCTCTTTTTTTTTACTGCTTTTTTTTTTTTTTTCTCTTGCAAGCCTGAGTCAATACAACACAATCCACACACATGACTCAAAGATACAGTATTTACAGATCTGGTTTATATTGAGAGGAAGACGTTTTAGAAAGGAGAACAGTTTCAAAGTTTGGATTTTACTGGAAAAGAAACAGTCACAACCAGTGAGAAGTGAAATATAAACGCAGGATCAAAACTGTCTCACAGGTTCGTCACGATCATCACTCCCATTAAAGAACATTCCCACCTTGATTAGGGACTCGTTTTCTGATTTGAACAGTCAGTGGCTCGTCTGTGGTCTCACTTGCTGATAGTAAATTTGTGTAGCAGTTACTCTCGAAATTAAAGCCAGATTTGCTGGGATCACTTCATTTTTTTCCGAATCACTCTGGTCCACCAAGCAGCACTTATTGTATAATAATTTTTAACTTTTAGAAATTTGCATTCCTACAGCCAAATCAGTGAGCTGTTTCTACAGAAGTCCTTGGTGAGGTGGGGAAAAAAAAGCGGAGTACACAGTGCTGGAACAAAAAACACAACAAAACAAACTTCAATGTTAACCTGCAAAGGATTAAAAACTATAGTGAGAACCTCAACAGAAACCAAATGACTTTTCCACATGTCACCCAAAGACTGAGCATGGCAGACGACATCATAATCTATTATTCTGTCTCTGAGGAGGTCTGATGATTGGGTGTTACTGCCACAAAACATGTGAACATTAAATCACAGAGCGAGAGAGTGTAGCTTGATCTTGCATATTCTCTCAGGTTAAGAGGCGAACATTACTGCACTCCAGTCTTTCCAGTTCCATCAAATGTGCATGAAACTCATGAGGGGTAGATGATTTGATTTGCACTCCAAAGATTTGATTCTAAATACTGCAAACCAGATAGAAAGCAGTGTAGATAAAGGAGGGTGTGTCTCAATCAACATGGGTTTTTAATGACTTGTTCTCTTCAGTTTTTTACATCTGTCCTGATGTTTACTTTAACTAGGGCTCAAACTATCAGAAAAAGACAATCTACCATAGAAATTGTCTAAAAAAGCAACATGTATCCTCATTGTAGGAGATTGAACATCTGTTTGAATGATAATTTCTGCAGGACTAAAAGTTTTCTGCGTTGGAGTGTGAAGTCATATATTGCGAGTTGTTACAACAACATAATTCAACCTCAAGACTTTGCGTTCATCCAGCTCAGACAAAAGCACACACCTGTAGGATTTCCTCTGCCAACTGTATAATACTATAATATTTACATGTAGCATTGTTGGCATCAAAACTACACGTGTGTTGCACAAAAAAAATCCTTGCTTACATTTGGACTTAACCATCATATTAGAGCCTCTTTAAAATCTTTCCTTTTAGTTTATTGGATTTTTAGGGTGACCTTACGACTTGTTATACAGACTTTAAGGGTCACTCCACTGCTTCCCCCCCTCAGTAGGAGGTTACTGACTTTGCATCACATACCTCTTTACTTTTCACTCTCCACATAGAACTTCATTCCTTTTCAAATTCATTTCCAGATATGCATACCTGTAGATATTATATATATATATTGCACAACATTTATACGTACATTTGAAATAAATATAATTAAATAAAATGTGTCTCTTAGTTTTTTGCTTTTTTTAAACCTAGCTCTGTCTTGTTCATATTTCCCCTAACCAGTGTTTAATGTATGAAAAGAATAAATGGGGCACTAGTATATAAAAAAGAAATGTAAAAACATAAAAAGACAAAATAAATCGCTGAGATGGGTTAAGAAAATAAAACACAATGTTCTATGTTTAGATACCAGGTGAGACAACAAATGAAACACAGATCTATGTATGATAGATGCTGCGTGTATCCAGAATTGAACAGGAAACTGAAACCCCTGCGGCTCTGTTGGACACAATAAACTGAGGCTGACATCTTTTCAAGACATTTGACATGAAACAAAGTATTGTAAACATCGGAAGGATTTAAATGGCACTTGGACGCCGTCAAATCCTTCTTGTCAAACCACACTGAGGACCAGAGAGACAACAGAACAAGGCCTTCAAAAACCAGGGGCTGCATAGAGTCTGAAACACTCTGGTTTTATTGAACTAGCTTTAGCATCAGAGAAGACACCTTTCAACTTTCTTATTAACAAAACACAGTTCAAGAACTGTTCCAGGGATATCTCAGAGCATTTCAGACTCTTTACATCCTGGGTCTTGTGCCCCGCAGCCAATGATCCTTACTAATGAACAGAAGGTAGCAGGATAGTGAGCAAGAAGTGTGATGGAGGATGGACCCAAGGCCCCAGGGGTCCAGCAGAAGGATGAAAAAAGAGGAAAAGGGACAAAAGGATTTTTTTAGGGGGTGGGGGGGGGGATCAGCTTTAACATGCACAGTCCTGGCGAGGAGGAGTAGGCTGCTCTGTCAGCTGGGGCCCCTGTTTGGCCCCTGTGACAGCGGGATCTCCGGCGTCAAGGCTCTCAGACATCTTTTCACAGATGATGTCAACCAGGCGCTCAAAGGTCTGCTTCACGTTGATGTTGTCTTTGGCGCTGGCCTCAAAGAATTCAAAACCTGGAGAGTAAACAAGGTGCAGGAGACCGTCAAAGAGGTCGAATGAGGATTTGTCATCGGTGCAGTTTCCTTAGTGTAGTGGGTAAGACGTAATACTCATAGTGAAATGGTTTCTAACCACAAACTGACAGACTGAAAATCATTGTTCCAAAAAGAGTTCCCAGTAAATAATAGATGTAATCGTGCTAAATAATCTCACCGAGGTGTTCAGACAGCTGCCGGCCTCTGTCTCCGTTCACCACTCGCTCGTCATCCATGTCACACTTGTTTCCGACCAGCAGCACCTGGGCGTTGTCCCACGAGTATGTCTTTATCTGAGTGGACCTGAGAACCATCACACCATGTATTCAGAGAGGGGGATCACACTTCAGCTGAATGTACATTCATTATCTCTCATGTTTTTGTTTTTTTTTATCAGTTTTTGCAGTGTGAGCACAATAATGGATGATAAACCAACAATAGACAGACTGAGGGAAATCATGTGCTTCACTCAGAACTGGGAGAATCCGACTGAATTTGAAATGAGTTATAACATGAAAAAAGTCAGAATTTTTAGGCATGTGGTTTGATGCAATTTTGTTAAAATGTCGTGCATTTCTGTCCCCATTCTTCTGCTGTGTGTTCAGATTCTTTCTATAAAATATAATCCCAAAATTAATAATAATTTTTTAGTTAAGGATAAGACTGTTACAAGTCCTGATTTCTAAACTTCTTTCAGAGTATTTATACCCTTATACCCATATATATTTATAGAGTATATATATATATAGTATTGGGCGACAGTAGCTCAGTCTGTAGGGACCTGGGTTGGGAACCGGAGGGTCGCCGATTCAAGTCCCGGTGCGGACCAAATATGGAAGTTGGTCTGGTAGCTGAAACCCCCTCCCCACCACCAGCTCAGCAGCGCCCGCTGTGGGCAGCACCGTCACCCTGACATTTCTCCATTAGTGCATGTCCATAGGATCCTGTTTGTGCATGTGTGTATATTTCAACCTATGTGTGTGTTGCATGATTAACAGAGTGTAAAAACAGAATTACCCCTTGCGGGGATCAATAAAAGTAAATCTTAAATCTTACCCTGTGGTGCTAATGCTGTTGTTTAAGGACAAGCTACAAAACAGTCTTTATGTATGACTGAAATGATCGGCTCTCAGTTTCATGTTCTGCAGTGAACAAGTTTTGTAGTATTGTCTTCTTAACGAGAAAGTGATGTGTAGATCGAGAGTAAAAGCTGTGTCCAATGACGAAAAGAGTAAAAGGCCGAAATAAATCGAACCTAAACATTGCTATAAATGAGTGTAAATATAATATGAAGATAGATTTTGAAATTGTGTGTAGAGATAATTGAGTAACTTTCCAGCAAAGACACAGCAAAGCAAAGTCCCAACAGGGGACACAAAGGACAAGGATTATGATCTCTGCAGCATCCGGCTGATCTGCAGACACAAAGGAAGCTGTGGCCCTTCAAACAATACAAACAGAAACCCGAACCCCGATCGTCTCCTCGGCTAATCAATCTCCCGTATCTCTACATCTATTTCCAGACTGCTGCTGATCCATTATCTACACAGCGCTCGCTCTCAAAGGTAAAGCTCTGAGGTGTCAGTTTACACTCTGGTAATTCTAACCAATCACGTACCAGTCCTGGACGGCATTGAAGGACTCCTCGTTGGTGATGTCGTACATGAGGATGAAGCCCATGGCTCCTCTGTAGTAGGCCGTGGTGATAGTGCGGTAACGCTCCTGACCTGCCGTGTCCTGGAGAAAAAAAGAAGGGAGAGAAATGTTTTATGAACTCTGTCCTGGGAACTCTGTTATACGGTGAGTTCTGGCAGATTATATTAAAAAAAATCCATACATTTAGCACCAAGGTTTTAAACATTGAACTGCAAACTGCATCTTAACTTTTCTATTAATTAAAACCATAGAATCTGATTCAAAATCTAACACAAAAAAAGACAAAATAGGCACTGCTGTTGTTGTTTTTTGTTGAAGTTAAGCACTTTGTGACCTTTGTCTGTGAGAAGTGCTATATAAATTAACTTACTTACTTACTAACATAGAAAACATGAAAAACATGCACATCTCTCCAGCAGGGTATACAACTCACAACTAGGGTTGCCACAATAACTGCATTTTAAATATACAATATTGAGACCTGTGTGGAAAGAGTCTAGTTAGCCTTAAGATATATGACAACCACATACACAAACATGCCAAAAGGTGAATCTGTAAATTGAAGCAACATTTGCCAAAAAATGTTCCTGGCTTATCCTCCTTTACTCTCCCTGCATCTCTTCTTGGCAGCCAACGCAGGTGAGACTGAATTTCAGTGCTAAGTTCTAATGAATGCTCAGGGAATTAAAGCACCATGTTTGCGACACCTAACACCCTGAGTCTCTCTATGAGACGAGCAGCCTCTGGTCCAACATCGCTCAAAGTGTGCCAAACATGGGTGCTTCAAAGAAAATCATTACCATGATGACACCAGTGACCATTAATTGAAGTACAGCTCCCATCCCTTTTGCTATTGTTTGCACTTTATAGGCTAAAGGGCGCACTATAGGGTATTTGCCAAACCAGTGACATGATACAAGACTGAATGTGATCAAACATGCAGGATGTGAGTTTTATACCTTTGCTTTGTACTTTTTCAACATTTATATTTGGCTAAAATAAAACCATTGGTGCTTCTCACTGTAGCCTACTCCAATATATAGTGAACTTGCAATTTGGTGGTTTACTTAAAATATAAATGCCCTACATATCGCATTATCCCACAATGCATGGTGAAAAGCAGTGATCAACCCAATGATACCCACCCATCATTAGACTATTTACTGTCAAGCACTGCGTAATAAAAGCAGGGATGTCATTATATTGAGGACAGAAAATGACCCAGACAGTGTTCAAACGAGTTTTTTCAATTTTGTCTCGAGCTCATATTATCTATTGAACTCGCTATAGAGTGTGTAGGGAGAAGTGAATGAATTATTTTCACTTGATCAACTCAGGGTTTGTCTAGCAATAACAGAGTTGATGCTATCAGTGCATCAATCCTGCATTGCATGCTTTTTTTTTTTTTTTAACATTTTCTAATGTTGTGTTAATGATTTCTAAAAGCAAGCTAGCCTATTTAACAGCCTTATAATTTATTCCTGAAGTATGGCTGTATAAGTTAATGTTACCCACTCTGAGCAGTATTTTTTAAGTTAGCGAGACAAAATTCTTCTGCTGTAGCAAGCAGGCTAAGCTAATCTTAGAAAACCAAACAAATACTCCCCAATGGTTTTATAGTTCTGGCAGCGTTGTCCCTAACATTCCCCTGACATCCTGTTTGTACAGACCAAATCTAACTTTTTGCTTGATAAACTTTTTGTGCTTTGTGTTGGATTGTTTCGCGGTGGGTGCTACTCTTTCATAAACTCATTTTCTAAGGTAACGTTTCTAATGATGGTGCTAAATGAGAGCTAAAAACAGGGAAGGCTCAGTCGATGAATATAAGTCATTTTCCCAGATTTTCTGGGGATAATATATCTCAAATAGGTTACTTTATATAAAAATAATCCCACAGGCTGTCTAAAGCAACCGAGAAAAATATGAGGGAGTACTACTTTTGGGTAGTAAAAGCCATTAGCATGTATAAAAACATCCATACTTCTAATAGTACTATAGACATATTATACTACACATATCACATACACTGTCTACATGCTATGACAAAGTGGATCCATGGATGTTGACTGAATTTCCCCTCAGGATAAATTCAGAATGTAAAAAAAAAAAGAAAAAAAAGAAAAGATGATGAGAACTTCCTGAACACTGATACAGAATATCTTTTCTTCTTTTTGCCTCGTCAATGTTTCTCTTTTACTCGCGCGTAATCATTCTCTCAAATCACAAGATTATTGTGTGACATCTATTCTAGGATAACTGAAACTCCATATTGTTTATTATAATGTTCTGTGACCGCAGTTCACGTCCTTGACATCCACATTTCTGCAGGCCACTCAAGATGAGAGCATCAGCCCTATAAGATGTCATTGTAGGTAGCACTTGAAGCTGTTATGTAACGAACACAATGAACTACTCATCCTTTGTGCTAGCATGCACCCTGAAAGAGGTTAAAGCTGTAAACATATAGACATTTCCCTGCCTGTATGACTGATCCCAAAAGAAAGAAAAAGACATTAAGCGTCTACCAGAATAACAGTCTGCAAAAGCAACATAAACTGGAGTAATAAATACTGTGGTGTTGGTAGAACTGTAGTATGATACTGAAGAGCTGGATAACACTCTGCATGTTGTGTGGATATTTATGGTATTATTTATTGATCTCACAAGATTATTTAATACATGTGATAGTGTCCCATTTAACTGCTGCAGAAACATTTTTTTAAATTTCCATAATAAATGATCATTCTATTTGCAAACTATTGTAGTAATGTGCTGATTTACTCTATCTTAGATAGTTGTACATAAAATATTTCGGTGCTTGTCAAATGCTTTTTTTACATATCTTTCACATCTAAGAGTAACTAACCTATTTATACATACTACTCCACTCCACATAATAAGTTGCATTCACAAAGATCTTGTTAAATAGGTTTAACTGCATACTTTTTAAATACACATTATACATTTTCATCCATATGCGTTGACCATTTTCATTTTTTCTTCTACTGGAATATCAGCTGAGAGAGCTGCAGATGGGTGGGGGATGGGTGTGAATGTGTGTGTGTGTGTGTGTGTGTGTCTGTGTGTGTCTGTGTGTGTGTATGTGTGTGCAAGGGAAATGTTTAGTAGTGGGGGAAGGGAGAGCATTTGTTTCTCTTGCTCCGATTGGACGATTGTGTCCTCCTAACCAGAAGCAAGACCTGGCATCTCACATAGAACACACACACACACACACACACACACACACACACACACACACACACACACATACACACACACACACACACACACACACACACTACAGAAAGTGTAGTAAAGGCTGAATGTACATCGTTACAGTCTGCTGTCTTTACTCTGCTCTATGATTGTGTTTACCCTCAGAAGGAATCATGTCATGTCATTACTTATATTGATCCTAATCTACTGATAATGTCCAAGGATGCAGAGAGGGTGGCGCTGCATGAAAATGTGTACGTGTGTCTGTGTAGATGGCCTGAAAGATATAAGAAAATTATGCAATGTCCAATAGCATTATTCAATATTGCTATAACAATATAAATTGCGATAAACACAAAATTGAACAGTATATATGACTGACAGTTTCTATATCTGTCTGTTGTTCTTTTTTTGTTGGGGCTTTTTGTGCCTTTATTCGAAAGATAGGACAGTGGATACAGTCAGAAATCAGGGAGAGAGAGAGAGTGAGGAATGACGTGCGAAAGGAGCCACAGATTGGATTTGAACCTGGGCCACCTGCTTGGAGGCCTGCACGCACTAACCACTGCGCCAACAGCGCCCCTAACTCTCTGTTGTTCCAAAGACAGAAACATAACTCTATTCAAAATGTTAATAAATATCTTGTCAAATTTTATTTGCTGTATGTTTAGATATTTAAAAATAATGACTAACATTCATGAGAGTATCAAGTGCTGTGTTCTTTCATCAGAGTTTCCATCAGATGTGGGCTAAACATTTTATTACAGAAATAGTTAAGAAAAAATTAAAAAAGATATCATCATTCATATTTGTTAGACGAAATTATCTAACAAAACACAGAGGAAACAGGAGACAAATGCACTCGAAGCATGGTGGCATTCCAGACAGAAAGTTGGAAACACATACAGACCACAGCGAAAAAGAAGCTTGTCATGGGAAATTGTTGACTTTCTATATCTGTAAGATAAGGGAGGAAGTAAAGCCAACCAGCTTATGTGAAGAACGTAGTGAAGAAAAACAATCAAACATGTTCCCTTTAGTCTGTGATCCCACAGAATGTTCTTGTATATAAGGAAATAGGGCCAGACTGGAGCTCCTAAATGGCTGATTAATGAGTTATAGTAAGCTTGAAGGACCCATATATTTACATTAGGCAGAGGAGTCTTGTTACAATTGGAAGAAATCAGAAGAGTGGTAAATTAAGCATCATGGTTCACACAAACACAGTACTTTCACCCAGAAGACTGGAGTTTGGGTAGATTTAAATTTTTGTCTCACCCAGATCTGTAATTTGATCCTCTTGTCGTTCCTGTAGATGGTCTTAACCTTAAAGTCTATGCCCACTGTACTGACGAAGGCCGGCGTGAAGGAGTCGTCGGCATAGCGGAACAAGAAGGAGGTTTTTCCCACGCTGCTGTTGCCGATGATGAGGATCTTGAACATGTAGTCAAAGTTTTGATCCGAGGACTCCTTCTGCCCGTAGGTCGCTGTTGCTGAAGCCATCTGTGGACGGACACAAAGAAGAAAACAACCAGTCAACCGAGAATCCTCAACATTCAATACGGTAGATCGATAATGTAGAAGATAAAGCTCACATGAAAAAATCTGTGTGATTACACATGAATGTGAACTGATTCCAGCGTAAGCCTATGGAACTATTTAAATGTCATAGTTGATCAGGCTCTTACTGCTCTTTGCTACCGCTTTACAAACAAGCAAGACTCTAACAACTACAACACAGGTATAACAACATGAACAGTTTGCATACATCAGTGTCGGCAGTCTGTGTGGGCTTTTAATCTCTTGGGAGTTTCATCTATAGAGGAATAACAGATGTTACGGCTGAGTTACAAAGCTACCAAGCGAGAAAACTTTAATTTCTTATAAGAAATTCTAATTAGCAGATGGTGAGGTTGTCTCATTTATTTCAGCTAAACAACATAATAGGATTCCCCACAGTGTCTGTCATATCAATATGTGCCAACATGACTTTATAGAAAAGTTTTTGTTTGGATTTGCTTGACCATAAAGTTAGAAGACTGAAGTAAATGTAGCATAATGTTTTTAAAGTCTTGTTTAAGTGTGCACATTGAAAACAGTGACGTTAAAACGTTGTGCTTGTTAATATTGGAAGAGTTTAATCCTGTGTGAGAGCATGCTGATGTTCGGCTGTGCACAATGCTGGAGTGCTCTGCAGGCTGCACAAACACACACACAAACACACACACAAAAACACACACACACACACACACACATCAATCAATCAATCAATCAATCAATTTTTATTTGTATAGTGTCAACTCATAACAAGTGTTATCTCGAGACACTTTACAAAAAGCAGGTAAAATACCTTACTCTTTGTCTGTTAACATTACAAAAGAGCAGGTAAAAAGACCGTACTCATTGCTATGTTACAAAGATCCGGCCTATCCATCATGAGCACTTTAGTAAAGCAGCAAAGGTTACAGTGGTAAGAAAACACACGCATCCTTACACATGATTGTCATCATGTTTTTTTCGATATGAATGCTGCACACAATTGCTGCACAATTTTGCACCACAGTTAAGACTACTGGGCTACGATGGCTTTGTTGGCTGGGTTGTGGTTTGAATGATGCAGTTAGCACAGGGTCTGCAGCAGCTCTTGTGTCAGAGCTCTAAAAATAGATGCCAACAACCTTTTCTGAAAGAACAAATACAAAAATTCAGTTTGATCCACACTCTTTCAACAATCGTTCAACTAGGTAATACAAGTTCAAGGGTGAGAGATTTGATTACCATTGAGTTATTATCTATTGGAATTGAAGGGAATAAAAACATACCCTCCAAAAGTGTGGGCGTGAATAAGGACACAACCATATTATCATAAATCCCAAGCAGCTGGGCCAAAGATAAGACTGTCCAATCCAATCATTAAAAGGAGTATAGATGCACCTTAGAAGTATGGATAAGTGTAACACAACTCAATAAGAATACAAGAATAATATATATCATAGATACCAGAAACTGTCAGGCACATTCCTGTTCTTACGATACAGAAAGGGTGGTATGATGGAGTGTTCTGGCAAAGCCAAGCCTGCCTTTCGAAATTCAAGCTGTTCACCTCAAAGGTAAAAAAAAATAAAAAAACACTGAAAAGGCTTAATTTTTCACACTTAAATATAATAGAAATCAAGTATATCCTCTGAAAATAACTCTGAGTCATGACTGTCTACAATGGGTGTAACACCCGAGTCCCGCTGTCTGTGATGCTTTCCGAGTTTTCCTAGCCATTGCTACATTTTGTTTACATCGCCCAGACAGCCGACCAGCTCCTCCCCTCGCATATAAAAGTTGTTTAATTGAGGGACTAGAGAAAAGAAGAATAACATACTGTACTCACTGCTTAACTGTGTTTCTAGAACACGGTCATTTTGGGTAAATTTACATGCAGTGTGAAGATACGAGCAGAATAAAGATCGCTAGCATTAGCATGCTAACACAACAATGCAGCGCGAGTTGTTTTGGTTTCATGCTGGTGCTCAAGGGCGACATCTGCTGGATCAAAAAATCACATATAAAGCCTTTAACGGAAATGAATTCCTCAGAGGAACAGCAGAGACTGTTTTCCATATAGAAAAGATCATATGTTTATGCGGGTTCACATGAAAGATGAGTTTCTACCAGCATCAGATTGACTCAGCACAACAGATGATAATGATTAACTAGTCAGTCTTTAACAACTGCTTCATGGTGAATTAATCAAAGAAGCATTTTGCGACGCTAAAGGGGAAAAAAGAAAACCCATCGGAGTTGTCTCGATTAGGCCGAGAGTTGAAAGCATATTGCTCAATCTGTCACAATCAGCTGTGGAGGTGTTAGGAATAAATCACGCCATGAACAACTGCAGGACCAATGAGGGTTGGTTTAGAGTTTGACATACACTGGTTGAACATTCAACTCAGTGTACAAACTACTTACAATATAGAGGGTCATTTTAGAAGACTATACCAAAAATAAAACCATGAAACAAGATTTTGGCATTTTCTTTGCAATACAGCTATCAGTAAGTTACCTTGTACATCTGACCCACTTGTTAATGATCTTTTTCAGGGCAGGACTCTCATGCTTACAAGTGGAGCAAAGAGCATGACACCCACACTCACAGCACTCAGAGGTGAGTATACTGTATGTCGGTGGTATTTAGAGTGACCACATTTCACCGTTAGTCTTAGTGTTTCCCATGCACACACACACACACACACACACACACACACACACACACACACACACACACACACACACACACACACACACACACACACACACACACACACACACACACACACACACACAGCACTGTTCTGCCCTGTTGGCTCTTTCGGCTCAGGGGCCGAACTTGGTTTTGCATCCTGTGTGCGTTACACATTGCAGACGAAGGGGTAACAGGGGTGTAAACATCCCTTCTTGAATGGCAAAATGTAAGTGCCAATTGTCCTCCCATAAGTTCCTTGTCTTTAAAAGAATTATTTTTAGATAATAGTAAAATCTTATTATCGCTGACAGAAAAGCTGCCCGAAATATGACCTTCAAAGTTGATAAACTTCAGAATTTACATTTTACTGTCAGAACGGCATTTTTGACTTTTCAAACCTTCCACTCGCTCAAAGTTGAAAAAAGTTCCTCAGGTTGATTGTTGGTAAACATGTATAGGCACTTTTTTGGAGACATTTGAGTAGGTATTTATTTTAAACATTCATGTACAATCTGTTTTTCACTCATTATATCTCTGTGTCCAACAGATCATTATCATATCAAAGATTAGTGTGATGCAACATAGAGAATTAAGGAACATTTCTGTCACCTCCCATGCAGACTTTTGCCACTGATAGAGTTTAGTTTTACTTGACCAGCACTGGTTCATGCGATGACAGCGCAGGGATCGAATCCGACCTGTTGGTCCTTTCCCGCATGTCGTTCCCCACTCTCTCTCTCTCTGTGGTCCTTTCTACTGTCCTATCTCTAAAATAAACAAATAACAAGCCCAAAAATAATCTGAAAAAACAAAAAGCAAAAAAAGAAAATCAGCTACAAGATTGAATTTCTTTCATATATACCACTGTGTGATTTGTGCTGGCTATGAGTGACTTCAAGAATTTTGGGCTTCAAGAACAAAAAGGATTCATGAGCCTTCCTGACACATCGACTTGAGTGCACAGGCCTCTGAGTCTCTGCACCCTGCTCTATATTTAGAGCGTTATCTCAGCTCAGCTGCAGTGAAAGACGAGAACTCTCAGGGAATAAAGCACAAACAAAACAACTGCACCCTCCTTACAGCTCCGGACGATCGGTTTACATGAAGGAACACAGAGATGCTCCATAAATAATACAGAAGCAGAGACTCCTCTTCAACACGAGGTGTTCATGGAGGCTGAGCAGGTAGATTGAGCTGTGAGGTCAAACTAGCATCAACCAACTCTGAATGAACTCTCTTTCAAAAAGAAAAGTGAGAAAGAATGATGAAATCAAATGTTTACCATCATCGATTTCTTTCATCTTCCTTGAATTCTTGGAGGACATTTTCAAGCGCAGCAGCTGGCCGTCTGATGCCGTTTGGTTAATTTCAAATTCTGTTAAGCTTGTGATGTGAAAGATTCTTCACAAATCTGCAGCCTGGAGGTCCCATTCACACTTTAAAAGACATCATGATTTACTCAGAAGATTGAGAGTAGAATCCAGAATATTAATGACATCATCAGGAAGGAATCATGGAAATAAAATAACATACTTTTTAACCGTTGCAATTATTTTAGTCTTATACTAGTTCAGTTTAATAACGTACTGTCTTTAAATGCTCTGCTTGATTTAAAAGATATCACCAAGATTTTTTGGATAATGTACACATTTCCCATTTCAAACCATATTTTTTTGGCTCAGACCAATGGGAAGTTGTTGTGCTTGAATGTACTCAATACAATAAGAAATGTATCGGTGAACTCCACATGGAGTCTGGCTTTAAATGGAGAAACCATTATTTTTTTTTTTATTCTTAAAATGAAATAATTTTACGGTTGCAGCGCCATGCCCTTCCAATAAGACTTAACCTCTAGTAATGGTTATGTTTTGCAAGAAAATGCTTGAAATGGTGTCTTGTGTCTCTCAGTACATCACACTGTGCAATCAGAGAGAACAAGGGCAGCTATGTTTGGCTCAAGTTTAGCACATTGCACATTTCATTTTCAGCAAATGAAACCATATAAATGTTGCGTCAACACTTCATTTATAGTCATGCAAATTCGTCCGACTCCTTTCTTAATTCCTCCATAATTTACACAAAGGCCAACATTTCTGAACTGTTCATCTCTGTGAGATGTAAACAAATTCAAATAAACCGTGACCGCATGCTGAACCCGACCGCCATCCAAACGTGTCTTTTGGATGACTGAGAATGTGAGTCTGCAGTGAAGTGAGCAGGGGTGTGACTCACTGTGGGTTTGAGTGTAATCCACAACAACACGAGAACAAACACAGGAGACACGCAGTACGATAACAACCAGAGATCCTGACTGCATAAACTGATCATCATCATCAAACAGCGGGATGAATTCTGTGAAATGGTAAAGAAAGGTGGTTCTGTTTTGGCTTTTCTGCTTCTTAAACAAACACATGAGGGAATATCCATTGATCCCAGAGTAAGCAAAGGTGGATACACCTTGAAGCTGTGCAGTGTATCTGGTGTCCAATCATTTGGAATATCGTTGGTTATGTAGTCAGGGATTCATAAAATGTGAATGCACGAGCATGATTGACGATGGGATTTTGACTTGTTGTATTTTACCCAAGCAATTATCTCTTCCTCTTAACCTCAACCTAACCAAGTTTTGTTGGTGTATTGTGATAAGTCAGTGTTGAGTCCTCATTTCCCACAAGACTCAAACAGCCGCCTACTAAGTCCTGTTGTAGATCTATTTATCCACCCCAAACTATTTCCTGCATAGATATTGCTATCAATCCTACAAATACACAATAATAAAAACAGGGCACATTCAAAAGAAATCACATGCTAAATTTTCACAAATCCACTTTGCTAAAAGAGCTCCATTCAATCCAAAAACCTTACAACATTTTGCGCATTGAAAAGGAAGCTGGTAGATCTGTTTGTCCCCGTGTATTGGGAATAAACAGAAATCCATGCATGTATAATTTAAGAAAGTCTCCTCATAACTCCACACAGATCTTTTGTTTTCATCTGCCCCTGTTTTTTAAAAAATCTCCTGCTTCGTGTACAACTCTAAAACAAACCTGAAAATGTGACTTTACCACAATCCACATCCAACCTACACTGGATGTGAGCTCACGCTGGATCACAGTCGGGGCTTGGTGTTTGATTTCGTCTTTGGCCGGTCTTATTAAAAATGTATCTCCTTGTGTTACTGTTGCACCAAAGTGTCGACTCAGCTCAGCACATATTTCAGCCCACGTGCTGTTTTATCGACAAGTTTTTCTGACCTGAGTCAGCGGTGTTTCATTTACAGCATATTAGGCTAACTTGGAACAGAAAGTCAAGCCAAGTTCTGACAGTGTTTGGATTGTACTCTTCCTCAAAACTTTTTAAAGATCTTCTTGCTCTACTTCTTCCAAAATTATTTCCATTTCTGCCTTTTCAACAAATATTTCCCTTGTCTTTAACTATTTTGGAGTGCAGGTTTAATATCGACAAACAAAATGTTAGCGTGCTACTAGCGGTGATTACGAGAGGTTAAAAATGACCAGGAACAGTTTGAGGTCTGGATCTTGTCAAACACACTCACACACTGTTGATGTCTTTAAGAGGAGGCTGCTGAGTGTCTCTGTGTGGTGAGATTACTGCAGCCTTTCCTCTGCATCTCAGAGATTAGCTAAAAGAAGAGAGAGTTGGCTTAACCATCACAAAGTACTCATTCGATACAGAAGATTACAAAGTAAGAACTGTGTGCTTAATCTCAAAGTAATTAACAAATTCCAATTATGGAAATGTCTCTCGCAGGCTGCAGAATGTTGCTACTGCCTTCACTCTGCTGCCTCAAACTGCTTTTGAACAAAGCCACAAATCAGGTGGGCTGAACTGTGAGAGCGATCTGAACACAAGCATTTATACAAATTAATGTGGGAAGTTAAAATACACATTACAATCATTTAATACTGTAATTTACTACCACCTATGTACAAAGACTGTATAAACATGGACCTTGTTTCAGTGCCGTCACCCATTGGCTACTGAAGGGCAGTTTTGAAGACCACTGATTGTGTACCTGTAAAGACATGTAACGTTCAGACCAAAAAAACAGGTATGCCGGTATTTATTCCTGCTGTCAAAATGGACATTTTAACATTGGTGTGTGTGACTTCCATGGCTTTTGCAGCCAGCCTCAAGTGGACATTGACATGATATAAGGTAAAAATGTACAAATTCCTTACAGCAGAGAAGCTGAAGTCAGACAATGGTTGGCTATTATGACTAAAATAAAACGTAATCTAATACAATATTCATAGTTTCACTCCTAATTAGAAAAATGGTTTTCCACAAGTAAAAGAAGCATTGACATGTAAGTAAATCATACATATGTGCTCTTCATATGTCCAATTCAAGCTACTTAAACTGTTACAAAAAAAAATCACATATGTGGCTTTTCCTTTGTTGTCTTTTATATTTGTATCAATAATCTTTTTATTGAATCATTTTTAATGTCCATTCATCATTTTTAATGTTTAATGTGCCGGGTAGTGTCCTGGCTTCAAAGGCATTCTAAATTCTGTCCATATACAGTGTAAGTGTTGTGTATTAACATTGTCTTATTGATTTTAGATGTCGTTATCTATAAAAAAAAAAATTGGGATTCTGATGGTTAAAAGCTGTAAAAAGATATTGAAAATCTCTAAAATGAAAGATAACATCACAACTTGTCATATCAGTGACCGCCACATTAAAGGTCCTGAGATTAGAATCCTCTCCTGTGGCTTAAGTAACAGAAATGGGACACTGAAACGAGACTAAATGTCAGGACGGACGTGACAAAGACGACAAATACGTCCTGACAGTAGCTGCTGAGGAGACCTCATCTCCTCTGTCAGGAAGGACGAGGAACAGTTTAAAAATGTATACTGCAATGGACAAAACCGCGAGCAACATGAATCACTGAACTGCTTAAATATATATTTTAATACAATGCTAAAAATCCCTGACATAAATACTGAGAAAAGCAAAGTGCTGCACTGCTATTTGTGAGTGAAATGTATCTATTTGTGTTTTTAATCCTATTCCAATCATGACTAAGAGATGTGAGTTTCTGTTCTGAACAAAGACTTTACTCATCTTGACCTGGCACCTAAAGGAGATTGACGTCCTACAGGAGCCTGATTGATCCAAAGGCAAGTGCTGCTGTGGCCTGCTAGTCAGGCTCATTTCATCAGGAGTAACTGGCTTCCTGAAAACTGATGGCTAATCCACAGCGGCTCCCAGATCATCAAAACACCCTAAAATTTGTGGCAAAGAAAGTTTTATTTTTCACTTCACGAAATGATTTTACCATTCAGCTGCCTTCTTTCTGTCTCTGAAACTTGAAAGTAAAAAATGTGTGCAGGTTGAGAAGAATTATTAACATCATTAAAACGCACACACAATCAAAGAAGGGATGAACAATCAGTATTACATTCGCATTAGTAATACTTGTCATCTCCCTCCATCTACCAGGTCTACTTTCACTGTTCCACTCCCGTCCTGTTTCTACTTTATGCTTAATCATTCATACATACAGTGTTGCTGTTTTATTGATCAAAGGTCAACCTGATTTAACACGCAGAGATCTACAATACATATCTGCAACTGTAAGCAACAAACATCGCACTCCTCGCATGATTAAGGACGGAGGGCAGAGGTGGCAAGTCCTCCTGAAATTCAGTAGAAATTTTTCCGGAGTGGTCAGGTGAAAACGGCTTAAGTAATACTTAAAAATAGTTTAAACCTCGGCTAACTTCATTAAACATGTAAATACAGGAAATTATAATACATTTGACTGTTAACATAATGCAAACAGGTGCTGCTAAAAAGGTTTTTGTTTTGCTCACACATACAGGAATAAATCAGAAAAGAGATAAGAAGTGCCAATTTGTCCAAAAGGGATGCCAAAACAACATCAAATACTGAAAGTTTCTCATGAGAGCTCAAACCAAATGATTCAAATACGCAAACAGGCCGAAAACCCTTGGGACTTCAGATTTAGAAATAACCTCTTGCCCTTTAATCCTTTAGGGTAGAAAAGGATTTCACAGATCTAAAATGTTGCACCAAATGTAAAAAAAAAAAAAAAAAACAATTCCCATCCAGAAACCCTCAGGAGGAGAACTAGGACGCTAAATCAAAACATGATTAGAGAAACCAGCGAGACTCTGAGGAATATTATATTTATCTGCTACACATCCGTACAACATCGGTCAGTAGGCTTGTAAAATTCTAATAAATTTAATTTTGTGGGCCTTTGGGGGGGCTGATGTTGTTTAAAAGTGTTGTAAGCAGCCAATTGATCTCTGACCTCTTTAGAAAACTGCATGTGTTTGTACTTGTCCTTGTTATGTGCTGCTGCTCTCTCTCTATAGCATCAATAAAGGTGAAGATTTTAGTTTTTTTGATGACAACAAAGTGCTTAAAATGTTCAGCTTTGGAGACTCTTTTTCTCTACAAAGTAGGACACTGAACTGGACCACTGAAACACAAACAGAGGAGAAAATGCCAGACTTGTCAAATTGAATCTAGCGTCAAGGTTCAACGTTTCACTACCTCCAACAGTTCACCGGAATTATCATTTGTCCCAACATTACACCGCAACCTTAATCAATACACAACTATGTACAAAGATGTCTCCTCCATAAAGCAGCAGTGGATGTGCAGATGCTACCAGGTTGCCTGAGACGGCATTTTCCCCCTTCTCCTCCAATCACGTGCCTCCTTCTCGAGGAAGCGTGGGGATGCAGATGAGGAGAGAGAAGGGGGCTCTAAAAATAGCATCATTTCTTTCCTTTTTTCTCCTCCACAGCAAAAAAAAAAAAGGAAGCAGAGAGGGAAGCAGGGAGGATGCTAGGGATGTTTGTTGGTGCTTCAGTGTGCAGGTGAAGCCAGGGCAATTGGATTACAAAAAAACTAAAAACGTCCCTACGGTCATTGTCTTTAAATTTGTTTGTATTTAAATATTTTCTTTTTATCTTTAACATTCTTTTTTGTAAGTGTGTAGATGTCAATACTTTTCAATTTTTCAAAATAATTACACTTCAATAAAGCTTGTTATTGAAGATTTTGAAATATAGTGATATAAAAAAGACAGTTGCAATTATTATTATAGTTTTGGCATAATAATTAACGATAGTTTATGTTTTTGAGCACAGAAAGCCTCTGAAGCAGGTTTAACCTCTCGTGTTACAATAAGAATCTTAAATAAAAAGAATGAATTGCTTATGGTAAAAGCATCTGAACTTAAATGCATTTTCTGAAACTGCGCTCACAGAATCCCCCGAAGACTCATAACCCTTACCAATATATGAAACGTAATATAAAAATATTGATCCAACATATGACACTGTGGCAGTGTTTGTCCCAGAAAATATAGATGTGTATATTCCCGAGAGAAACAGCAGATGCGGCACTCGTGCCTTCAGGTCTGACTGTTGGTGACAGAAGTGTAGATGCAGCTCACATTTAAGACCCTTTACTGCACAAAATGACATGTTTGTAGTTCAAACCAAACACTGACACATCAGAATTACATCATCAGTCTATAGCTCTTTTGATGGCCGTGTTCCACCCTTTAAAAATGAAATCACCTGTCCTAAGTAAACAGTCTCAAATGCTGTATATAAATGTAGAACATAACGTTGTAGAACAATTTTACACCGAAATGTAGAAATTCTAAAAGTCAGGGACCAAAAAGCTGCAGTTCTTGCTGTCAGCATCCATTCATATAACATGCAGTCACTGGGAGCATTTATGTTATCTGAATATATGCAGTATAAGACAAGATACTATTTTTTGTCTCCATATGAGTTTACAGTTTTCTGTCTTATTCATACATCATTATTATTTCTGTTTTCTGAGATGTGCTGTTGCAGTATAGGGAAGCACACACATGCTTAAATTTAAATTCATTAAAAATGTCTGATTGGTTTAAGACTAAACGTTTTACTCATATGTCAAGACCACAACATAGGTTAAGCTCTATAGCTTATAATACTTATATACTTGTATTATATGCATACTTATTATGAGGACTCGCAGTGAGTCACTGGTACTCAGTAGTGACCTCTCAGGTTATTTCACGGTAATATTCATTAATATATAGTTAGATATTGACATCCTATTTTTTGTGTAATTTCAACTGCATGTATAATTAATCTGTTGAAGCCTGATCTGGTGTTTTTTTAAGCTATCGTTTCTGCCTCAGACACCAATTTCCCTGATTCAAACCATCGGACGGTGTGAAACGCCTTTTCTGCAGAACAGGCCGAGAGTGAAACCAGACATCCACAAAACCAAAAAACCCTTCACATCCACCCACACAGATAAGACGAATAAATATACATTTCGTGCGCCTATGGCGGTTTTCACAAAGAAAACAGCTGTTCTAAAGCAAGCATCTAATGCCAAAGCCTCTATCATATAGATTCAATTTCTTGATATTGAAACATTTACGCTCATTCACGAATGACTAAATAATACAGCACAAGCAAATGAACGAGGCGTTTCTCCCATTAGACAAATAAAGACAAAATCCCACCTTTATAGATTTCAATCCTGCTGCTATCCACCGCGTCCAGCACCCGCAGAAACAACCACACCTGTGAAGTCAGACAGGTTATGCGACACAGCATCCGGCGATCAACTTCAAAATAAAAGTCGCCAGAAACGACAAGTGCATTTTTTTGTAGGCGCTCAGACTGCGACAATAAAATCTTTGTATGAATGCAACAACAGTAAAAATCATCTGTGTTTTACAGTCTCCAGGTTAATGTGAGCGTGTGCCACAAAAACAAAGCTGTTTGATTGTTAATGGACAAATAGGCTACGATACTACCGTTCAAGGACGTGGTGTATTTCTGCTACCCTGTAAAACCTCTAGTTCCTCCACTATCATAGATGCACCTCACACTCACACAGTTCAAATGAGGATTATGGGCGTGTTATGTTATGTTATGTTATGTTATGTTATGTTATGTTATGTTTTGTTATGTTATGTCATGTCATGTCATGTCATGTCATGTCATGTCATGTCATGTCATGTCATGTCATGTCATGTCATGTCATGTTATGTTATGTTATGTTATGTTGTTGTTATGTCATGTTATGCTATGTTATGTCATGTCATGTCATGTCATGTCATGTCATGTTATGTTATGTTATGTTGTTGTTATGTCATGTTATGTTATGTTATGTCATGTCATGTCATGTCATGTCATGTTATGTTATGTCATGTCATGTCATGTTGTTGTTATGTCATGTTATGTCATGTCATGTTATGTTATGTTATGTTATGTTATGTTATGTCATGTTATGTTATGTCATGTTATGTTATGTTATGTTATGTTATGTCATGTTATGTTATGTCATGTTATGTTATGTCATGTTATGTTATGTTATGTTGTTATGTTATGTTATGTCATGTCATGTCATGTCATGTCATGTCATGTTATGTCATGTCATGTCATGTTATGTTATGTTGTTGTTATGTCATGTTATGTTATGTCATGTTATGTTATGTTATGTTATGTTATGTTATGTTATGTTATGTTGTTGTTATGTTATGTTATGTTATGTTATGTCATGTTATGTCATGTTATGTTATGTTATGTTGTTGTTATGTCATGTCATGTCATGTCATGTCATGTCATGTTATGTTATGTTATGTTATGTTATGTTATGTTATGTTATGTTGTTGTTATGTCATGTTATGTTATGTTATGTTATGTTATGTTATGTTATGTTATGTTGTTGTTATGTTATGTTATGTCATGTTATGTTATGTTATGTTATGTTATGTTATGTTATGTTATGTTATGTTATGTCATGTTATGTTATGTCATGTTATGTCATGTTATGTCATGTCATGTTATGTTATGTTATGTTGTTGTTATGTCATGTTATGTCATGTTATGTTATGTTATGTTATGTTATGTTATGTCATGTTATGTTATGTCATGTTATGTTATGTTATGTCATGTTATGTTATGTTATGTTGTTATGTTATGTTATGTTATGTCATGTTATGTCATGTTATGTCATGTCATGTTATGTTATGTTATGTTGTTATGTTATGTTATGTCATGTCATGTCATGTCATGTCATGTCATGTTATGTTATGTCATGTTATGTTATGTCATGTTATGTTATGTTATGTCATGTTATGTTATGTTATGTTGTTATGTTATGTTATGTTATGTTATGTCATGTTATGTTATGTTATGTCATGTCATGTTATGTTATGTTGTTATGTTATGTTATGTCATGTTATGTCATGTTATGTCATGTCATGTTATGTTATGTTATGTTGTTGTTATGTCATGTTATGTCATGTTATGTTATGTTATGTTATGTTATGTTATGTCATGTTATGTTATGTCATGTTATGTTATGTTATGTCATGTTATGTTATGTTATGTTGTTATGTTATGTTATGTTATGTCATGTTATGTCATGTTATGTCATGTCATGTTATGTTATGTTATGTTGTTATGTTATGTTATGTCATGTCATGTCATGTCATGTCATGTCATGTTATGTTATGTCATGTTATGTTATGTCATGTTATGTTATGTTATGTCATGTTATGTTATGTTATGTTGTTATGTTATGTTATGTTATGTTATGTCATGTTATGTTATGTCATGTCATGTTATGTTATGTTGTTATGTTATGTTATGTCATGTCATGTCATGTTATGTTATGTCATGTTATGTTATGTTATGTTATGTCATGTTATGTCATGTTATGTTATGTTATGTCATGTCATGTTATGTTATGTTATGTCATGTCATGTCATGTCATGTCATGTTATGTTATGTCATGTCATGTTATGTTATGTTATGTTGTTATGTCATGTTATGTCATGTTATGTTATGTCATGTTATGTTATGTTATGTTATGTTATGTTATGTTATGTCATGTCATGTCATGTTATGTTATGTCATGTCATGTTATGTTATGTTATGTTGTTATGTCATGTTATGTTATGTTATGTTATGTCATGTTATGTTATGTTATGTCATGTTATGTCATGTTATGTTATGTCATGTCATGTCATGTCATGTTATGTTATGTTGTTATGTTATGTTATGTTATGTTTTGCTCGGCTGATGTTGCCTTCAAGTCACTCATGCTAAAAGCATTTTGTGCCCTTCTTTTGAATTAGATACAAATCTCTCTTTTGTTGTTTTCAGGCTCAACAGACACAGACCCATGTGGCATCATCTGTGTTACATATCTGAGCAGGAGCTCGTAAACGATTTTATTTTGAAGGTGAAACAATTTTCTGGAACATCTGTAACTCCGCCATCTTTACGCAGCGTGTACCTCAAACGAATGGCAGGTGGGCGGGATTGACAAAGATTGACAACCCACTTGACGAATACAAAACCACACCATGACGACCGTCCTGAAACACCCCTCCTCGACTTCTCAACCTTTCGTTTATTATTGATGGCCGCTGCTGGAAGGATTCAATTATTGATTAGGAGGTCAGCAGTAACCACTATTGCCATTTCCACTGATCACTAACACACACCTTATAATGTCTATTGTAAAAATGTCCCAACAAAAACACATCAATAAAGCCTAGGTAAAGAAATGATTTAAATTTAATGCAACACAGTGTTAGATGGATAGACTCGTTTTCGTATTAAAAAATATTGAGATATGTGCAAAAAAAAAAAAAAAAAACACTATTTGTTGAACAGTTTTATCACACTTAGTTAAACACATTTAAGATTATTTTAAAAAATTGAATAATCCAGGAAAGTGGTCTATTTTTTTCTACCTGATGAAAATCTTTAATGTGATCTCATGTTTGATATAGGTGGTTGAATAGAAAAATAGAGTTCACTCAGAAACAGTTTTTTTTTTTGTATTTTAATGTTGTGCCACTGTAATCTAGGGTTATATTGTTTTACATTCTGATTTAGCCTCTACACACAAAAAAAAACCCACATGAGCTTCAAAGTGAGACAATTTCTTAATATCCAGAGTTAGATCCAAACGGCAGCTGGATTTGGTCAAGGCTTTTATTACTTTTTACTTTGACTTTGAATTCATTTTCATATAGCCTACATCTATTAAAGTGCTGCTAGTGATACTCGTAAAAAGTTGCTTCAATGATTTCATAATTGATTTGTATACACATAGCCTATATAACAGGTTTTTTAAAAAAGAACTAAGACACGTTTGTGAATACCCATTACTTTAAATTTGATGTCCTGCTATACTATTCCACAACAGATGATGTCAGCATTTAGCTTTAGATTCCTCTGTGGACCTGATCCCTGCTACTTATCCTTAAAGCTGCTGTCTGAGTGCGTCCTTGGTGCTTTATTACCAACTCAGGGAGGGTTTTCGAGGTGTTATATTCCTTAAGCTTAACTTGGATTTGAGAGTCCTTATGCACGTTGATAGGTGTATTACTGTAACGTCTGAGTATAAATCAAAAGGTCAAACAATGGACAAAAGCAAACAACATGCAAGCAAGCACAGATGTGACAGGTGCATACAATATTAGGGAATGCCAAGAAAAAGTTAAACAATAACTATTGAGGATAGCTAAGCCAAATGAGGGTGCAATGTCATCAAGAAAGCCATCGAGGAGCAGTGAGTTAATGCGTCCCATGGGATTAGATATTCTGAAACAGTTACTGTGCAAACAGAGCCCACAGACACAAACTCTAAAGCCTTATCAAATTACAAACAGCAACATGAAAACTTTTTTATAACGTTGGAAAGAATCAAACATAAAACAAAGCAAATGAAAATGTTCATTTGCCTTAAATAAAAACTACAGTCAGTGAGCACAGACTCACTATCGAGCCACAGGCAGACATTTGCCTCCCCCCCCTAAAAGAGGACAGACTCTACTCAGGTAAAAACAGAGCTGCACTTTATAACAATCTGTGTAGGTGTAGGCCTATATCAATCTCTCCTGCAGCCTGCAGACAAACCCTTCTCCCCTGTTCTGACACCTGTACCTCCACAGCAGCAGGCGGCGCTGACGTTCAATTGACTTTCTGTAAAACCGGTGTAGTGTCAAAGTTAAACATGTTCGCACAGTGTTTCCTTTGCTGCAACAACCGCGTTTCTCTTCTGTAATTGTGATAAGGAATCAGGTAAGTTATGTCAAAATATTTATAGCTCTATCTGAGACAGGAAAGTTTGGTTATGTTGGCGAAAGCTGTGATAGCCGGTTGGGGTCAGGTTAGGGTAAAGGGAAGTAGCACTGACATCGGTTTGTTGGATGTGTCATTGAATGGAGGGATCATTTATTTTCTGCTGTTTATTAAATGCACAGTAACCAGTTGACTCTAGCTTCATAGAGGCAGTCGAGCAATTAATCCTGACTGTAAAATCTCCAGGCTTTCGGCTACATAAGCGTCGTGTTCCCGGTGTTATGCCCAGAAATGCGTCCCAAGAAATTGCGTGCACCTCGCGGAAGTGCGGTACAAATCTGTGATGACAAACTGTATGAAGTTAATGCTCAATAAACGTTAAGTCTCCTTATTGTTTCGCAGACTCGGTAAATTATGCATTTTAATTCGCCTGGCAAACAGTGTTTCACTCTGAAGTGTCTGTAGAAGCGGGGGTTGGGCAACTGGCGGCCCGGGGGCCACACGCGGCCCCCCCATCAACCCTCAACGTGGCCCTCAGGTCAATTTTTACACATCAATGAATTGGAAACATGAAGAAAAAGTGACAAAATCTGCCATGAAATCATGAAAACCAGAAATATGTTCATGATAATATTTGATCACTGGTATATGTTGAGGTAAATTTGAGACATAATCGACTGTTATCGTTTTTGTATTCTACAATTTGGCCCTCTGGCAGTGGGAGTTTAATGAAGGTGGCCCCTTGCTGTGACCAAAGTTGCCCATCCCTGCTGTAGAGTAAATTTAAGGGTGGATATAACACGATCACTCTTTAAACTGTAACACCGGAGCTAGTGAGTGTATATGCAGCAGCATGACCCGGGATGAATTAATAACAACATTTTCTGTCTGAAAACCAGAGTAACTAAATTAACTACTGGTAAATAAGGTGTAATTACTCATTCCACAATGATCAGATGTAGTATAATGCCAAGCACCCTTTAGTTGTATTGACCAGGTCAGCTGGGATGACATGTTTTTTACAAGAACACAAAAAGAGTCTTCTTGGTTAAAATCTCTGAATGAAAATTTTACAACTAGGGTTTAAATGTCACCCAGTGTTTGTAATGTAACTTTTGTGACTAATTTCTTCTGTTTCCTATTGAAAAGTTATTTTATTACTGTTACCATCTATGACTCTGTCTCTCATTAAGTGTCTGATAAGTATTCAGCCATCCTGTATCATACACAGAGCAACTCTGAAGCTAAAGACCCAGCCTTAAAATGTACAGTGAATTACATACAACTATTACATACTGCTATTTTTGTCCTACAGATGACAGTACTCTCACTTGCAGTCCAAACATCATCATGCTTCCACCAGGGAGTAAAGAGTTTATGGTCCGGATACGGTTCTTCTGGCGTCCATTGTTCCAAGGCAGGAACCTACTGCTCACAAACACACTGAGTGCAGGAGGCATGCTGGCACTGGCAGACGTGCTGCAGCAGAGCCGGGAGACCCGCAAGGAGCCAGGCAGAGTCCGCAACTGGAAAAGGACAGGTGAGGAGGAGAGAGAAAGGAAGTAGAGACAGAGGAATGTCATTGTCAAGGTGCTGGTGCCTAGTCCGACTCAGGACTGAAGAACTGGTCTCAGGTCCAGTGAAGTTAGATGTAGGGAGGCATGCAGTGAATACTGAGCTGTTGTAAATGTAAATGTTTCTGTAAGAATCAGCACCATCTGCTGTAAAGAGAAACACATATCACAGCTCTTACAGCGAAGCAGTTAAGGTCACAGGACCTCAATGCAAGTGAGCTAATTATAGAATAAAATCCTTTATTTTCATTTAACAGTGTAAACGGATAAACTAAGTAACTATTCACCTGTGGTGCCAAAGCACTCATTGGCTTTACATGCCTCTCAATGTCCAAATGGAAATGTTATGTTTTGAATAATAGGATTTAGCATGATTCAACATTTGCTCAGACACTTGTCTTTTGGTAAGGAGCATTTAAGAGTATATATATATATATTTTTTTTTTTTAAATAAAGTTTTTTTTTTGTGATTTGCACCTTTGTGTGATAGTACCACTGAAGTGAGACAGGACATGTTGGGAGGAGAGAGTGGGGGAGGACATGCAGCATAGGGCCGATTTCAGATTTGAACCCACGGCCTCTGCAACGAGGACTATAGCCTCTGTACATGGAGTTTAAAGAAGTGAATCTGTACAGAATAGAGCTGTAATCAGAGGACATAAAAGTGTTACAATCGGAATCAGAATCGTTTTTTTAATGCCAAGTACATTTACACATACAAGGAATTTGTCTTGGTGTATTGGTGCTGAAACAGTTAATGGAAATAAAGCAAAAATAACAAGAACTTAAATAATAAAATATTAAAGCAATTACAATATATAATATTCAATTTAAAAAGAAACACAAATTGTGCAATGAAGGATCTGTACAGTTGACAATGAAGCAAATCTTACAGTGTATATAATAATAATATATATAATAATAATATATATATATATATATATATATATATATATATATATACAGTATATAGTGAATCAACACAAAGATTCAGTGGTTAGGTACAAAACAAAGTACAAACATCTAATGAAATAAGTAAAATAATTATAGAGGTGAGCGAGGTGCTGCTGACCAATATGTTCCAGTAGAATTCAAAAAATAATTATTTAGTATTTTAAAAGGATTTGTGCATGTTTCTTTTTTTTAAATGACGGGCTCATTAGTGTTCATCCTTTTTCCTCAAAGGTCACATGTTTCTGGTTGGCTGCTCCCTGGGTCCAATGATGCACTACTGGTACGGTTGGCTGGACAGAGTATATGTGGGCAACGCTCTGAAAACAGTCGGAAAGAAAGTGATGGTGGACCAGCTGATCGCCTCACCAACAATGGCGTTATGGTATTTTGTGGGTGAGAAGGATTTCATAATGTATTGTTAGTAAGAAGCCTGTTTTCTCCTACCATCGCTTAACACATTCACCTCTGAACTTCTGTCAGTGTGCTCGTTCAGAAGCAGTTTCTTTATGACACACACACACATAAGACTAGTGACGTGTCTAAAGAGTCAAAGGTCGAACTAAAAGACGTAATGGGTTAAGACAACAGACATCAGTTATATTCTAAGGGTCTGGCAATCCTCCAGCCTCTGACCTTATCTGAAGTTGTTTTTTATGGAACACACTTCTTAGCACATCTGACAGACAGCTCTGTTTATTGCAGGTATGGATGTCATGGAGGGACACACTTTACCTGAGGCGTGGGCGGAGTTTAAAGACAAGTTCTGGGAACTCTATAAGGCAAGTACACGTCTGTCAAACTCTGACCTGAAGATCAGTGCACATGTACTCACTTTGTTACACATTCATGTTCTGTTCATTCATCATTCTACCCGCGGACTACCGGTAAAGGTGGAGGGCTGGCGTCCGTTTTTAAATCCAGCTTCCACTGTCGTCAAACTCCGTGTAGCATCTTCTCCAGCTTTGAGCTGCAACTTTTTGAATTACATTTAATGTAGACGCGCGGAGAGAAAATGGAAAAAGGACAAACTTCATGTCTCCTTGGGGATTTAAATAGATTGTTTATCCGAATACCAGAGAGCCGTTAAATCTGCAAAAACACTTTTTATTTCCAATGTAGTTTCCAATAACAGCCATAGGCCCCAAGTCCTTTTTGACACTTTTAACCATCTTTTAAATCCATGTAACTCTCCTTGTGTTGTGCCATCACCCACTCTATACGAAACATTTCTTGCATTTTTCGTTGATAAAGTTTCTGCCATCAGGTCTCCACCTTCTCCCTCCATCTCAGATCCAGCTGTGTCTCCTCCATGCTCAGCTGTCTTTGAGCAGTTTGAGCCGGTGTCACTTTCTGTGTTATCTAAGGTGGTCCAACAAATGAGACCTTCACAATACCCTTTAGACCGTATTCCTCCCAGACTACTGAAAGACGTTTTTAACACTGTTTGGTCATTCATTTTAACTTTGATAAATACCTCTCTTGCCTCAGGCTGTGTTCCAACTGCTTTTAAACATGCTGTAGTACAGCCTCTTATCAAAAAACATAACCTTGACCCTTCTGTTCTCTCCAGCTTTAGACCCATTTCTAAGCTTCCTTTCCTGTCTAATTTAGTTTTAGAGAAAGTGGTTTTAGAGCAGCTTAAGTTGCACCTTGTTCTTAATGGCATTTCAGAAAAGTTTCAGTCTGGTTTTAAATCACGCCACAGCACTGAAACTGCACTTTTAAGAGTCTTTAATGATCTTCTTTTAACTGTTGATTCTTGGAACTCTGCTGTGCTGGTGCTGTTAGATTTGACTGCTGCCTTCAACAATGTTGATCACCAGATTATTTTATCTCGCCTCGAACTGTGTGTTGGCATTAAAGGTGATGTCCTAAATTGGTTTAGATCATACCTCACAGAGAGGACCTTTTCTGTTCATTTAGGCCATTACTCCTCAGCTGCGGCCCCACTAGCCTGTGGGGTCCCTCAAGGCTCCATTTTAGGCCCCATTCTTTTTTCTTTATATTTGCTTCCCCTGGGGTCTATATTTAAAAAGTACAACATTTCTTTCCATTGTTTTGCAGATGACTTGCAAGTCTACCTACCCTTAAAAACTAATAAAGAATCCTGGAATGACATGCTTAACTGTTTGAAAGATGTCAAATCCTGGATGGAACTAAACTTCCTGACTCTAAACAAAAACAAAACAGAAATAATTGTGTTTGACAAATCTGAACTCCTGGATGAGGTTGATAGTGTTCTCGGTCCCCTAGCCTCCTACAGCCGCCCTTCTGTAAAAAATCTGGGAGTTATTTTTGACAGCTGTTTTAAATTTAACAAACAGATCAGCTCAGTTGTGAAGACAAGCTTTTTTTCAAGTGCGTCTCCTGGCAAAGGTAAAGGCCTATCTCCCTCCACATGAATTTGAAAGAGTCATCCACATGTTCATAACCATAACCTCTCGTTTGGATTATTGTAATTCATTGTATTTTGGGGTTGACCAGTGTTTGCTTCGCTGCCTTCAGCTGGTTCAAAACGCAGCTGCACGTCTTCTGACAAGGAAGAGATGCTATGATCAATCAATCAATCAAACTTTACTTATACAGCACCTTTCAGACAAATTAAATTGCAGTTCAAAGTGCTTAACAAGAGTGCAGAAAAGTTATTGACAAAAAGTAGTTTATAAAATCATTGAGAAACCAATGCACACCAATAAGAATTAAAAATAAAATATATGTATAAAAATAAAATACGACACATAAAAGCAACAAGATATTAAAATAAATATATAAGAGGAAAATATTTAAACTTATAGTAGGATAAAAAGACAGTAATACAGTAATGTTAAGATTTGAATTGATATAAAACACTATATAAAAGCCAGACTGAATAAATGAGTTTTAAGACTGCGTTTAAAAATCTCGATATTCTGGGCTCCTCTCAGACCCTCAGGAAGGTCGTTCCACAGTCTCGGAGCGTAACAGCTGAAAGCAGCATCGCCAAAGGTTTTTGTCCTGCTCTGTGGAACAACTAAGAGAGAGGAACTGGAGGATCTGAGGGGCCGTACTGGTTCATAAGCTAAAATCATATCTGATAGGTAGTCTGGTGCAAGGCCATGTAATGCTTTATAAACTAATAAAAGAATTTAAAAATCAACACGAAAACTAACAGGCAGCCAGTGTAAAGATTTTAAAACAGGTGTGATGTGTGCTCTCCTTCTGGTCTTTGTCAGTACTCGTGCGGCAGAGTTTTGTAGTAGCTGAAGCCGATTTGTTGTGTTTTTTGGAAGACCAGAAAGGAGAGCGTTAGAATAGTCCAGCCTGCTAGTAATAAAAGCGTGCATTAGTCTCTCTGTTTGGCTCAGATGATCACATCACACCTGTTCTGGCTTCCCTTCACTGGCTTCCTGTTGGTTATAGGATCCAGTTTAAGATTTTATTATTTGTTATTAAATCCCTTAATGAGCTGGCACCAGAATATGTGTCCGAGTTGTTGCACCTTCATGCTCCAGTCAGAGCGATGCGGTCAACACACCAGATGCTCTTGGATGTTCCAAGGTGCAGGCTAAAAACCCGAGGTGACAGAGCTTTTGCTGTGGCTGCTCCCAATCTGTGGAAGAGTTTACCTGTTAATATAAGAACTGCTCAGTCCATCGACAACTTCAGATCTTTGCTTAAAACTCACCTCTTTGCTCTGGCTTTTTATACAACTTGAGCTTGACATTTTGAAATTTTATTCATGCTCCTATTTATTGTGTTTTTATTGTGCTTCATTCTATATGTTATTTTACATTGTGTTTTTTACGCTTGTACAGCACTTTGGTCAATCAAGGTTGTTTTAAATGTGCTATAGAAATAAAGATTGATTGATTGATATTATCCAGAGATGAGAAGTTAGCTGGTCAGCTAAGTTGCATATTTAGCTTTAACTTGCACTGAACTGAGGTCGCTATTATTGTAGAATTTAGTGCTTTTTAAGGCACAAGGATTCATTCAGCTTTTGAATGTGAATATCAGTCCAAACGTCATTTTGTGTTGCCAAGCTTTGTAATGTAGAAGATAAAGATACTGAAACACATCTTTGTTCTTTTTAGGACGACATCATTCGGTTATTTCCTGTTCCAAGAGCTCAAATGGCTTTTTTTCTCCAATAAAAAAATTAAGCAGACAAAACTAGTTAACACTGGGTGTAAATAACACACAGAGGTAAAGACACTACATAGCATTTAGACCAACAACCCAACACATACCAATAGACAGCACATCCCTTTTCACATTTAATCAACACTCCCTGTTTTCCTTACGCTTTACATCTTCCACTTACTAATTCCTTTAAAGGAGGTTTCATATTCCTTTACCCATCCTGGTTTTAATGCATCATCATGACATGTTGTCAGAAATCATCAGGTTACAGTGACAACTCTCTTAAACATCATCAATATTTCTCTTTGCGTTATATTCATGACTTTTCCTGGAGATGTTTGTTTTGCGTAATCTATCCAGGTTTGTTCATGCTAATGTGCGTTGTTCTTTCTAACAGGCGGACTGGTGTGTTTGGCCTGCTGCTCAGATGATCAACTTCTACTTCCTGTCGCCCAAATACCGAGTGTTGTACATGAACTTCATCACCTTAGGGTGGGACACGTACCTGTCCTACCTCAAACACAGAGTAAGTCAGTCACACAGGATTTTAAAGGAACATTCTGTGTTTTATCATCTTTTATTGGGGAATGTGTGGGTTTTAAAATAACTGATAATATGACCAGATTTCAAGCTTTTATCTGGTTGTGAAAAAGACTGACATTGATGTTGTTCTGAGCCACAAAAGCAAACAAGATCATCAGAAACAAGACTGACTATTTCTACCAAGTTATGTTTAATGCCTGAACAGCTGCTGGGGGGGAGATGTCAGGTGAGGTGATTAACAGCATGGTATAAAAACAGCCTTAGTTTACTTTTTCTACAGCTGTTAAAAACCAGCAGGATGAGATTTTCTGGTTAAAATGCTATTAATTACACATATACAGGTCTATATCCGCAAAGAGATAGGAGGTACTGCTTTGCCCACAGGGGGCCTTCAAGTCAACACAAACTGGAAGAATGTCACAAGCGCTTTAAGTTTCTGTGTTTTTAATATAATTAAAATGCAGAATGAAAGTCATTCATTTACAGACACATAGATATAATAGCTTGACCGAGAGCAGCATGTCCACCTAAAGCACTGGGTGCTGCCTTGCAGCAGGCTTTTGTAAAGCTGGCCAATCAGAAGAAAGTGTGCCTCTAGGGAGGCTGGACTTAAAGAGACAGCAGATCAAACAACTTGTTTTCCTAAACATAGGATGCAGTGGGCACTGTGTCGCTCTCAAACCATTTATTGTCTATGTGTTGCGCGGTGCACAAGATTATCTGCAGCCCGCTGAGCTGAGTGCAAGGTCGCGCTTGCTATTCTTGCACGCTGCGTGGAAGTTAAAATCTTTTCAACTTGGTGTCTCTCTTTCCCAAGCTCTAGTTTAAAAATCATCAGAGAGAGAGTTTGGGCGTACCAGATGTGTTTAAAAAAGCAGCAGAAATGTGCCTCATGCACCTTCTTTGCTAGTCACATTATGGGCTCTTCATATACACACCAAAACTCTCCACTACTCTACTTTCTCATAGTTAAAAATGATGAAGTGGTATTGGTTAAACTGATGTGTATTTTGGTTTCTGTTGTGTCCACAGATTGACAGCCCCCCAACTGCAGAGTCATCAGACAGCAGTGATGTTGATGCACAGCAAGAGGGGCTCCCAGAGTCCAAACCTCTGGAACAGAAATCGTAGAGATGGAGTCGGTGCTTGTTGGTAAAACTCAAGGACAAAGAAGTATCTGCTGGTTTATTTTGTTCATACTGATTGTTTGAGCTTTTTTGTGTGACTGTGTCTGTACTCAGAGGATTTGTGGATGATGAAGTAGAAGTGCTGGAACACTTTGCCTTCATGTCTGTAGAGTTTTAGTGTGTCTCCGTCCAGTGTGTTTGCTTAATTTCTGTTTGAATAATGTGCATTCAGGGATTAAAAGCTGTGTCACTGCCCATAATGATAAACCATCTGCTGGTAGTCATTTCCTTTTTAATACAACCTTGAGTTGCTAACTACTATCATTAACATGATGTTCAACAAACCACTGAATGGACGAATCATTTTAAAAATCTGTTGCCTATTTTGTGTTGGTGCGTCCAAAGATCAGCACTGTGCAAACTGTGACAGGGAGACATTCCTTTCAATCCTGTGCCATTGTTTGGTATCTGGTTTGACATGAAATAATAATAATAGAATAATTATATCATAGTAACCAGTATTAGCTTTGCCTTAATATGTAGAGGTTTGCTACAAGTGTTTGAATGCCAAATAATCTTTCTGCTCCTCTGAAATAACCACATGATTGTCATTTGTATTACATATAAGATCCTCTATATTTTTATCGTTTCAAACTGAATCCTGACGTGTGTTTACATTTTAATTTGTGACATGCTGCAGATGTGAAGTTGTTTTCAAAATGAAGTGTAACACTAGTGACTGTAATGTAACCTGTTATACTTTATATCTCAAGCAGCTTAGATTCTAAATTATGGCAAGTTAGATTATACATTTTATCCTGATGAAAAAAATATAATTCAATGGAGCAATATTTATATTTATCATAGTGCTGCTAATTAATGATGTAATACATTTTACATAAAAATTGTTCAGCAAAAATGTATGCAAGAGTTTTTACATTGAGCAAAGAACTTTAAAAGACGAGCATAAGCTCTATAAGGTCCTTATGGTTTTGTATGATGATTCAAATGTTTTTTTATGTTGAATTTCTCAAATGCATGGCACTTAAAAAAAGAAATGAAATACATTTCAAATGAAATGGTCTAAAAAAAAACAATAAATATGAGAGAGATTGTTTTCAAAGTGTGTGATGACTTTCTTTTATTGTGTTGTAGGAGACATTTAAAGATGCAACAGTGTCGTTCTTTGCCATCAATGTGACGACAGGGAGACGCTCTGGAGGCTTTTCTACGGTGTGCCTCAAGGGACAAAATAGCATGTGATTAATGGAGATAAAAAAATGATTGCATTAATTTCAGACCTTAATTAATTGTGATTAACTGGCTCGAACTGAAAGCATCAGATGACTATTTGCAGGGGATCAAACTATGTTAAGAATATGTTTGCTGTGAAGTGGGTGTTTAAGAAGTCTCGATATTTGTGTTTGATAAAATCAGATGAAGATCACTGCAGGTAAAGGACATAAAAAGGCTGTATATAGCATAATGTACTGTAAATAATTTAAAACTATAGTTGTGACATACAGTAAATTTAGCTCTCGACATTTCATGACCAACAATCAAACAAGAGCATTAGCTAGAAGATTTACTTTTTCTTATATGCATGTTTTTTTAAAGCCTTAGACTGCAGCCACCAGGGAGGTGTCAGGCAAGTGTTTTAGAGCACACTAAACTGAAGAGCCTTTTTATACATCACGAAGCCGAACAGTGAGAGATGATTGACATTTCAAGTGAAGCAAGACTATTTTTTAGTGTGAGTCCAAAATCACTACTTACACATGATATGAGGACAAGATGTACACCAGAGGTGTTGCTAAGAGGGGAAACATTTTTCACTTTTGCTGTTATTGAAGTGTGTGGCGCTCAGAGTATTGAATCAACATTTCAAAAAACTTTGAAGTTGACTTTATTGACTTCAACTTTTTCTGCCAAAAAAGGAGCAGGGAATTACAAAGTAACAGATGTTTAGTGAATTGCCTGAACAGTCTTAGTCCAGAAGTCACTGCACTGCACTGTTAAAAAACTTTAAACGCTGACGTTATGGCAAAATCTGCAGAAGGATGTTGCGTTTGCCGACTCCACCACAGGTATCTCCCTTGACACTCCCTGTAGACACCTCTGCAAGAGAGGAGGATATTTGGTTTCTATGGAAACAAAAATACATATTATATTGATAAGTTTGCATGCAAGGAGGAATTAAAGAAGGTTTCACAAGACTGACGTCATGTTTTTGGGGGTTTTAAAAAAAAAAGTATTTGGAATCACACATTCACAGACATTTGTACATATTGTTCATTTCATGGTTAGACAATAGAGTGATTTCTTTTCACATTTTTTGTAAATTTATACAGATCAAAATAAATCAAATAGAAAAAAAATAAGAAATAAAACATAAATCAAATAAAAAGACAAATTGTAAGACATGGGGTGATTTTCCATAGTATTGTTTTTACACATAATTAATGGTTCTACCTTAGTGTTTTTACAAATTCAGCTGTTGTAGTAGATTGATTGAAATACTTCATCAGGTTTGACACTGTTTATATTTTTTGAACACCATTTAAATTAAAAAAACTTGATTTACAGAGACTGGAATTGTAACATAAAAAAGTTCATATTCAGTCACACAGAACATACCGTCACATGAGGCAGAGGTACTCTCCTGATAAGCATCAAAACATGACAAACAGCAGATACCTTGAAGATTAGACATGAAGTCAAAGGGTCAAAGATCAGGCAGTAATAATGATTTCATGGTATTAAAATGCCACAGAGTGGCAGGATTAGGATTTGTATCAAGCCTAGAGATATTTGGAGATTGGTCACTGTCACAGGCAAAATAGTGTTGAGAGGTTAAACAGGCTCACGAGTACAGGTTTTAGTTCCTTATGTGAGTCCTTGCTGCGGGGCAACACAGTCTGCTAGAGGGCAACCAGTCTAGGCAGTGCGTAGGGTGGGAGGTTCTGAAGTACTGAGAGAGCTTTGCAGAGTATTTACTGATCACGTGAGAATAAAAAGGAGGAGACAGCCTATGTACCTATGACTTGGAGGCAGGTGTCCACTGAACTCTGAGGGTTATTCTTGAAAGTTTTGGACTAGATAGATAGATAGATAGATAGATAGATAGATAGATAGATACTTTATTGATCCAGAGGGAAATTCAAAGCATCCAGTAGCAGGTTACAAAAAACGTACATGACATGAAACATTTGTTACAAATGAACCACAAAAACCACAAAAACCACAAAAACCGACGCCCCCCTCCCATACATGTATATTAACCCGAAAAAAAGATTTAAAGAATACACCTAGATGAATCAAAATTAAACTGTGCAATTAAAAATAGACATAACCCGTGCAGGGATAAAAATATATGTGAAATTTAAATAAGAACCTATAAACAGTTGATGAAAAACTCTGTAATTAGACCTGAATATAAAAAATAAAAATAAAAAGTGTTGACCTTCTGAAGTTGTGTTGTTTATATATGTACAGCAATGTTTAAAAAGCAGATAGTGCAAAATTATCAAAAAACAGACATTAAATAACAGGCAGTGCAAACATTAAATTAAAGGTGCGATTTAAATAATTGAGGTAATCATTAAAGTGTCCAACTAGAGGCTGACTCTTGGGACAGCTGTGCAGATGGGAAATGGAAAAAGGAAGATTTAGTCCAAGTGTGTGCTTTCCCCCCTGCCATAACTGTGAGGTGTTGTACAGACGTGTGGCCAGGGGGGACAAAAGAGTTCTTGAGTCTGTCAGTGGAGCAGGACTGACTGCAGCCTCAGGTACCCATAGGCCTTGACTACCTCCTCGTGGACCCCCCGCGATGGAAACAGGTTGTAGATGTGGCTTGTTCCTTCAGAAGTCCACCACCATCTCCTTGGTCTTGGAGGTGTTCAGCTGCAGATGGTTTGAACTGCACCACGTCACAAAGTCCCCGACCAGGCTCCTGTACTCCTCCTCCTGTCCATCCCTGACACAACCAACTATCACAGTGTCATCCGAGTATTTCTGCATGTGGCAGAGCCCGGAGTTATACTAAAAGTCAGAGGTATACAGGGTGAACAAGACAGGGGAGAGCACGGTCCCCTGTGGTGCTCTGATGCTGCTGACCACAGTGTCAGATGTGCAGTCCTTCAGTCTGACGTACTGTGGTCTCTCTGTGAGGTAATCCGTGATCCATCTCACCAGGTGCGAGTCCACCCTCATCTCGGTCAGCTTGTCTCTCAGTAGGAGGGGGTGGATGGTATTAAAGGCGCTTGAGAAATCAAAGAACATGATTCTCTCTTGTGTAGTAGATAGAGGATGGCATCGTCCATGCCTGCCTTCGCCTGGTGAGCAAACTGCAGTGGATCCTGGGGCATGGTGGACCTGGGGTCTGAGGAGATGGAGCAGCAGCCGCTCAAAGGTCTTCATGACATGTCAGTGCAATTGGCCTGAAGTCGCCTGGCTCACTGTTTTTTTTTTTTTCTGGAGGATTTATTAATAGGGAAGTAAATATATTCCTCCTAAGCAGTTTAGCTTACTTGGTGGGTGACTTTGGCAAATGTATCCTTGTTCTTGGTGAGGTTCAGTTCAAAACAGCTTTGTTCCACTTTTACACAAACTCACTGACGACCCCCGTGGTCTTGTACAGAGCCTGAGCCCAAGCAAAGGAGGAGAGTATGATTACCGATGATGCTTCTGCAACCATCTGTATATGGGGTGAATAATTGCTGTGAGAGGAAAAAGCCATGGGGGGAGCTAGTGGATGTGTGCAGGAGGGCCTAACAATGTGCTTTTTTGTTTGTTTTATTTTGTTGTGTATGTTTATTCTAAAACCACTTTGTTAGAGGTGTGGCTGCAATGTCTCTCTCTATCAGTCTTCTCGAAGAGTGCTCATTTATTGGTTGTGTTAAGTAAGCTTTTGTAAATAACCCTGAAGGTCCTTCGCAGGGTCCAAAAGAATGTTCTTGTTGCCA
The DNA here is from genome assembly GCF_963930695.1 of Labrus bergylta. NCBI lineage: Eukaryota > Metazoa > Chordata > Actinopteri > Labriformes > Labridae > Labrus > Labrus bergylta. The sequence continues at coordinate 12,059,968 of NC_089200.1, forward strand.
GAGAGCTCCTTTCTCTTGCAGATGTCAGTGCTCTCTCTGAGGTCCAAACAGCATGATTCCTCGGATAGGTAAAGGGCTTATGGTGGGGATAAGGTTCTCCTGTCAGACAATGTTTAAGAGGAGGTACCTGCTGATTACAAACACCCTGACTGGAGGAAGCTTACTGGCACTGGGAGACTGTATGCTGCAGAACTGGGAGAACCAAAAGGAGCCGCACAGAGTCTACGACTGGATGCGGACAGGTGAGGGAGAGAGAAAGGTGCACCCAGCCAGATGTCAATGTCTGAATAGCTTCTGCAATCCTGGTGCGTGTTGCCTTGCTCCATCTGGGACTGAATTGCTGAAAATGCAGTTTCTGCGTTTGTAACACCAGATAATGTATAGCTCTTAATATGTGTTGGAATTAATCATTTCTGCAGAAATAAATTAAATTGAATGATGCTCACAACACCTATAGATGATGTTTAAGGTCCTAATGGTGATGGAAGAAATTTGCCTTCTCTAAATAATTTTTTTGGATTCATGTTAGGCAGAGTTTGTGTGAGGGTTGTTGTTTAATTTGCCAAATCTTAACATACAGTACAATAAAAGCTTGAGAATGAGCAGCTGATCTGTTGAACACAGCAACTGCCTTTTTAACTCAGAGCAGACACATAGTTGGATGGAGTCAGTTTCCTTAAAACTAAAGTTACACACGTAACTATGGTTCTATGAATTCTGGATGACCGCCAGAGGCAGTCCAGGATTATGGATAATATCCTCCGCGGACGCGTAGGTTAAGTACGTATACAAACAAAGTCATATGTGACCCAGGATGACCCCTCCTCCACTATAAAGGACCAATGTCATTCTGTCATCATTCCTTTGGAAATCTTCTGAGTGACAGAGAAGCTCTGTTGGGAAAACTGACAGACCACCGGCCCTCAGTGTCTACAAGTCCCTTGTTTCCCCGTGTCTGGGGCCATGGCCCTGTATTGGTGCCGGGTCTTGCCCCTTGTTTGGGGAGGTCTCTGCCTGGTTACTGGGGAGGTATCCTCTGTAGGCTTGCAAAATGTCGTCTAGCCTCTGTTGCTTGGACGCTAGCGTTTGCTGTGCTGCGGGCTCAAACACCTCCCCCGAAACCACAGTGAGAGTATGGCGGGCGGCCCTATACGGCTCTGCCAAAGGAGACTGGGCCAGCCCGTCTCCTTTGGCGTGAGGCATCACTGAGGCCTTGGGTGCTTGAGGGTTCCAGCCAACATATTGTTTTGAGAGCGAGTTCAATCCATTTAAGTAACAGAAATTGAAAATACAAAATCCATCCTGTTTTTGTTGAACTATAATGTAGTTAATCGGTGAATACAATTTGCTACAATTTGAATTTCCATTGTTCTTTGTTTTAAAGTTAAGTGACTTTTTTTTTTTTAAATACATTTTGAACATATTGCTGTTCTCAAGTGGTTAAACCTCTAACCTAGCTGTGTGTGTGTTTCTCCAACAATACTTTTCACTGTCCTATTAACCAATACAAAAGGTTAAAACTTCATTTTTCAAAACCAAAAAGCGAAACTATCTTAACCTTATATTTTCTTAACACATATGCATCTTTTCTGTCCTACTATTTCTGTCCCCATTAAGGTCGCATGTTTGTGTCCGGCTGCACCATGGGTCCTCCGATGCACTACTGGTACGCCTGGATAGACAAGAGGTTTGTCGGAACAGCTATGACCACAGTGTGCAAGAAGGTTCTGTTGGACCAGATTCTTGCTTCACCGGTGATGGCGTTGATGTATTTTGTAGGTGAGAAGGATTCCAAGACAAATTCAGAGGTCATACTTAATGACATGAGAGGAGTGAGACCAAAGATGTTAGTATAAGAGGTGATGGAGTTCAAACATTAGAGACAAACTTGTCTGACGATATTTTCTTGATTGTCAGTAATATTCAGAGTGTTTAACATTCCTCCAGCCTCTGATCTGATCTGGTGTTTGTGTTGATGAAACACTGACAGACTTCTGTGTTTATGCAGGTATGGAGGTCATGGAGGGACACAGTTTATCCGATGGATGGGACGAGTTTATAGGAAAGTTCTGGGAACTTTACAGGGCAAGTACACCTCCTAGGATCTGACCTAAAGATCTGGCAAATCTGATCAGTGTGCATGTACTTACATTATCAATCACTACACAAAAATCTTTGTTTTTTCAACCAGATGAGAAAAGTTTAACGTTTTCAGTTTTCACATTTGAAACTGTGGCTTAACATGACTTTATAGCCTAGTCAGTCATCAGTCTGGATGCCATATCATTCTACTCAGCTTTCCAAACATGAAATATCTTCACTACGTTCAACCAATGAACCTTTTTGTTTTAGGGTCACATCAGTTTAGTTGTTTTTATCCTGGAAAGACCAAAAAGGAAAAGAACAAAAACCAACCAAGTGACAATGTGTACCCTCTCATGCAGTGAAGTAGCTGCCATTCCAACGGTCTTTGCCATGCTAGCAGTGTGGATGTTTCTGGAGAATTTTGAAAATACATTGATTTTCCTTTGAGGATAAACCCAGCTGATGTTGGTCATTCATTTTAGTTTCCTTTATGGCAAGAATAGGGTTGACACTTTGGGGACATTTCTCAACAACTATTAAATACAAGTTTATTGCAGGTACCTATGCACCAATTAATCAATCCTTACATTTTGTCCAGCTTATTTGGGGCAGGGTTACCATGCCACAAGGCTGGGCATGGTAGTCCAGTTGTCCCTCTCCAAGGCAACATTTTCAGGCTCCTCTTGAGAGTCCCTCCAATGTGTTCTTGGTCTACTACCAGTTCAATATGCATGAAAAACAACCATAATCTAATTCATCTGGCTCCTTTTGATTGTAAAGAGCAGCAGATCGTCTCTGAGCATCCACCAGATGTCTGAGCTCTTCAACATATCTCTAACCCAGAGTGCTAAAGGCTGTAGTCTGATCATGTAAACAGAAGCACATCATCTGCAAAGGGGGAGACACAATTCTGTGGTCCCCAAATCGGAAAATCTCCTAATTTTTCCTCCTCTCTTTCTTGAGATCCTGTCCATACTCATCACAAATATGACCCCTGTGGAGGTCAACATGCTTTGAAAATCTATGTAACTTAACTTGTGCCAACACTTGTATCAATTGGAGGAAATGAGGACCAGATCTCAAGCCTTCTCCATTTTACTACTCTTTTGTGTTAGGAGCCACTATCCTATCCTATCCTAGACCTCCATGCCACATGGTCATATAAGCCAGTCAGCATCTTATTGCATCATCCATGCCTGGCACTTTGCAGTTAAGGTGATTAGGGGGGAGGGGGGAAGTCTGGCATCATCAAAAAGTCCAGTGCAGGATGTCCTCAAAGTGCTCCCCTTTGTGGTCGGGAACCTCAGTTTTCTTTTTTCTGGGTGAGGTGCTACAACCCTTTTTGATTGATTTGATAAGGATCCGTTATCTCACTTGTGTCGCTTAATTCATTACGCTATTCACTTAGCATCATGAGCAAGTCATTTTTAAGTCTTGTAAAACCATTTACATTTACATGTACTACCTTGCTTGCATCAAACAACCTCATAGTTTTTCTTTGGGTCCATTTACTGGTCCTTTGAAATTGTGGTCAGAATTGTTGCCTGGCACAGATTACCAAATGCTAAATATAATTCATAATGTGTTTTGAGAGACTTTCTATGTACAAAGATTCCTCTAAATCATGTGTGCCTCTTCAGAATAGTACAATAGAAATCTTGGTTTCTAACCAGCTGAGTGTAAGAATAAAGGTTTAGGGTGTGAAAGACCAAAAACAACCTTCCCAGTGGGTCAGTGTTCACCATCTTTTTTGCTGTCCTCTGTTGATTTCCAAACCTGCTCAGCAGACTTCCTCCCTCCACTCATGCACTATTTACAGTATTTGTGCTTGGTAATCTGTCCAGGTTTGTTTATGCTAACCTTTTTTAATTCCTCACGACAGGCGGACTGGTGTGTTTGGCCTGCCACTCAGATGATCGGCTTCTACTTTGTCTCACCAAAATTCCGTGTCATGTATGTCAACCTTATCAGCTTATGGTGGGACACCTACATGTCCTACCTCAAACACAGAGTAAGTCAACCCCAAAGAAGATTAATGGGGCATTCTGCGTTTTCACATCTTTGATAATTAGAATGTGTTTTGTGATTGTTTTTTCATTTACCATTTCACGCCTTTTATCTTTTTCTAAATTTGGTTTTGAAACGATTCCTTTTTGGACACCTCATACAGAATTTAAATACTGTAATAATTTTGTAGGTTTTATTGTTTTTATTGTGCTTCTCTAATGTGTAGTAATGTGTGTCAAACTAATGCTTTACAATATATTCTTGTGTCTAGAGGGCTTCACAGGATTTTCTATTCAATCACTTTGAAACTGCATGGAAATGTTCTCATTTATCATAAACATAAACTCAGCCTCCAGAATGCTCGTAATATGTCTTTGGTTTAATTAGGACTAAATGTAAAAGCCTTGCCACTGACATGGGTGAATTTTTATTTAACCGTTTAACCTGCTTCTCTGCTAATTTTTTCACAAATTATAATTCTTATTTTAAACGAGCAGAGAAATAAGTGATACTAATTATATGTGGGTGTGTTTTGGTTCCTGTTGTGTTCTCAGGATGATGGTCTCCATTCTGCAGTATTGTCAGACAGCAGTGCTGTGGACGTTCAGCAGGAAGCACTCCCAGCATCCAACCCTCTGGAGGACAAAGCTTCAAAGCTACAATGCGAGACATGTTAATACCTCTGATTGTTGAAGTTTTGTAGTTTTAAGCATGAGTGAAGCGGCTGCTAATAACCAGATCTCAGCAAGATACGTACATGACAGTTGTTGTGTCAGTTATTGAGTTTTCCTTCAGGGAAACGCTTCTTCTTGTCTCCTTTTTAGTCCAAAGATTGAAACTTACTAATTCTTATTATCAACGGCATGTTTGTGTTACTGGTTTGACATAAGAGAGTCATTATTGATTTGGAGAAGCTTTACTAAACAGCTGCTGTATAAACTTTGCCTCAATATGAGAACAACTACTTTGGTCGGTTTTCATGCCGAGTTATGGCTTTGAGGGACCTCAAGTAGGCTATAAGAATATATACTGAAGAACTCATTAGCATTATGTTTGTCTAACTTTTTTAAAAACAAGTATACATTGTCAAGGAATTTTGTTTTATTGTTTTTATTCTTGAGTATAGTATTTAAGTATTTAAATTAACTTTAAAACGACAAAATAAAATAATAATAAAATGAGAAGAAATTCAGTTTAAAAGAATGTGATGACTTTGTTTCCCCACTTTGTATCTTGATGAATTAAGTTTGGTTACATGTATACAGTAGTCTTAAATCTTATTCATAAAAATATCGTAATAGAAGAAAAGTATAATATTGTCTTTTTTTGTCTAGTCACATCAGAATCAGAATCAGAAGTATCTTAATAATCCTGAGGGGGGACATTTGCTACAGTTGATCTTAAACACAATATAGAAGTAAATGTAGAATATAGAATACAATAGAAAAAATAAATAGAATAAACAATAAGTACCAGAGTGAAGAGTATCCAAATAAATAATAATCTATGAACAAGCACAGAGATTTGAATATATGATCAATATTTAGAGATAAACATGTAAAGTGCTGAACAGTAGCTAAGGCTCAATGACGACAGTGTCATCCAGCTTGTATCAGTACTGCACACATGGGGTTGACCTGTTTACAGACAGATTGCACATTTGAAGTAACATTATACAATGGAGAAGTTTACAGTCTATCTATTACTCAGAATATTTTAAAACTCTTGTGAATTTTGAGGAAATAAGAATTTATCAGGGAAGAAATCTGATTTTCTCTTCTCTTACATTTCATTGAGTGTCTTCGGTTCTTTAAATCGGCTGCAGTTTCAGTTCTTTGTATTTTCTAGCTCTGTGTGTTACATTAACTCAGATGTAGCTAAAGGTTTTTTTTAACATGTATGGGTAGGTTTTTTTCTTCACTTCAAATAGGACACTATTCAGAAGACGGGAATTCACTTTTGTGAAGAATTTGTGTGATGTCACTGAACAGCTGTTCAAAGCCATATGCACAAGTATGATTACAACCATTTTTAAAACATGGCAAACGTATTTACTTACATGCAGTAAAACAGTCTGGAGATTCTAAAAAATCTGGGAAACTAGGATTTTATAAATAATACCAAAGAAAATATTAACTGCAACATGTACTGGACAGGAGGAGACTGACACATACCATTTTAATGTCAGTATTTTTAGTCACTGAATAATTAACACCACCAAAGTAAACAGGACTGACTTGGTAAACTTTGATCATCATGATGTTAGAGACGTCATTGTTAAAAAGTTTCAGCTGTTGTTATAAGCAAATACAGAGCCGTGTTCAAACAATGACTAACCAGCCTGAAGGATTTGATACGCACCACCGTTTAGAGCACTCCTCCTCAGGCGCTCAACACATCCTGCTGTCAAGGATGTAGCCTGCGCGTGTATTTGAAAGTTGTCAATATGACCGCCAGCCTTTTTCTCCCTCAACATGCCTGCAGCGATGCACCTCACTGTGCTGGTGTCCCTGCTTGCAGTGACTGTCTGTACAGGTAAGTCAACATTTCATAGTTTTGACAGTTAAACTAATGTGTTCATTTGTTTGACGTCTAGCTAGAGTTGTGTCAAAGTCTTTAAAAGATGCAAAGTTATACAAATATGAAGCTTCCTGCAGTGAGGGGGAGGTTGAGCATGCTTGGGTGCAGTAGTCTAAGGTGGTTTTTATTACTCAAAATGCAGAAATAACTTTGTATTTGATTGTATTGTATTTAAACTAAAATGTTAATGCCTACAAAAGCAACACATTACTGAGGGGAAAATTTGAGGGGCTGGTTTGTATCAAAAGTTTGCCTCACAGAAACCTTTATGTTCATGCAATATGCTTTTCCTGTTTCTGTTATTGTATACAAAAGTTATCATGTCTATCAAAACTGTGTGTATTACAGGTTGTTTTATGGGAACATTAACTGCTTTTAGTAAATCATAAGGTAACTGGGAAGGTCATGTCTGGGTGGAAATGAAAGCAAATATTGAATCAGTGAGCATTATGAACTAAAGCTATACTGTGGTGTCTGCTACTTCTGCAAACACAGCTAATGAACACACATGGCTACATACACAAGCATACAACACACACACACACACACACACACACACACACACACACACACACACACACACACACACACACACACACACACACACACACACACACACACACACACACTCAGTATCAGTGAGCATTATGAACTAAAGCTATACTGTGGTGTCTGCTACTTCTGCAAACACAGCTAATGAACACACATGGGTACATACACAAGCATACAAACACACACACACACACACACACACACACACACGCACACACACACACACACACACACACACACACACACACACACACACACAAACACACCAAACACAACTGCTTCACCAGTAAAAACAAATCATTCCTTGCTCTGACAGACTGTTAATAATGCTGCTTTATTAAACACGCGGCAGAGTCAACAGTCCAGAAAATGAACCTGAATGTGAACCTCGGCTCAAGGACACAATGAAAAAAAAAAAAGCTTCATCAGTCGCATAAACAATCCCACCTCAGAAGCTCTATGGACCTTTTATTTCATCAGACAATATCTCCATCAGCAGGTGCAGTTTATTCAAAGATTGTGGATGCTTTTATGAGTTTCTTCTACGGTAACTTTGCTTTCATTTTGGTTATGAAGTCGTGCCTGAAAGTTCAAACCTACGCCTTTTACTGCAGTGAAAATCAGTCTCAGTATCAGTCAGGGTTTATTTAGTGCTATCCTGGAGCTTTGATCAAATCATTAATACATGTATGTCTCATATTAGTGATATATGACTCATAGCCACATGGTAGTTATTAAGTGGACTGTGAGATGTTTTTCAACTGTATAAACTTATAAGGACTACAAGGTTATCAAAATGTCACATTAATAATGCTTTGATCTGCCAATGCAAAATGCCTTAGATTAATTTACCACACCCTCAACAAACCTGAATCAGAATTATATCACCTGATCGTATAACGCTTCCTGATGCATTTATGTGTGAAGCGCTTGAGGGTTCCCATGAGTGAAGATGGAGGTTTGTTACATTATTCAGGCTGCTGCAGGCTGTGAGCTTCTTCTTATTAGAAACAATAGAAGAATGATGTAGTGTAAGTTATCAGAAAAATGTATGGGAGTAAAACATACAAATGGAAGAAACTGAAACTCAAGCAGGTGTATTTGTCTGAGTCAAAAACTTCTCATTACACTCATCATTAGCCATCCTCATTAACATCTTATTTCAAGATATAACAAGGGAAACATAAGGCCTGGATTGCCTTTTAGAAGTACAATAAATAAATTAGACGTAATATATTTCAAGAAACTTGAAATAGTCAAATGTGTACGTCCCATTGGCAGATTTAAAATAAAAATGAATATAAGACTCTCAGGCCTTGTTTTTTTAGCTAACATCTCAGAATAAGATGTGAATGCATACACTTCCTGTTTACAAACAAGCAAGATACATATCATTTCCTGGATTGGGCAATACAGTCGCAACCTTAGAAACATAATATATCTCTTTTTATTCATGTTGAAAAGTCTTTTAGGATAACGGCAGCAGATGTTAGTTAAATAATCCTCGAGTTGCAAACGTTGACTTTTAAGATGGTTTGGCCCACAAGCACTGATGGGCTGTGCATACAAAATAAGAAAAGTAATTCAACAGCTCAGATTTGAGACTTCATCTAACTGCCTCTTTTCTGACCAAGTAAATAGTTACATTTTTCAGCTTTTCTGTATTACAGTGAATATTATTGCTATGTTCCTGTAAAATAACTTAACGATTGAAAAATCACAATTCAACAAAGTAATTCTAAAGCAACATACAACTCTATCCCCATAATTTAATCAGTAGCTGACCATAAAATCCAAATTTAGTGGATTATATTTACAGCAACAGGCCTCTAATGTTTGAACCTATTTCAAGATACAAACAATACAACTCTCTGAGCACTGGTGCCCCATCATATGCAAAAGGTAGGCCACTCTTAACTTTGATTGACCTACAGACATCTTGAGTCCACCACTCTAACTTGTTAAAAGTCTTAAAAAACAAGCAAAGCCCCTCACCACTGACCTTGCAATGCATCTCACATAGTATTTCTATTTGTTCCTCTGCAGGCACCACCACTACCACTGCAGGTACAACCACTTCCTCTCCAGCTGAACAGATCACAAAGATAACCACAACTGCTGCAAACCCAGTCATTTTGAATGTTACAGAGAAAGAGGAGTTCCCTTTATCCACTGCTATGCACACCAGCAGCACACAGCAATCTACAATGTCAACAGACCAGACGACAACTGCAGTCACTTCAGGAAAAGTGTCAACATCACCTCCACCTTCAATTTCCACTCAAACACCCAGCAGGACAGAGGGACCACAAACAAGCTCTCCTCCTAAGAATGCAACGACCAACCAGACGTCCAAAAAGACAGTTCCCCCTGGATCCACAGCAACACCAGCATCAACAGCCCCGGACATTACGACAGCCACCACAGTAAACACCACAGTCCTAGGTCAGACTTCTGTAAGGGCTGAGGGCTAGAGGGTTCTTTATTTTCTTTGAGTCAGGTTATAATTATGTGATGTACTATGTACAAAAAAATAACTTAGCAATAGTCCATTTGTGGTTGTTAAAATTCTTTTTACTGGTAATTAAACCACACAAACCAGACCATTCTGGACCAGAATCGAAACTTAGAAGGAGGACATACTGGCTGCTATACAGTTATGAGAGAAGCCAGTAATTCAATTTAGCATATTCCTGTCTGATGTTTTAGTATTTCATTCAGGATAGAGGACATAGTATGATTTAATTCAGGAGATATCTTACATATTGGTCCATTCATTCATAATGGCAGTTTATTTTTCATGTAACTTGGCTGATGCTGGTGTTAGCTTGTAACACATTTTGCACTTTGGGGCCCTCTGCTGGCAAATGTCAAGCTTGCAAATCCTATTTTTAGACATTTGCACAGAGGCCGATTTTTTGATTTGTCTGAAAGGTGACTGTTTTGTTTTTCTTCAGGTCCTCGAGACGAATGGACTAAAGAGGACTTGGCAGCAAATCCTGGTCTTGTTGCTGTCCTCTGCATCTTCTGTATCGTCTTCGTCCTGGGGCTGGTGGTTGCTACAATGAAATGTATTGAATTACCACGGTCCAAATTTGAGAGGCTTGAAAATGTTCCTCTGGTGAGTTAGAAATAAATAACTGAACTTAAGGTTTGTCACAGTTTTAATACTTTCTACAAACTTGGCACAAAACACATTAAGATAGATGGAACAATAGTACAGACTGGCTGTAGTATAGCTTGTAAATCAATCAATCAATCAATCAAACCTTATTTGTATAGCACCAATTCCTAACAAATATTATCTCAAGACACTTTACAAAAGAGCAGGTAAAAGACCTTACTTATAGTTATGTTACAAAAGGGATAGGGGGAGATAAGATGCAGGAAGCCTGCCTCATCCATGTTAATATACGGGACATATTAGAAATTTAAAATAAAATTAAATACACATAAAAAATGTTTTCTCAAAACTGGGTTCTGTTATTATATTCATATTATCATACTTATTTATGTCCAAGTGTTCATTTTTCTTCCCTTTAAATTAGTTATTAGACGTAAAATATAGCGAATATAAGCATGATGGACAGCTCTGATGACAAATGCGGCTCCTGCAGCATTCTTTACCGCATAATTTGAGTAGATGAGGAAAGGCGAGAGAGAACAAAGATGAACGCTACAATCAGTTAACTTACTAACTCCATAAACACGAGCGTCTGCTTCAAACCAACACAAGAATCTGTTCTTCTATGGACTGTAGCTACCAGAGAGATCTTTGACATTTGATTCGTAAGTTAAATGTGTGCTTTGGAGAACGACATGGGCATCACCAGTGCAATATGTCAGCGCCCGCCGCTGGGTTATTTTGGCTTCTATTTTGTACAACAGAAGGAGAAGGACAGGCTTTTTTCCACATTAATAATACAGAATCAAATATCTAAACAACAATAGGTTTTTTTTTTCTCAAGATATTCAAGATCTCTTGCAGGGGAATTATTTCTTTGATGCCACATAAACTTTTTATTTTATTTAGCCATTCATCTTTGTCCAATACTGTTGTTTTTCAACTAATACCTTCAAAACTAATAAAAGTCTAATCAGCCTCAATTGAACTTTGTGTTTAGAGCTGGTAAGCATTAAGTTTGCTAATTAATAGACTAGTATAAGACAACAAACAGGTACATGCTTGTTGATGTTATGTGGTCAAAGCCATGCCTCTGGAATCATTTCATTGGCTTCGTCCACAGAGAAATGAACTGTCAAACCCTGGCAGTGAATAAAGGCTGGCATTTGAAAATGTTTTCATCAGACATGCGTCATGTCTTCCTCTTTCTTCCTCAGCAGTGAGCACAGTGGTTTTCTGCTCTCTCTCTCTTTTACACAAACAGGAAGTCTGAATGTGTGAAAAGACTTAGAAACAGAGCAGTCAGTGGAATGACTGAGCACTTTCTTCAGAAATAAAAACGTATAATTACATCGCCATCAGTTTATCAATAGGTATTCACACATGCTCAGTGTCCTTGAGTCTCTGCATATCATTTCAGGTGAAAATGTAACCAGGTTTCAGCAGAACACTTTATTATAGATTATAACTATTCTCCCTGGCTATCTGTAATTTGAAATAAACATAAGGTACTTGGGCTCTAATGTAAAGTAGGGCTCAAGTAGCTGCTGTAAAGGTGTAAGGTGTTGGATTAGGACATTGTTTACGCAGCAACATGAACAGTGCATGGCGGACAACATGTGGGACCAAATGCCACAATTGCTGATTTTGCAGGCTGGGGATGATAAGAAAATAACTTGTGGGTTTGATATACGACACACATGTGGAGCTGCAGACTTAAACACATATTCTAGTTTAATGTTAACCACGTTAACATCTGCATGGACATGTGTTTCAGGCCTGAAATAAACACTTTTATATGCTCGTTAAAAGCATGCGTGCATACAAAACACTAGTGTCTTTAAAATGTACCCTCATTATTTCAGTCTCTTCTTCCATCCTTTCAAACCTAGCTCAAAACAACACATGCACTGACACTGCTGAAAAGATCTAAATAAGAATATAAAAGCCAAAAACATGTTGACCTTTTGTGAAGGTCAAGACAAAGTCGTAAATGGCTGGCAAAGTCAGTGTTATATCTCTCACTAGATCTTGTTTTGGTTTTATATAAGAGGTCTGTATGAGTTTGATTCTGTCCAGTCACAAACCAGAACATTTCTGTCTTGGGAAATGTGTGTGTATTTACGCTGTCAGTCCCTTAGTAAAAATAAGTTCAGTTCATGACAGATCTTTCCAACTTGGGTTAAAAATGGGTTAAAATAGAGAGCAGATAAGTGATTCTTTTATAATTGTGTACATCAGAACACAGGTTATCCTGAATTTTCTTTTAATCCCTTTGCTGTTTCCTGTCTTTTTTTCCTCCAGGGCAAAGTGACCGAAGAGTCTCCATTTGCCCATTACTCTAAATGACAGAAGAGGTTTCTGGTATTTCAGACGCCACAGTCCAGGAGGAGTCCTATCTTGTGATTTTGTCAGAGTGAAATATTTCAGTCTCAGCTTTGACATGCTTATGTGGCTGCTTTGAATTCTGCTGATTTTGCCTCTGATGCTCAATCAACTGTTGCACTAACTCTTCCTCTGTGGTTTCTGTTGAAAGGACACGCAGCCTAAAACACACAAATGTACATTTTTTCCCACATACTATTCCTCCTTCTAAGCACACACTTCATTACTGCACTCTTGCACTTAACAAGTGACGTATTAAGAAAACAACACATTATAATTTCATGATTTGGGTACATTTGCAGACCTGGGATCAACTTAAAGTGTAAATTGGTTAAAATGAATGTTATCTGCATCTATAAATGTCTCTTTTGGGCTGTTGTTGTATAAATAGTAACATAGCTGTAATGAGAATGAACAGGTTTTTGTGATTTTTTTTCATTGTGTTTTTTATTGCCATATAAGATATTTACGTAAGGTCCTCTCTGGTCGGAGACCCGCAGCGCAGATTGAAATAAACCCAACTAACAGCTTTTGGCTGCAGAAGTATAATCATAGCTGTATACGTTGTAGGTTACCAGAAGTGACAACAAGTGAAACTAATTAATTAGAGCGCCGTTTCACAAAGCAGATAAGATTCTTTCAAGGGTTATGTGTGAAAACATTACATTGGAAGAGAAATTCAAAGTGATTTCTATTCTGTTTTTTTGTGGGCAGGTTTGTGTTTGTAATCAAGAATTAAATATACAGACTTCTGTCAACGTTTTTGGACAAAGTCATTTCGCTCCAGTGCATCGTGTTTTAACTCAGGGATGGAGATAATCATGTTTTTTTTTTTTTGTGGGTAACTATTATTTAAAGCAGCCCATTCTTTTTACATTTGAGATGTATGTTTTCAATAAAATAAATTAAATATTCACATGAAATGAGTTGTGTTTTATTTTTCCTTATTGTAGTTGATGCATGGGCTTAGACAACAGCAGCACCAGTAATCTGTTATGTTTGGTTTTGTAGGGAACACTTGATCACATAGTTTCCCATGACAGATGAGTCAGACTCTAGAGATAAATCGTGTTGTCTGCGGTGTTTGATGGTGAAGATTACCCTAAAAGGTCAGGATGAATGTGTGTCCTGATAAGAATGTCTGTGAGTCTAACAACACTACAGAGACACGTTTCCAGTCCAAAAAGATCATAAGGGGGGTGGGAAGACAGATGTCTGACACACAGGCCAAGTTTCTGAAAATCCTATTAAAAGTGAAAAGCATGTTAAAGTTCTGATTATTGGATGGTTGCTAATTTGATTTTCACTTACAATCGGATGAATAATAATCCAAAGCGCCATTTCAAAGATCAAAATAAGGGACAGCAACAGCTATCATAACAGGGGAAATCCAGAAACCAGCTTAACTGGGACTGGTATACTGCAAAAACCACAGATTGGCAGTTACTATATTCTACTGTTAAACTTGGCATACAGTAAGCAGTACTCTGTATTTCTAAGTCTGAAAAGGAGCTTCCAGTGACGCAAATATCGTCACTGGAAGCTGTTGCGGTTAGCAGTGTGAAACTACAACGCTAGTTCCTCATATTTTCGACCACTGAAGCTACAGACCAATCACAGTTCAGTGGGTGGGAACTCACTCCCAGAATTATTTCTACTGCTATATTGTATATTTGGGAGAAACTGTAACGATCAAATTTCCCTCTGGGATTAATAAAGTATTTCTGATTCTGATTCTGACCTTAGTGGGAGTGGCCTGCTGTGCTGTTCATTCTGGGATTTGGTGTCTTTCATCCACATGAGCCAAAAAGACACATCTGTCTTTTCTCAGCCAAGAAGTTGAAAATGTATTTCACATTTCTACTACATATATGACCCAATGTCAATACAGATTCATGTTTCAACGGGTGAAGTATCCCTTTAATGGTTGTATGATGTAGTCGGTTTCAAAAACAGCCTTAATACACCCTGGGGTAAGGTGAGACTAATGACTTAGGCGAAACAATGAGGGCGGGGCACACAATCACAATGGCGGGAAACACACAAAGGCAGGAATTCAAACTAAAATGTAACACAGAGGACAAGAACTACAAAATTAAACAGCAAACACAACTATTACTAGACTCAGGAATATGACAGTAGATATACACACAGGGAACTGAGAAACACATGGGCAGGAGCGCCGAATGGGGGAGAAAAATAGGGAGGATTCGAAGGGCTCATGACTGACAGGGGCTCTAAACATATTAAAAACATTCATTTTGGTGCACTGGTGGCGCAGTGGTTAGTGCGCGCTCCCCATGTATGGAGGCTGTGGTCCTCCAGGCGGGCGGCCCGGGCTCGAATCCAGCCTGTGGCTCCTTTCCCGCATGTCATTCCCTACTCTCTATCCCTCATTTCCAGCTCTATCCACTGTCCTATCTCTCCATTAAAGGCCCAAAAAGCCCAAAAATAAATCTTTAAAAAAACAAAACGTTCGTTTTTCCCCCCATATCAAATGATGAACCTATTTCCATAAGAGAAGCCTCTCTTCACACCATAAAGAGATATATGTTTGATTTATCTTTTTATTATTTTTTTGTATTGCAAAAAAAGTAACATTCAGGCAACCTCTGTATTGCTAAACTCCCCCCTCTCTTTCTACGAAATGGTTGAAATAGGTTCTTGAAATCTGTGGTAGGGTTGAAAGATCATAATTTCATGAGGATTTTTAAATCTAAAATATGAAAAAAAAAAAAAAAAAACTCCCTTTGACATGCTTAAAGACGACACAGATGACACAAAGGTGCTTTTAGCGTTTAATTCATTATTATTTGTATAGCCTTATTTAAACTGCAATTCAGTTTATATTTTATTCTCCATTATTTTACGTTGTATTGTGGTCTTTAAACATAATAACTTGGCTGTGATCATTTGCTTACATGTCAAGAGTGAGAAGAGAGTGTTCAGGTTAGAGATCAGTTTAGCAGAGGGTACATATTCAGACAAATGTATATTTATTAAAGCTTATAATGTTTGTTTGCATAATAGGGGTGTGGTTAGAGCAGTTGTGATATCTTTTTATGGGGTAGGGGCCCACATTACCTGGTGATGGATTTCAGATGTCCCTGTGTTCCAGGAATCACCAAGCAGGGTGGGTGGTGAGTGTCTGGAGGAGGGACACCCAGGGTAGAGATCAGGAGGCAGAACTGTTTAAGTGGAAGGGCAGAAGAGGAACAGGGACTTTGAAGAGGATGGCCAGATTGAAGGGCATGTGGCAATGACAGTTCAAGAGGGCAGAAAGGAGGCAGAAAAAAACCGCTGGTCCAAATGAACTACTGTATTGGTTTCTGTTTTGTCTTCTCTTTTATGGACCCTTTATTATTGTATGCCAAAAAAAAAAAAACCCTACTTTGTTTTCTGTTCCAATACAATAAAAAAATGGGATTTATTTTGGATAACTTTTTTTTGCTTTTTAATCTAGATGGCTATATGTTGCAAAGCATGATAAAGTGGTGAAATTAAGACACGTAAAACTCGTGGCTGGAAAGTGTTTTTTTTCAGTACGGTTGTTTACGTCCCAGGGCTACACTTCCTGTCACATGACCCGGGCGTCGACGTCACAGTGACGGCGGGGCACGAAGCGCTGCATCTTGAAGAGTTTGAAGTCTAACTAAACTGATTGACCTGCAGCAATAAAAATGGAAAAAAAAAGAGATGACTGTAGCAGTATTACCTGACTGACGCCCAAGACGGGTTCTTAAGGAATTTACCTGAAAGTACAAACCCCGCGAGAGACGACGGCCGGTTGTTGGTGGTGGTGAGTGAAAATCCGTTTTTAAACTTTACCTCAAGACTGCACTTTTGTATTCGTGAAGTTGTCTACATGTGGACAAAAAAAAGGTCTAAAGATGTCATTGTTTCTATTTAAAAAAAAAAAAAAAGTTAAAATGACAACAATGAGGCTGTTCATACATCTGAGTCCCTCATTTCGCTACTCCCATACAAAACCTATGGGAACAAATTGGTTAACATATCTTCCACTTTTAAACAGTGAAGCGACACTATAACCTCATTCTATAAGCCTCTATGTTTTAACTTCCTTAAAAGCTTTAAAAAGTCGTATTATACTATTCCTGTATAATAAGTTTGTCATTGTACTGGGTGTGCATTAAGTGGGCTTCTCCCACATAGACTCGCCCTGTTGTTATATTTGTATAGTAAGCCTATCCTTAATGTTTATCTGGAGATCAAAGCAGCACATGTCCAGTAGCCTACAGTAGCAGAAGTTTCCAATCACAATAGTGTTGCAATGTAATGTGAGCAGCGCTGTGTCTGCTGAAGTGCTGGAATAATAATTCAGCATCATGAGCAAACCAACATGGAATGTATTTCCTCAAAATATTTATGCGTTCCCTCTTGCTGTCTTTATCTCCTTCCTTCCTCCATATCTGTTTCCTTTATTCTGTCTTCATATAACACACACACACAAACACAAAACACAAAAAACACACAAAACACAAAACACACACACACACACACACACACACACACACACACACACACACACACACACACACACACACACACACAGAGTTGTAGGCTAATGAGTATACCTACTGTGATTATGTTACACATACAGAACAGTTACATAAATCTGCAGAGAGTTATCAGGCTCCTCGGGGTAAACGTTGTTCTGGCAGATCGGTTTCTCTGATGTTAGGATTCCGCTAATGTCATCAATTTAAAAAAGAGCAAAAGGAAAAAGACACAACTGTTCTCTTTTTTGTCCATTAGATGGCGTGCTGCTCCAGCTCCGAGCTGCTCGTACTCCGTCTTATCCATCAGCATCTGAAGCTGTTTGATCTGCAAATATTTGCAGAGCAGGACCTAAATCTACTTTGACTGTCCGCCTGACTGACCTCTATGTCACTTCTAAAGAAATCACTCGGGGGAAGGAGAGAAAAACAGATATGACTCAGTCTGAAGTTTGCCTCAGCAGCTGTTGTGAAGCATGATTTATTTAGAATTTAAGCTGAGGATTTTCCTTTGGAAGAAGTTATTAGTCAAAGCTGATGTGAGTAATGAAATACAGGAAGGCTACATCTTAAGATGACTCTCATTCTTCTCGATAAATGTTTTGTCTTCTCAATAAGTTGAATTGATTTGGTTCATAAAATGTTAAAAACGGAGAGGAAGTGTTTTCTATAAAGCCTTAGATCTTGTCCTCAAATGTTTAGTTTTTATTGTCCTTTCATTTGATGATAGATTGAGCAAAGAAACCAGAAAAGATAAATATTTAAGAAGGTCAAATCAAGATAAATCTATATTTTTGCCTCTTAAAATAAATGTTCAAACTGTATCAAAATAGTGGACAACAAGATGATCAGGTCTCAGGCAGAATTGCAGGCAAAAGGCAAAATTAAAGAACAGGAGTGGGGGGGC
Source organism: Labrus bergylta (assembly GCF_963930695.1). Lineage (NCBI taxonomy): Eukaryota > Metazoa > Chordata > Actinopteri > Labriformes > Labridae > Labrus > Labrus bergylta. The sequence continues at coordinate 12,078,125 of NC_089200.1, forward strand.
AGAAAGCACAAGAAAAGAAGAGAGAAGAGTAAAAAGAAACACACCAATAAATCAGGGGTGTGTGTGTGTGTGTGTGTGTGTGTGTGTTTTGAACATTGAGTCTTTGTGGGCCTTATCAGCTCATGTTTTAACAAGCCTATCTGCTATGCGTCATCAAAAGACGCCTTGGGTGTTCATTTTATGACGGTTAGTTGTAGAATTGAAGACAAGGTCAGGTCTGATGAGATAGTTAATTATTACAGACTCTGCTGACCACACACACACACACACACACACACACACACACACTGGTAACGCCTGGATTATCACAGCAGATGACACGCTCTCTATCAAGTCAATTTAGGGAAAATAATCAAATTAAGAACATGTTCACTTTTGAATTCACAAAAGCAAAAAACCTAAAATGGATTTGTTTTTTCTTGTTATGTGGAAAGAAAATATGCTGTGGCTCATTGTAAGGGCAATTTTCCACTAATCTTGATTATGTTTGATAATTTGCTGGAGTATAGTAAGGAATATATTTGTGTTTTAATTTTGGTAAGATTATTGAAGAGTTACCTGAAGTACGTTTAGAGAAACATAAATCTGTCAAATCCATCACAGACACAAGAAAATCATTTCTTGAATTTAATGAAATGTCAGAATCGGAATCAGAATTGGCTTCATTGGCCAGATGCTCACACACACACACACAAGGCATTTCACTTCAACTTTACTCTATACGTTAAAATGTAAAACAAGATTAAACATTAAATAATATCAAACTGATAAACCAAATAGGAGTATATCCAAGACTATAATGCAGCGGTGAGCAGTGGAAAAGATGTGGAACATGATAATAAATGATGTAATTATGTAACAGATGGAGTAATCTACATCAGGTGGTATTTTTCCAGTATTCACATTGAGGCAATGTGCAGAGGTTAATGTCAGATGACTCTGTGAAACTTGTGTCAAGGTCTGCTCTGCAGTGATATATCCATTATCAGAAAGTTGATCACCATTTTTTTATAATTGATTCATTGTTTTCCTTTTCGAGGAAGGTCGAGGGTTCAATCCCCAGTTTAGCAACATGCCCAATGTGTCCCTTGGGCATGTTAACCCTGCATTGCTCCCAGTGGCGATGAATGGATTAGTGTTGTACTTACTCTCTGATGTACGTCGCTTTGGGTAAAAGCGTCTGCTCAGTGAATTGTAACATTGTAACATGTTCTTGGTATAAAAGAAACTCTTCCTTGTTGAACGTAAATGCCACAACAGAAAATACGGGCAGTCAGAGAAGTGAAAGATTGACAGACAGTCTAAGACAGACACTGACGGAGATTACTGTTACTGCTAATGCAGTGTGGCTGAAGCTATCAAATATGACGTTTAAGTTGATCAATGACGATCTTTAAGACTGTTTTAGGAGACATCCAGGATGACTAAAGAGCCAAAAAGCTTTTTTTTTTTTACATGCGTCTTTACCCCCAAGAGGCAAAATAAATGAGGAATGCAGTTGTACCTGAAGGTTCAAAATGAAGAAGGGTTCATATAACTAGAACGCCCTCAGAGGGTGCTGCTCTAGCCTGTACATTTCTCTGAATGGTTTCAGTAATGGGCCATTTTCACACCAGACATTTTAACAGGTCATGAAGTGGCAAAGTGGGAGGCGCTTTGTCAGGCGGCTCTGGCTCTGGAAGGAAAAGTGAGATTCATTTAGTCACATTGACAACGTTACATGAGTCACAGTTGTAGAGCTTGGGTTGAAATAGCGCTGTTGAACAGTCCGACATATTAACCACTGGGTTCGAAGATATCTGGTTCTTTGGAATTTTATAATACAAGTAAAAGAACATTGTTTCATGACAATACTGTGACTCCATAAGTACTTTTTAAAAAGATTTTAGTGCCTTTATTAGAGGGATATGACAGTGGATATAGTTGGAAATCAGAGAGAGAGGAGGGAATGACATGCTGCAAAGGAGCCACAGGTCCGTTTGGAACTTGGGCTGCCCACATTGAGGACTGTAGCCTCTGTACACGGGGCATGCAAACTAACCACTAGGCCACTGGCGCACCTCCAAAAGTACATTTTGAAGGAAAATTTGATCACAAGCTTAAAATTTGGTTACAGAAGCTACAGCGTACATGTTGAGATCCAACGGAGAACTTTAGCGTTGTATTTATTGAACAATGCTTTCACACCTCTGACAGCCTCTTTCCACATAAAGACACAGTGCAGTATTGTCCTGCCACACTGGAGAGGAGGGTTGAACTGAAAAGAATCCAGAGCTACGCTGATTAGCTAGCTGCTAATGTAACCCCTTGCCAAGCGGAAGCTTGTGGTTTTAACTGGCATGGAAGCATTTCATTTTTTAGCAACTGACTGCATACAGTATGTCTGCACTGATTGTTTTCACACACTGCCAAACTCCAACATTAGATGGGTGTGGTTTGTAATTGAAATGTATGGGTAATGCAGCATTATTTAAAGTCACCATGCTTGCCAAACCAAATCAATGCAAATGGTGTTTTGGCCGTACTGCAGATTGTTTCCTGTATTTTCTGTCTTTTTAATTTAGACTATATAGTGCATATACAACCAACAGACTTTTCAATTACATTTATAATTACACATTTCAAACATTAAACCCTTGTTTATGCAGGCTGTAATCTGCCTCCAGCATGTCAACAGCAGGTCCTGTTTGCTGTGGGGTTTCTCTGAGCTTTAGACAGTCTGCTGATTTATGAATTTATGCAGGTTTGATTAAAGCTGCAGCAGACTGACGAGGAGCAGTGAAGATGTATATGTTTCTCAGAATTGTTCATGTTGAAGGTGAAGAAATAAAAATGTCTCACTCCCTTTAATAAATCTGCCAATATATGTTGGACTGAAGGACTCCACAGCTGCCAATACGGAGTGAATTCACTGCATGCAAAACAAAACATGACAATTGTCTGGAGAAGCAGGTACGATGTGAAGCACCTTTAGGTTGGATGGGACTAAGAAACATTTTGTAACCTCTGCAGGATAACATAAATAAGTTGCCTATGCAGTTATAGTATTATATATATATATATATATATATATATATATATATATATATATATATATATATATATATATATATAAAAAAGCCTATTATTTTAAAGTTTGCAAATTTGTTGCTTTCTTCCTAGAACATTATTTTAAAGCGAGTGTCTGTGTTTTTGCATGGTGTAAAAGTTCTTCCCTTTTTCACATTTTATGGCAAGCAGATAAATAAATAGATAAAATAAATGAGGTTACAGTTCCATCCTGGGCTAAACTATGTCGATATTGATTGATTTTCACCTAAGACTTATATCCCTTAATCAGAAATTGAAAACACTGAAAGCACAGAGAGGAGAAGTTGTTTTTGTTTGTTATAATTTGAAATGCAGAGTGAGAATAGGACCAAAATAAACCTTAGTGACTGATTGATTCGACTCTCATGACTCAGGGGGATGTTTAATAATCTACACCTTTCACGATCGCCTCGTAGAATAATCTCAGCCACAGCTAACCCTTGAGCTGTAAAGAAATAACGTCTAATTCCAAAGTAGAATGTCCTTATTAAACCTCTGACACAACACAAATTGAAATGTGTTACAAAGAACGACAACAACAACAAAGCAATCTCGCCCCCCCCTGCAGCACGAGAACCTACACTCGTAGAGTATCAATTATTTTTGTCCTACTTAGGGCGGGGTGTGTGGTAGGACAACTTTAGATCATGAAGGATTAGAATTTGTCGACAATCAAGAATCCAAATAGTTTATTCTCCGTCAAATCACATTAGCTACTCCGTTTCATTCCTTCCCTGCAGACACATAGATTAACCAATCATAGGGAACTAGCTTGGATCTGCCCCCACGCCCTTTGATTCACAACAAAGCGTAATTCATGGCTGAAAATGAAAACGAAACTTTAGAGTCAGTCCCTTAAAATAACTCCACATGATAAGGAACTGGTTTGGATTCCAACAAACCCTCATGGCGCAACAACGGTTGTTTGCAAAGTTTGCATATTGGATGACAACATAACAAATCTTTTAAAACCATCTCATGAGACAGAATCCCAAACAGTATGCCGAGAGTCAAACAGTGAGATCAACCACAGTGCAGTCAGACCCGAAATGTAATTAAAGAAATGTAGTAAAACTCGAAATGAAATAACTGGTTTATAATGTAACAAGATGCTGAGCCCAAAACGGTGTAACAACTTACTACATACACACTTCCAGTTCTGCAGAAAAGCTGCAAGTTGTGAAGCCATTTCTTTGCTCCCTGAAAAAAGCCTTTTTTGGTAACCTAAACTTTTTCTTTAAACTCTGCTGAGTTTACCTCTTACCTTTTGTTCAATTTTCAATTTCAACCCCCAACCCGCGGATCACCTGTTGTCATGAAACTTTTTAATGCCGTATACAGGCAAAGGGAAAATAAGAGAAACTCTGATCGACTAGAAAAATAAACACTTAAGCGAGAAGAGGAAGTGCTAACCTATTTATTGGCCTCAGATGAGTCAAAATTAAATATATATCAGTCTAAAAAACATCTGTGTCTGCCAGTGATAATGTACATTTTCACCCAAATCCTAAGTGTCATTAATGGAACCTGTGGGGCCTGGGTGTTGGCAATTTTGAACCACTTTGCACTGATCTAAGGTTAAAAGCACAACTGAAGTCCATTAAGCATTTTATGATTTGTTGTCCCTCATATAAAGCTCTTATAAAGTCAATCTCTGCTAATTTAATTTAAGACCAGACGAAACGTTTTGTTTGCTGCTGTCCAGTTTGTGTAATCATTCCTGTTTTATTGTGTTTAACGTTGTTTTACAGCATAATTTTATGAACTCATGTAGGCCAAGCACTGTGTCTGTGTGTGTAACTTATAAATAAACATATCGGTAAGTGAAGGTAATAAAAAGGTTTTATCATGTTCTTTTCTGGCTGGATAGAAAGCCTTTTTTACCCTCTGTGATGTGTCAGGCATTCTCAAAGATCCACCTATCACAATGGAGCACACGGTGTTGACAGGTGGTCTGAGTGAGTCATGTGATTTCTTTAAAGATGAACGTCCTTATAGACCATATTCTAACGGCGGACATGTTGCTGTGATGTCACGCTCAGGGTGGGAGACCAAATGTTGTTGTTAGACGTGTCTTACTGTTCTGCTGATGCTCCAGGTTTAAGTCAACTGTTTTCATCTCAAAGCTCCCAGATGAAGAGAAAGTACACAGACAATGGATACTAAAAATCTGGAGACACAACGGGCCATATTATGAGTTTAAATACATATTGAATTAACCTTCAGCTAACGCTAATGTTAGCATTCAGCCACTTCCAAGTTCACATTTACGTTTTAGAATCAATCACTGATACAATGAAAGGCATTTATTCATATTAGATAACGCTCATTTTTAATTTTTTTTTATCTGAGCCTGAGGTTAAACTTGACGGATCTAGCCACTGCAGAAATGTTCACACGTAAAGATCTCCCTTCCAGCTCCACTGTTATTTACACATTACTCTTAAATCCACGCAGTGTATGAACATTAGCTTCTTTTTAACATTTGCACAAGCAATTCAATGAACTGACTACTTCAGCAAAATGTGCGACGTTAACATGACTTAAACCTTGAACATAACTGTAAGACACAACAACAACTTTTGGGAATCCCACTCTGAGCAACATGGCCGCCCTTGTCTATTGACGCCTAGTTTTTAAAGTCCTCCTAAATGCTATTTGTTCCTCTAAACTGGTAGGAGAGTTCTTTTTAATCTCTTTTATTATTTCTTATTTTGTATTTCTCCCCATTTTTTGTGAATGATGACTGCAAACCTTTTCAATTCCGAGGTAAATGGTTTTGAGGTTATTTTCTTTGCCCAGAAAAATGACTGTTGAATGTCAGATATCTCTGCAGATAATGAAGTGATGGATGATTCATTTCCCCCATGAGCAAGAACAGAGAGTCTCATGAGACAGAACCTTGGGGTGTTTATTTTTTCGTAGAACATTTCACAAGATCTGCTTTGTAGACATGTCTTTGAGCAGCACTTCTTAGAATGGTGCATTTCAAATTAAAACCACCTCTGTTGTTTTCTTTCTTTCTTTTAGCTGCTGTCCTGCTGCTGCAACAAATAAGCAGAATCAATGTCTCGGTTTGAGGTAAATAAGATTTTACACACCCACACACATCCACACACACACCTTCTACCTGCCTTATCAAGTCTGCAGTTTAAACTTTAATTTGTAAGTCCCCACAAGATCATCACGTGAGTGTGATTCTGCAGCCTTGTGCGTCACATCGGGTTTCTTTGTCGGCTAATCACTCGGTTTAAACTGAGTGACCTGACAACCGTTAAAATGTTATCTTTACTTCAGGGCTTTGTTCTTTTTTCCAGGTTAATGAAGCCACACACACACACACACACACACACACACACACATACACACACACAGAAAACCCAAACACACATAACTGACTATGACAAAATATTCTAAAAAATCATAAAGTTTGTCAAAAAGTTTAAGTTGTAAAAGAAAAAAAATGCAATCATTCTCTGAGTTTGCTTTAAAGACCTGTTTGATAAAGAGTGATGTTTAAATGGAATGTAAAATAGAATTTCAAGGTATTTATTTGACCATTGAGAATTTTATTTAATCATTAATAAAGCCATAAAGGTCTAATTTTAACAATGCTGTGTTAGAGAATGGGCCAAACTAGATCGTCATCTAAAAGTGCTGCTTCAGTAACCACTTGTTTAATTGTGTTATTGTTGACCCATGTTAACACCTTTGTTTAATCATTTAGTTTGTCTGTTAATAATTAACCCCTCCACTTTGACTTCGGTAAGGTGTATGATGGGTTTTATTGGGTCAACTTGTGATTTGTTGATGGCGCCATAGGGCCGCCTTATGGTGGGGCTGAACAATTATTCTCAAAGTTTTCTCTGGCGACATGGCCTCAGTCTTATAGCAGAGCTTTTTCAATGAGCCATGCTGACAAGAGAACTTCACATATTTCCCATCATTAGACAACTCCTGACATCAGACAGAACTTTTTCATCTTCACTTTTCATTTTCAGTAACTAATCAGTAGACTCGGTGGAGTTCACTGGATCCATCCTCTGTCCAATTAACATTCCACATTTGTGCAATAAAGCCTGGAGCGATATGAAGAACAAATAAAATGCCTCCATCAGTATTACAAATGGTAAAAATTTAATTTGCTTTTACTCTTTGTTTTCTGATTAACTCAAACTCATATTTATTATCACGGACACGTTTAGGAAAATTTGCAGTCAGACGTAACCTATTGGGGGCTCTGAATGAGTGATAGGTACAACAAGTTTTGACATTGCTCCAGTAGATCTCATTAAGTTGGCAGGTGCAAAACAGGCTGTGATGGCTGCTAAATGATTACTGTGGGCAAACCTTAGCTAGACATGTCCAATTAGCATGCATGTTGTAGCCAATGGCATGCTCATGTTGTCATTCAAAGTGTCTGAAAACCTCATGTGAAGGATCTCAACCTCCTCTGTCCAAATACCAGTCCTTCTCTTCCTGCAGCAAGATATTTTCTCGAGTGAAACTTCTGTGTCACATGGACCTGTCTCCTCCCATAACGTTGCCAGACATAAAATATAACAATAAGGGCCCATCTGTTGTGGCTCAGGAGGGCCGGTGTATCATCCACTAATTGATAGATTGATGGTTTGATTTCAATCTCCTCTTGACTGCAGATAGAAGTGTCTTTTGGAAAATGGTAAATCCTGAATTTCTCTCGAACCTGTGCGTTTGGTGTGTGACAGTGTATTTGAATTGGACGAATAGACTTGAGCGTAAAGTGCTTTGAGTAGTTAGACGACTTAAAAGACGTGTAATCAGTAGTTTATTTATTATTTTTCTTCATTCACCGTCTAAGGCAACAACATAAAACGTCTAGTGGACACACTTGGGTCAAGCATAGTTTTATTTTTTTTCCCAAAGATTTATTCTTGGGTATTTTGTGCCTTTATTAGAGAGATAGGACAGTGGATAGAGTCGGAAATCAGGGACAAAGAGAGTAGGGAATGACATGTGCGGGAAAGGAGCCAAAGATGGGATTTGAACCTGGGCCGCCCGCTTGGAGGACAACAGCCTCCATACATGGGGCGCACGCACTAACCACTGCGTCACCAGCGCCCCGGGTTGAGCACAGTTGACCTCAAGGATTACCTTGCAGTAAATGCAGCCTATTGAAAAGAGGGGGCAGGTTTACAAATACTGAACTTATCCTTTAACTTTTTGAGTGTGACTAAAAGAAGACATTCTGCTCCTGCCCGCCTGCTGAGTTAATCACGACCAAGTCGAGCATACAGCAAGATATAGATGAGATTCAGAAGGAGAGGCTTGATTGGAGGCAGGCTTTTTATGGATTCATGCTAATCATACACTCTGCACCTCCGGGCGTCATTATTCATACAGGTAAATGTTTTCAGCTCTGCATCAGAGGAACAGACTTCTCCTGGCTGTCAGACATCACCAGCGCTTCGTGTGAGGTTATTTTTATCCGCTCCTCTCACCATTGTGATGAATTAATATTCATTTTCACAATTAGATTAACAGCGGCTGCTTGATTGCGCTCATGAGCGTTTGAATAATCAGCGTGTCCCAATGAAATGCTCTTATCATCTCTGATTACATCATCATGCTGCCAGGGCTTGCCTCTGCATGTGTGTAACTCTGTGTGTTTGTGTGGACATGACATTAGTTACTACAATGGTTTGGGGTTTCATTTATCATATCCTCTGATTTTAAAACTCAACTATTGGTTCCATTGATTACAGACAACATGTAATACAAGCCACTTTACACTTCTGGCTGCCATCAATGTGTTTCTTCTGAGCACAAAAGCAACAATTGAATTATGAAAGCCATTTTCTTTGTTTATTTGCAACAAAATATTAATGAAGACTGTTGAAAGATGTGAAGGATCTGCTTAGTGACACAAGAGCTTGATTAACTGCACTTGAGTGCTGTCTCCATATTTATCACACAGGCTAATCAACAGACACTGCTAAATAAAATACGGAGAGAGAGGGAGAGAGAGAGGGAGAGAGAGAGAGAGGGGGGAGAAACTGTGAGACAATATAGGCAGAAGAAAGTATTGGATCATAAATCTATGCTGGAAAAAAACAGACTGTTGTTATAATAAAGAATGACAAGCTGCAAATGGAAAAAAAAAACAAGTTGCTTATGGCGACAGAGTGTGTCCATGTGAAACCATGAAAAAAGTGAGATTACCAAATGAATGCAAGATAACAGGAATTTAGATTGTAGGCCGTCAAAGATTGCTTTAAGTTTGAAACATGTTTTCCTCCATTGAAGTCATCAGTGGTTTACACAAAGTTTTGTTGCAGGTCCTTTAGTTTTAAGAGGGAAAAGACTATTTGATTTGAAATCAATTTTATGCAAGAAACCAATCAATACAAGAGGCACACAGGTTTTATACCCTATGGAAGAAAAGTAAATTAGAATTCTGCTTTGGGTACTAAAAGGTTTGAGAATTGAATGTTATTTTGCTTCTTACTCATTACTCGACTTGTTTTGGTTGCTCTACATTGAAATCCTTATTTAAATGAGCTGTGATAAATCATTGCTCCGTGACTAGAACACTGATACAGCTGATGTTTGAGGTTTGGCTCCGGCTGCGCCCTGCCACACTGTGCTGAAATTATGACTCAAGTGTGAATCGTGAGCACTGGTAGAGTGCTGCAGTCTCGATTAATTCTGAAGCATGCTGAAGATCAGACCAGACAGCTCATTGGTTTATAAAGGTAGGACACCTGCTGTCCCATCCGATCACACACCAGCTTCACTGCCTTCATCTCATTCTGACTAGCTGCCTGTGACAGGGAAGCGGCTCAGCCAGGTGACAACACACGACCAGCTGCTTCCTCTCCTCTGCTGATTGGCTGCAGGAAAATGTCTCACTCAGCTAAACAAAAGAGAAGAAAATAACATATTGAAGAAAAGCAGGAAGGCGCTGACGTAAAAAAAGCTATATTAGGCTGTTGTCAGATAAAAATATCATACACTCAGGACGTCAGCTGAAGGGGAAATACATCAGTGTGAGCTGTGTGAGGGCTTGAAAAACATTACTGGCTTGTTTCTACAAAATATTCAAACAATGAGTCAGACAATAAAAACAACAATAAAAGATCTTCCTGCACCACAGTCACCTGTTTAGTATAATGTGTAACAGTATACATAAGAAAAAGTTAAAATATTATACAGATTGGGAGCTTCATAAGAGTCTTCATCAAGTTTGGAAAAATCCCAGAAATTTACAATGAACATTTCTGAAAAATTCCAAGAATGGGTTCATTCCAATTATATTTTCTGGAACCAACAATATCATTCCTATGAATATTTCCACAATTTCCCTTGAATGTTTCAATTTTTTTTTAATGAAAAGCCTTGATAATTTGTGGTAATGGTTTCTGTTCAGTTCTCAAAAAACTGCCAGTAAAAATGTGTGAAAATCTTATATGACAATTCCCCCAAAATATTGATAGAAATTCTTCCTTATGATGGTTTTCAAATAGCCCCATTATTTCCAATAAATAAATTCTGAAAATTTCTGAATAAAAATGTACGTTTCTGGAAAGTGTATGTATGGGAAATAATCTTCCCTTTGTTTAATATGATAACAAACTGTTCACAGAATTCAACTTTCCCTATACTGGATATTCAGTTGTGATTGGCCTGACCTGAATCAGGACAGACAGAAATCTGTTTTAATAGTAGAGGGACCAGACTCATCTGCCAGAACAAATGAAGTACTGGATTACATAATTGTCTGCTTCTCAGGCTGGATGTTAATTTGTGTTGACCAATAACAACAGTGTTTGTACATGCAACATGTTACCAGGTTCCACCAGGTTTATTCAGCGTACATTTGAATTTATGGATTAAATGAAAAACTGTGTCATATTAAACCCTTCAAAGTATAAAGTAGAATAATGTTTTGATTTAACATTCTATGGACTGTGTCCTGATTGACTCACCCCTTCAGTCCAGATACCAGTCCTAAACCCTCACTACCTCTTGTGTAAAATAATCTCATCCAGATTTTTAAGCAACACAGAGTTTCCGCCAGAAATCTGAATCAGTTCGCCAGAAATCTGAATCAGTACATTTCCACTGATGAACTCTTTGTTGAATTCTGACGCATTCTTGTGTGGAAAGAATAATGAGATCTCACTAGAGTATGTCCTGTCACTGACTCTGACACACACACACACACACACACACACACACACACACACACACACACACACACACACACACACACACACACACACACACACACACACACACACACACACACACACACACACACACACACACACACACACACACACTCAGAAGGAAGTAATGTATCCAAAATTAATTGTGGAGAAATATGGAGAGAAATCAGGTTACTGACCATTTGTATATACCATACCATGGTTTGAAGTAAGGAAACAACAGAGTCTAAGTCTACTGATTGTGAAGCACTTTTTTGTCCCTATATGTAAGGACACAGTCTCTGGCTTCTCACTGGGGCACTCAAGTGCAGAGTCAGGTGTGTTTGTGGCTGATTGGCCTTGATTAAAACCAGGTGTGGGGAGCTTATATATACTCCTGGAATTCAGTGCTCTGTGCTGACTCATTATCTCACTTTTGGAGGTAGTGAGAGGTTCTCCCTGTGTGGTCTCTTGTTGTCTGTGTGTTCATAAACACAAACAAATAACTTTCTTTGTATTTGTGTCTCTTGCCAAAATAACTTGGGGTGCTGGGTAGTTGATATTCCCCAGCCTTTTGTGTTGAGTTTTAAAGCCTCCCTGGCAGCCTTTACTTTCATGAATTGTTTCTGGGTCTCCTGGATAATTGTGTTTGAGTCAGCTGCTTGGCAGAAGTGGTTTAGTTGATAATTTTCGGTGCATTAGTTAGAGTGTTTTGGCTCTAAACTATACTATTTTCATTGTTCCCCCCTCCAATCTATCGCTTGGATCCTTCTTGGTTAACTTTAAGACACCCCTCGGTTCGCACCTGTGTCCCACTTTCCCGTTTTCCTGACACTTTAGGCTTAAAAGATGAGCTTGGTTATAAAGCAGCAGCTGACAAAACAGTTTCAGCACAAGGTCCACTGACGAGCTTATTCAACAAGCTCATAGCTATCAATCTAACTGAGTGACACTCAGAAAATTGTGCTCACCAAGAGTTTACTGTACAACATTACAGAGACATGTAATACTTGTTGATGTTTGAAGGTGATCTTGTTAGCCTTCTTCTTTACATTTCTTACAAAACAAAGCTTTATTTGTCCCTTTTCTATGAGCACCCAGACACATCTCTAGTAAAGTTCAAACAAAGGAGGTATTCATTATAAAACTACTAAAGGCTAACAGTTAATGAGGGCATTGAAAAGACACCTGCTAAATATCACAATTCTAAAAACAGATGAGGCAAAGGAAAATCTGTGGCTGAACTTATCAGAAGATAGGGAAGACAGGCACTAAAAACAAGGGAAAAGTGAAGCTAAATGGGCTGGGTGCACAATCACACAGTCCAGAAACTCACAAGTGGGTCAAGTCTGCTATGATTGGTCTGCCGATCCGCTCTGTCAGGACATTTCGGAAATTTCAACATGAGCTGCAGGGCTTGCCACAACGAGCCAATCGGCTTAGATCAGTGATCTCACACTGACAATGACGTCGGACTGACAAATTTTTATCGAGGGGGGCTAGAACCGAGCGTTACATGCAGCTAATGCTACAGCTAACAGGAGGACGTAGGAGAAGCCGCGTTTCCGTGGACTTTTTTTTTTTGCCCGGAGCACATAGATGTGCAAAAATTGCAGTAGATGTGTGTAACCCTAACCCTAACCCTGGAAAACACACTAAAGAGCATATAAAACCAGAAAACGCATAATATGGGACCTTTAACATCAATTTCAAGTTAGTGTAGCTCTCAATACAATCCCCATGTTAAAGTGTTTGACTGGGACAAAATAATCAAAGGTGAAACAAGTGGATAAAACCAGATCTTTAGATCCCCGGAAAGAGTAGGATAGATTTCCGATAAAAACAGAGACAGAGGTGGGCCTGTCATTCATGTTTGGCTTTGACACCTGATGCCACCGGGCAGGGAAATAAGGTGCTTTTCCAACTTCTTGGAGGGTGGATCAATATCCATGATGTCTCTGTGAACCACCAGGTGATGACTCTGTGAACTCTATGAAGCACAAATTACACACAAACAAAGACTCTGAAGTGCCAAAGGCTTTACTGAAATGGACATGGATTTGTGGGCTAATGTGTTTTCTTGGCTACCTAAATCTCATTTGACACTCTTTAATTGGGAAAAGTCATTTTCGTTATATGTTGTTTTTTTTTTTACATAAAAAACCCCGCACATACACAGGCAGAATCACACATTGGTTTTGGCACACTGTTGTTTGTCAGTCAGACAAAGCTGCTGTCGCTGCGTCTGATGCCTCTCACTGCTGCAATCCATTACAGTGAATACTCAATGGATTAGCATGCACAGCGTACAAAAAAGGCAGTTTTATTGTCAGGGAAGAAGAAAACAAAGTACTTACTATAAGAGTCATATGTTAAAAGTGTTGCAATGCCTGCAACACCCACAGGACAGATGCTTGATGTCACTGGATTAATGTGTAGATTTGTTTGTGCACTGAGTTATTCATAAGATATCAAAACAATTTAGGTTTCTATGGCAGAACTAATTTATATACTGTGTAAATAATATATTCATGCATCAACAAAGAGCAATGTTTTGCAGATTCATGGTAATTGTAACTGATTAGATAATATTTTATAATTTCTGTGGGGCATTAAAGTCTCATCTCTAATCTTTTATTAATGGGTTTCTGAGTCATCTGTGTTTTTGCAGCGATAGAATGCGTAGAGGGTACATTGTACTTTGATAGTTTATGAGACTCTTTTATAATAATTTATAGAAGGGTTTAAAATGTACAACGTACAAGTGAGAAAAGAGCAAACACATAAGCGTCAATAGGAATGCAACAGTTTTACAAGTATGTATGTAGGCATAGAAATTCTTTTAGCTAAATTCTAGCAATAAAATGCTAAATGCTCCAATTAAAATGCTAATATGCCAATGTTTATGAAATATGTTTATCATGTCCATATTGTCACTTTAGTTTGGCATTTACGAAATTTCCCATTTTAAGTTTTTGAGACATTTTACTCAAAACCATATTTTGGCCAAATGGCTGTTCTATAGAGTCTGAAAAGTTCAGATCATTATCAATGTCACAAGCTTTCATCATCTGAGAACAGCAATGTCCTCTATTAACATTGTTGCTAATTACTGAACTGTCAATGTCTTCCCAACAACCTTTGTTAGTAGATCTTTATTTTCTATGTCATTCAGCTGAGGTTTGTTGATGTAATATTTACCGAGTTTACTAATATTTCAAATATAAATCTGGGCAGCAAAGTTTTAGAAAACTCCTGTTAGAATGATAACTATATTATTTAACAACACTACAAACAAACAACAGCGTCCGAGCTGACATTTTAGTTGAATCAATTCCTCTAAAAAACAGTTAAAGCAAAAAAAAACTGAACATTATAATCTGAAATGTTAATATTAATGCAGGACTGTTTATATAACCTGCATGAGCGTACTGTATATTCTGTATCAGCATGTTCACCAGTGTTTCATTTATGCTTTGTTAAGTCTCATGCTCCTACACATTGTACACTGAAGTTTTAAACCCTTATGTTGTTTCTCTCTCATCATTGCAGAGTCGTCGGGAGTCGCTGCCAGCAATCCACCAAGCAGTGCGGCGGCGTTTCTCTGGTCAGCTGCTGCTGCCTCCTTTGAGCAGGAGACACTCCTCTCAGGAACACCGACATGACACCTGCCGGGCATCTACCTTACCTGGTCTACCTCTGGACCGCCTGGAAGTGCTGTACAGAAGAGCTGTGGCCAGTCATGATGAGCACCTGTAAGTGAAAAAACATACAACAGGACAGTAAAGTTATTTTTATTGTGCTGCTGATTATTATTTAATTGTTTTATTGTACACACTTATATATTCATATCATTGTTGAGTATACATACATCATGCTGATAACCATACGGTACATAGCACAAAAGCACTCTTGCTTTTGGTTCTAAATCTTGTAGAAAATTCTCCACTGTTGACTCCTTCCCTACATTAGTATGTATTCCACGTGTCAGCCTTACAGAGATTATAGCATTTGGTCTTGAGTGTGAGTGATTGAATGACAGTGCATCTTTATGTCCACAACAAGTCTGGTCTAACACGTGTTGTATTTTTGTTCAAAATGATACGTTTATGTTCATGGACCCTTCCTGGTAACAGCAATTCTCAGTTGCCGCAGCTGCTTTATGTATTTAATCCCTGTATTTCTGTCATCTTGCCACCATCTTGGCTGAGAAGAAGCCAAGTCAGGCTCAACTTTTCATTGATGCAGATTGAATAAGAGAGGCAGGGAAAACACTACTGAGTGCACTTTTTCTGAAGAGAAAGTGCAGCCCATCACAGTCAATGTTTCTGTTAAATGGTTTTGAGTTGTTATTGGGAAAATGTACACACACACACACACACACACACACACACACATACAAACACAAATATGAAGAAAAATGGGATGTCTTTTCAAGGTTCAGGTGATAAAACGAAGCACTCTTCACTACTTCCCTATTAATAGATGTCTGGTAATTGCTGCAGAAGGAAGAGGCCTGTCTTCTAAATGTCATAGGTGTTTGTATCTCTCCTTCTGTCTTTGGTATCTTCATTAGCGTGTTTCTCCTTGCCCAGTTCATGATCTTCATACCTAAACATTTGGAAAAATAAACATGTGTGTATGGTAGGTCCCTATACCGTAGTAACTATATATTCTCAACCGTCTTTTTGGATTAACTGATTTTTTTCTGTGGACTTTTTTCCTACAATACTTAGTTGTAATATGCAGTGATATGTTCATACTTTTCAATGCATGAATGCGGTAAGACCATATTTACTTGAGAAGGTTAATAGTGTTGCACAAACTCATTTATGTTATGGCTTTGCAGAGTAAGGATTCTTCATATTACCAAATGTGCTAAATTCTCTAGTTATCTGATGTAATTTAGACCAGTTTTTCTCTGATAGCTGACTCAAGACTAAAAAGTATGGTGGTCCTACCAGATAAAGTATAAACAGCTTGACATACTGCAATGTACATTTGTATTTGAGTTGGCTTTGGTTGAGCAGAGATAATTGAGAGTTGGCAGAGAGAGAAACAGATGGAGTGAGCAGGACAACTGGCAGAGAAGCACAGTGAAAGGTGAAGATGGGGAGCAAGAGATGAGTAATAAAAGTATAGAGAAACCTAGACAGAAAAGCAGAGCAGAGAGAGGGATGGAGAAATAACGAAGAGGGAGAGAGAGAGAGAAAAGAGCAAGAGAGAGAGGTTTTACGGACAGACTGAGAGAGAGAGAGAGAGAGAGAGGGGGGGGGGGGAGTGAGATATAGAGAGGGAGAGAGAGAGAGATTTTTACCGACGGACTGAGAGTCGTTTCAGCACTCCGGCTCGTGGACAGCAGCAGACACCAACATGCCTCGCGCATCGCTCTTTGTCGGTAAACGCTCTTAGGCGCGGGGTTTCCTCTTCAAACTCTCAAGACAGCCAACAGGTTTCGTTTGTTTTACCTTCCAACCTTCGGCTTCGTCAATTTTCTTTCTACAAACAAAATTAAAGTTAAAAAAAAAAAAATGGAGTGTGCAACGCTAAGCAGAGAAGGTGCAGGGCTCGCAAAGCCACCAAAACATCTCTGGCGGCAACCCAGGACTCACATACGAATCAAACAGCGCTTCAACTCGGACAACGAGAGATACCTGTGCCGCAACCGGACCCTGGAGAAGCTGCGACCCGGGCTGAAGAAACCGCGCATGTCCTGGCCCTCCCCAATGAAACGGTAACCTCCCTCTCCTCTTAAGTATCCAAACTCAGCACCATTAAACCGGCTCATTTGTTCAGTTCAACTTATTTATGTTTCTATAGATTTATAAAGGGTAGCTTACCAATGACATAGGCTATGCCAAGTCTGAACTTCACACCAAAAATGACAGATGAGAAGTTTGTTGTTTGGAAGAATTTGTAAGATAGCTCCCAGATA
Organism: Labrus bergylta; assembly: GCF_963930695.1. Lineage (NCBI taxonomy): Eukaryota > Metazoa > Chordata > Actinopteri > Labriformes > Labridae > Labrus > Labrus bergylta. Next base: position 12,095,339 of record NC_089200.1, read on the forward strand.
TTTTTCTGTTGTGATATGTTCACCTATTGTTCCAAGACATAATCCACAAAAACGTATTTTAAATATTTATGGCTTTGAAGTCATTATGGAAGGCCTACTTAATTTGCATCCACCCTTATGCACAAAAAAACCCCATAATTAACCTTCAAACATCTCCAACCCACTTCATGTGCCCTTTTGGTTTAGGCCAAACAACAGAGCGCCAAAGGCTGAACAATGGTTAATGAATGTCTTATTTTTTTTAAATAATTTTCTCCAAGATGTCTGGTCCATTTATCTCTGCAGGCTAATAAAAAAATGATGTGCCACCTTTAGGCTCCTCACCACCAGCACCTAAAACCCTGCTGAAAAATCTAATTTGGCTCAGCTATTAAACTATCAGGGTTCTGAATGCTAACAAATGCCATTACACTTAGATACCAAATCACTAAATAGCTTGTCAAGTTTATTGAAATATTTACCAAAAACACTAGAAAATCTTGTGAAGAGCTAAAACTTGTAGTTTGCATAGATCACGTAGACACCTGTGGACAAAACCCTGCGTCATATCTTTCTGTGTCTCTGTCCTGTACATGTGTGAGTAATGTTTTTAATTAAAAATTTGCTGCTTTCTTAACAGACTAAAGTATCACTGACCTTGCAAATGGTGTTCTGAAAGCATGCTAGTAATCCCCTTGAATGACAACCACCTGGTAGCAGTGACGACAGGCACTAAATATAATTTTATAGAAGTATCTAGTCTTATTCCCGGTGGTCTTGTTTGCCTTGTAGGTAATGTAGGGGCACCTGAGTTAATTTCAGTTCATGTTTGTCTAAAATCTAACACACAGAAATACAAAACCACAACAGTTCTGATAATAACCTGTATTCAAATGGAACAAAATAAGAAGAATAAAAATGGATGTCAGATACAGAAGGGCTTATAAGGTTAACCCTCACCAAGCTAAACAAGAGTAGCTTTTCAATTAAAGGTATGTAGGTATGTAGCCCATATTGTATATTTAGTGTCCGTGTTACTGCATGTCATAGATATTCATTTCTGAATCACTGCATCAGCAGTTAGATGTGTTGTTTATCATTGCCCCTGTGGAAAATATTAGGATGTTTATTATGATTTGTTAGACGGTTTTGTATATGAAGAATGATTGTATACAAAATACAGTGCATAAGTGTATTGGGTTGAAGAGCAATTCATTATCTATGACCTTTGAATGCAGTCAACCCACCCTTGATTAGCAGTTTGTGGTCATTGAAAAGCTTTGAGATTAATGGTAGCTCTCAGGAAAAAATGTGCGTAATTTGCACCCAATAGCCAGTGAATGTTTTATAAGAAGATGTACTTTGCCATGGCATCGGACTCAAAAGACTGTTGCAGACCTGTTGCACGATTATGTTTAAGTGGGGAACAGAAAATAAGAAACACAGTGAATGGGTTTGATATTGCGCTGTTGGAAAATTGGAAATGCAATTTCATGCAATTATAGTTTTGCAAGTGTGGGGAAATTAGAGTTACAAAATAATCTATTCTCTAATTTGTTTAAATTGATCTGACCAATCATGTAATAGAAGATAAGGATTATTTTATCCAGTACTAATATGTGTCTTTGTGTGATTGAGTGGGTGTCTCCTGTAGAAGCTGCTTACCTGTTCTGCAGGCTGAGCATTATATTTTACTCCCTGCACTCTGAGAATGATAGAGGAGATGTGAGTGATGTTTTGCTTATAGCAAACTGCAAACCTCACCAGTCAAGCTGATGAAGAGCTCTGACTCCCTCCGCTTTTTTTTTTGTCCTTTCTTTCTTGTTCATACCCACGCGCTGCTTGGGAAGAGATAGATTGTTTGTGCCTCACCTCTTTTGGTATTTGTTTGTCTTTTGTCTTTTGTCTTTTTCGTTAGACAAGGAAGCCTTCCTTTTAGAAATATGGAAAAGAGAGAAAAGAAAATAGAAGACTAAATTAATATTTTATTAAAATGACTCGATTTTATTTAAAATAAAATACTATTTTCAATATGTGCTTCGTGAGCACTTATTTAAAGGACGTATTTATCATGTTCTTTGGAAAGAGATTTGTTTCAATCGTTTTAACCCTGATTTAGTCGTATTCCATGTCAGTATTGAAATCACTGCCAATCTTAATATTGCATTACCATGCTTATCCTTCCATTCTTAGTGGCAAACGTGCATGTAAGAGACAATAAAGGTGGTCTTGTGATTGACCATGGTGGATTTTAACAGGCATGAAAACCACTGTCAGTTCAGAAGTGTATATTTCCCAAGGCACATCTTGCTGTCAACAAGCAATGCTGTGGCTTGATCGTCCTCAGAGGCTTTCCTCACACAAGCTGAAGTGCTGTTTTTCCCCTGATAGAGTACTGAGAAGATAATGACCAAAAAAAGGTTTCACTTTAAGTTCTCTGTTTTCTTGAGATTGTCAGATGGTTCAACATCAGTGAAGAATAAACTCTGCAAAATAATTTACATTATTATTCAGATCTTGGTATTAACATGGGAATTTTTCAGTGACTGGTATGTGTAATGAAATACTTCTGGACGTATTGGTGTGGAGAACACATTTTGGAAAGACTCATTTTGAATCTTTTTTTCTTTAAATTGTACAAGTTAAATATTTTATCTAGAATTGAGACTTAAAGACCTAAATATGGTAATACAAGGATTTACATTGTCCTGCATGTTGTGTCAGGGTTGTATGGGCCTTAACTAGCAGGCTTTAGGGTAACTTGTATTCATTTTTAGTTTGTGTATTCATAGTAGTCTGAAATATTATAGAGCTATATTTTTGGGTCCACATACTTTGAGAAACATGACTATAATCAGTATACACAACTAGTCCTGCCTTGACATTTAACTGTTTGTTTAAGGGACAGTGGTATGATGCATTTAAATGTATTGCGCCTGTAATATAGATGTTCTATTTGGGATCAAGGAATTCTTCAGATCTTGATAAATTATTTTAATGGAGCCTCAGTGCAGTTTCTGTATCTTGATAAGGTTGAGAACAGAGATTATTTAGAAGATTTATTATATTTATTTTTGAAATACAGGGTAAAAATAAGGTAACACAGTATTTTATTTCCCACATTGGGAACAATTTTCGCCTGGGGATCAGTAAAGGCAATCTTAGTGTTATATTGATAATTATACTTAAGATACCACATTTTAAATATTAATAAATCAACTTAAGTTGTTATTTTATCTTTAGTATTTTGCACTGAACTATTGATCACTGGGTTATTTCTGTGATCTCAAAAGGCAGCAATAGATAAACATTTTTAAAGAATGCCCTTGTAATTCATTAAATTCATTAATATACAATAATGGTGATAATCGTTAAACCAAGATTATTCTTGGGTCTATAATGGTACTGTTTTCTGTAATCATTGCATCCCAGTGTCATCTCACCTTGCACCTTGGATCAGGTTTGCTTTTGCCATCACTGTTAGCATGCAACCTTGACTGTTTTACATCAATTTCCTGACGTTTTTGAGTGTGAAAGTCTGTGACTACCCAACCTTGAATGATGACAGTGAAAATTCAAACAGGTAGAGCTGTAGGTAGGAGTAAGAGAAATGAGTCAGCCACCTTTATAGATTAAAAACACCCCTGGCGTTACTGTAATTCTTCACTGAATACAATTTTGTTTTTTAGTCCGAGAATATCTCTGATGGTGTATCAGTCCGTATGACTCAGAAGTGTTTTTAATTATAAAACAGCCTTCATACAGGTGGGAGTTATTTATGTAAGATCTGACATAAAAACATTAAAGGTCATAATAAAGCCTATTTCTTCTATCTTCATATCTTTATTATGATGGCTGTAATGGGCAGTATGGATGCTGGAATCAAGAATGGTTGACTTATGATAAAGGGTATGTTATGTTTCTCTGATGTTGGAGAAACAATCTTCAGCTTTTTTGTTTAAATTGTCCACACAGTTTGACACAACGTTGACTTAAACTCGCAATTAGCTGTGAAATATACAAACAATTAATTTACATAATCACTGTCCATGTGTAGTCGTCATGTGCCAAACAGAGTAAAATTACAACAGATGGATTATAAATCCTAGTTTCTTACCGGCTTAGCTTCATGGTAGTGAGGATTGAATTCTCTAAGACATTATTTTACATGAAACCATATTATCTTGTTGTTTTCAACTGTTGGTTTGACAAAACCATCAGACAGAACCAACATGCTTAGCTACCTTTAAACAAGTAAATGAATCCACTAACTGAGACACGGACATTATACACTCACATGTTACTGCTGATTGAGCTCTTAAAGCTTTTTATGTCTTCAGTGTGTTCATGAAGGTGTGTTCTCCCAGGCAGAAAGTAGTTGAAACTGTTTTCTGGATCAGGTGTCCACATGAACAGGAAAGGCCTTCTTTAAAATCACTTCTTATGTCGGATTGGGAAAATTACACTTTTTGCTATGGAGCCTGCCTTTATTTTCCAGGGAGAATCTGGGTTTCCCAGTAGGGTATCAAAGGGGGTGAGGGAAGAATTAAGACCAGAAAAAAATGAATGTTGTGCACATTTTAAGTAATGTTAAAGAGCCCATATTTTGCCCTTTTTGGGGTTCGTATATTTAATCTATGTACCTACTTTTGTACGTTCACAATAGCTAAAGTCCGAAAAAAGTGTCTGTTTTCATGTACTGCTCCTCCTTGCTCCCTCTACGCTCTGAGTCCGTCAGCTACACTCTGTTGAGCCCACACTGTTAAACCCCACGTGGGCCAAGTCTGCTCTGATTGGTCTGCCGATCCGCTCTGTCGTTATTGGTCAGTTGCTCAGCACGCTTCTCGGAAATTTCAACATGAGCTGCAGGGCTTGCCACAACGAGCCAACGGGCTTAGATCAGTGATCTCACACTGACAATGACGCCGCACTGACACATTTTTATTGAGGGGGGCTAGAACCGAGCGTTACATGCAGCTAATGCTACAGCTAACAGGAGGACGTAGAAGAAGCCGCGTTTCCGCGGACTTTTGCACATAGATGTGCCTAAACATGCACAGGACACTTGGGAAAACACACTAAAAGGCATATAAAACCAGAAAAAGCATAATATGGGACCTTTAAAACAGTGTGACTGGATTGTATTTTTCTCTGAGATTAGTGAAAGATGATGTAAAGGTAATTATACTGACCTGCAGATGTCAGTTCTTGTTGGATGATTTTACATAATAACCATAATTTTGCATCATTGCAACCACTACAGGGGGATAATTTCCCAGGAAAATGATTGACTACTGATGGATTCTGCCTTTATAACCCAGCATCAGTGTAATACACATGGGAGTGTGTTGTTGTGGGTTATTCTTCTTTTGTGATTTTTGAGGGAAGTTAATTTTTTACCATAAAGAAACCAAAATACACATGAATTAGTTAAATAGATATTCTGTGGTCTAGGATGTTTGATAAATTAAGTTATAATTGAAGTGATTCTATAGTATGCCTTTGCATAGTCTTACTCAGCAGTTAACCAGTTACCACGGACATTTTATCATCGTAGATCCTATTTTGGGCTATTGTTTAAGATGATTTCTATTTGTACAGAGACATATAGGTTTGATTTATCTTCTGCATTTTATATTTCAATCAAATTACTAGTGAAGAAATCAACACTGGGGTTTTACAGACCAAAAAGCTTAAATTGCCTTCAGTTCCTAATAACTCTCTACAGCCAGTGTAATTGGATCCATCACACTTCACTCTTCACTGATGACCAATTTTACGCTCAGCTGTGCTTTCGTTAAGTGTCCAAGAAGTCAGATGTGTCCCTTTGAGGGGTCTGATAAAGAGTTGTGATTGTGAAAGGTGAAGACAAGCGCCCAGAAGGCATGAGGACATTGATAAACTATCATTGTGGTTTATTGAAAAGTTGTCAAAGGAAACACGGAGCAGCCTGCACCCCTCCTACAGACTGTCAGCCAAAGACAATCACAATAGTCCCGGGAGACACTGATAAATCTCCGAGTTAGTTTTTAGTCTGAGCTGTTTGCAAAAAGTAATTAGTCAAGATGCTGGAGACTGCATTTGAAAAATGAAAGGTTGAAGACAACCTCCAAAAACCCATAACGTGCTACTTTTCAGAAAGGTGCTGAGATTATACTAGTGCTTAAATATCAATATTTCTTTGGTGTTGTCTGTCTAGTATGAAAAATTAATGTTGCTTCAAGGTACGAGACATTCCAGATTCATATTTGGTTCTTGCATTATGTGTACAGAATAGGATAACTCCTCTGATGTGTACAGTAGATTTCAAGACATGCTCTAAAGTTGTGCTCTCTTCACATGGCAATAACAAATAGGAAATGATTGACCTAAAATAACACTTCAAAATGTCTTAAATAGTCAAGATGCAGACCCTACCTCTTGTTGTATTTGGACCTGAAAATGTAATTGGCCATTTAGTTCCTTCGAACCGACTCACGATGCGTCATGATTTTAATTTATCCTCTCATTACACAGCACGGCTGAGGCTTTGCTTCTCTTCCCCTCAATTTGTTTTCCTCAAGATGGAGAAATAGTCAAAATGTAAATCAAATGAGGTTCAGTCATTTTCCCCAAAAAACAATCAGGTACCCCGAGTGACTGAAGAAGCGCTGGGTTGTTTGTTTGCTTTCTTCTTAGAGAAGGGTTATATGGCAGAAAGAGATGAAATCCATAAAAGGGAACCCTACTACTTTGAAGGTTTTTGTTACTACGTCACCTGTAATCTTTAAGATAACTGCTGTACCTAATTCCTCATGTGATCATTGGATTTTTAGACTTATAGGTGCCCTAAAAGCTTGTGTTAAGTTCCAGAATTAAGAGGAAATCTTTTAATAATATACTTTGTGTGCCATCAGCTGGTTTACATTAACTTTGCATCTCAAGTATTATCAAGGGGCCAATTATTTAAATGTTGAGTTTGGAAAAAATCATTGAAATCAATTATTTTAATACTTTGTTTCATGGTGATTTTAATAAACCAGTCTTCCTTTTAACTCTTGGAAGTTCAAACATTTTTATTTTTCCCCAGAACTTTGCCCAAGAGTCGGACACAAAAATCAGTTTTACTCTTCTTTGGAGACATCTCTCAATTAAACATATGAGCAGATGAAAATGCAACATTTTCTTCCTTTATTTTGAATTACAAGTAGGCTACTGTCTTACACTGAGCTGAGCCTGCATCAATTTTATATGGAAGAAATGTCAGCCTGAGGTTCAAAATACAAGTTTGTGACGTATAAAGCACTTACATTTGAAAAATAGAGATTGTTTTCCTGCTCTTTATGCATTTGCCAAAGGCTGGCAGTGGGATCATGCAGAATTGACAGTGTTTACTGAAATCCCTGGCAGACCAGTCGCCTGTAGCAGAAACACGGCCGGCATTTCTTAGAAACTGCTGTCGCTGCCTGCTTGATAAACTTGACATGGTTTTCCTCATGGTGATATGTTTCATGGGCCTGTGATGCTCTTATATTTGTAACTGCCTTACTCTGTGCAAAATAACAATAACAATCTATTACAGTACCTCAGAAAAAGTGAAGCGTTGAAATGAATGATGGAAAAGAAATGGAAATATAAATGTCACATTTCAAATTACCTTCAACCTATGCATAGTTTACATAAACACAAACATTACTTGTTCACAGTTCATCCACAGGTTCTGCGTGCCTACCTCACTCTAACCTTTCAGGAAGTACTTTAGAAGCAACTACATAACGTGTTTTAAAACTAATTATTTTAGAAACATTTTATATTAATTGGTGCAGATCGCTTGTGATAGTTTGAAGTGATGCCTTTTACACTGTCAAGAGCCGTTGACATTCTTTTTAAAGACCCTCAGTGGAATGACATTCAGTCTATAACAATTATAGTGCCCTGAATGCAAGATAAACAGGAAATTAATAATATCAATGAGTCAACAGACACTGTGACACAAAGAGTTATTTTATTATCCCTGCAGTGGCATCCCACTCACAATAGACAATGAAATGTATCCAAATGGCACTCGCAGGCGGTACATTCTTCGCATCAGCAAGCAATGTCTCCTCACAGCCTGGTCACTGTAGAGCTTACATGTTGTCCCTGTCCCCTTCCATGCCAGAAGACACATCTGTTTAGTTTTAGGAAAAATCCTATATGTCCCCTTAACTTAAACATGGTATCAAAACTAGAGCAGTTTCCTAGACGTTTAGTTGTGGCATTTGCTGCTTCTAGATCAGTAAAATAGGTCAGAGGATTATTCGAGTGGGAAGTATCATTTCACTTAATAAGTTTAGCTTTCAGTTGAGAAATAGAATATAGGAGTAGAGTATAAAGGATACAAGGTGAACCCAATATTTGAAAAAAAATCTAAATTATCTGTTGTAGTGGAGAATGTTGGGTAATGTGTCATATATTTCTGAGTAGAAAGCGATCAAATCAGCAAATAGGATTTCTGTTCCATCTGGCATGAACAGCACAATAGCATGGTGAGCACTACAGGAGATGAGTAAAGCACTTTTTCTCCATGTGCAAACAATGCCCACTGATTCAGTCAAGGTACAACAGATGAGAAAAATGAATGCAGTTGCTCATGATAAGCCTTGGTGAATTACCAAACAATAGCGGTGAAAAGAATAGAGATTTGTATCCCTGCTCTTGAACTGACCGTATTCTTCAAAGAGGCTACAGTGAAAGCCTTATTTCATTTGTCCTTCAACACAGAATGAAAATTACACTGTACATAGTGAAAATTATCCTTTACAGGCCAACTTGCAGGTTTGATTTTTCTATAATATAAATACTATTAATTAATTCATACTATTAATACTGTCAGACAATGCTTATTGACAAGGCAAACATTCAATTTAATAAGTTTTACTAAACAAAAGAGCACACATTTAGAGTTGAGTTAAAGCTTCTAAAAAACATTTTTTACAACAACATATTACATAACATGGAGTCCTCAATTGTCTAACTATGCCTAAGCTCAACTCACAGTAGGACAGCTGTGTGTGCACAGAAATATGTGGTATTCTGTACAGTGTAATGCAGACCTCCTTGTCTGTCTGTCATGCTCGTTCATCTGCTCCATATTTATGTGCACAGCCCATTAAAATGCATCGCCAAATACTGACGCAATTCAGGGATGTGACCCACGAGCAGTTAGCGGTAGAGTTCAGTTAATGCAGCGTGCAGATTAGATGTTTGAAGTGGATCTGTGTGAACGATAAGGATGGTTCTGGGTGATTTATTTGTAATCTGGTCAATACTCCAGCTGATTCTGACACTGCCTACATACATGTTTATCTCAATTTTCTAGATCAAAATGATGCCCATACAGTGCTGTTCCTACAAGATGCTTTTCCTTTCCTTATTTACATCCTGGTAGCAGAGCAGGGAGAGTAGGCCCAATAAGCAGCTAGTAGCTGGTAGTTGCGTTGCAGTTTGAGCATATGGAGCAGCATCGAGGGCCAACATTAATAATTTGTTTAACAGACTAGTAATTCTGGTCCATTAAATGTAGTACGGATTTGCTGTTATAAAGCATTTCTATTGTTTGCTTTTAATGATGTGATTTTAATGTTTGTCTTTAAACAATAATAATCATAAACTTTACATACCGTATTGGATTTTTGTACCAGGCTATTACCTTGTTTATTTATCCTGTAAAAACTGTAGTGGCTGTAGTGTGTGTTACTTCTGAGGCTTTTGGAGCCAGACTCAAGTGGACACTTGACGAAATGCAGGATTTTGCATTTTACTTCCGCATTGGATTATTATGATCCTGAGAGTTCTGTAAACCTTCAAGTTGTAGGTTAAAAGACGTTTGTTTGTCTGTGGTCTTACAGATGCGTTGATTGTGGCTGCTGTTGTAGTTAATTCTGCACTCACTCAGCGTGTGTGCCATTGGTTTTGGACATTTGTAATATGGTTATATCCATCCAGTGAGAACAAGGATGGATTAAGTCATGCCATAGAATAAATTGGTGTTCCAAGTCCAGAAGACAAATAGTTTAATAATGTTGTTAAACTCAAATGAGAAAATGGATCTATGAGCACAAAAAACAACAACAACAAAGCGATAATCAGTCAACGATAGGCAAAATCTGTGGAATCAGGTTCAACTGTGTAAATCCTTAGTCGGAGACAGGCCTATTCTAAACGTTACTGTAACAGTTATGTCTCCAGTTTAAAGTACATTTAGAAAGAATACTTTATGAAAGGTTTTACAAAAAGCATTGTATGCATCAGCTGTATTTAAATGCAAATATTTAAAATGATCACCTTTCCTCCACCCTGTATCTCCCTCCTCACCATCACACACAGAAACAATAAACCTGTAATATCAGTAATTGCTTTAGTTGAGCTGGTAATATTGGAGGAAAGGATAACAGATCCATTCTAAAAGCAAACAGGAGGCAGTAGGCATAATGATTCATCACACTGATGCAGATCCTCTGGTGTGTTGAGTCAAGGGGCATCTCTGTGCCAATTAGTCAGACACAGGCAAAATAAAAAGAGAAAAAGATTTTCCTTCCTGTTTAGACAGGAAGGCTTGGCCAACTCCCTTTTAACTGATAGTAGTAAACCTGATGCTGGTACAGCGTATTGTTCATCATATCAATAATACCAAATCAACTACCGTACATCAACTTTTATTTTTAGAAACAAAATAAATAATGGTGGACAGAAAATAAATAACCCCCACCTTTGTCTCAATGTGTGGTAAAAACATGACAGAAATATGAATAATAATCTGAATATTGAATAGATTTTTTTATATTGATAAAATGTAGGCTTAAACAAAAACAAACCTGTCAGGATCAAAGCAATTGTTTAACTTGATGAGCCATTTTGACTTAAATGGATAAATACTTTTGTCTAAATATGCTATTCATAGCCATGTTTGACCGGTTTTCATATATCATCACTAGAGCTGCAGTGTTTCCCCCAGGTTTACAGCTTTGGGGGGGAGGGGGTGCGGGCAGACGGACGGTGACACAAACACTCGAAGGAATCTTGGTGTTCATGCGTTACTTTTAATGACTGCTGTGCTGTTCTATCGGAAAGGTATCCTTGAATGACTTCTTTCCCTGATTTCCGTCTCTATCCACTATCCTATCTCTACAATAAAGGCACAAAAAGCCCAAAAATGAATCTGAATTTTTTTTATTAACTTGACCTTCAAGGGGGGGCAGGGGAGGCCGGGTCAGAAGTCAGAATCTGTGTCATATTCAGAAATTCACTTCATATAGTACAATGAGTTTTGCTACACTGCAATGAAATTAACACCCACACCAAGACATAGTTATCATTTCAATAAAGGATTAATCTGTTTTTTTTAATTTATTCCTAACAGAATTTAAACAGCATTAGGCAAGATTGAAATGTTAACATAAGCCCACCTTAACAGCTTGAATCACAATAAGGTGATGTAAAGAGGAGGATGGGCCATGTTCTCTGGTTGAGATGATAATGATTAAATCTCATTCTGCTCAGACATACAGAGACGATGGAGGATTCTCCTGTCTACACAGGAAGATACTTGACACTTAACAGCATAATATCAGATTTTATTAACTAAGCCAATGTGTACTAGACGAAGAGCACAATTAAGTCCTGCTCAGACCACAGGGGAAACAAATCATTACTCATCAATGTCCTTGTATTGAATGAAAGTGTATTAAATCAAGATTTTTTTTATTTAACTGCATAAATGAAGATTTTTTTATTTAACTGACTATGAATCTGGTCTGTAGTGCAAAGTTTACCATCTGTAGACGGTGACTATTTTCCAGAGAGTGGAGGTGCTGACAGCTCCTCTCAACAATCAGATGGTTAACACAAGCAAATTCAGAGGAATGTCATTAACACAATATTCTTTGTGAATCACACCTTAAATTGGGGAGATATCAGCAAATAATCACAAGTCAAGGGACCATCTGCCCCAGTTCATTCTTTGGACGGTGTCAAGTTAAATAGCGTGTAAATATTGTTGAGCACCAAGTTTTCTGTGTGGTTTGGCTAAAACTTTAACAAACTAGCTTTAAGATGTCTCCATTCTCATTGTCTGTACTTCCATTTAATATACTTTTTTTTTTAAATTACATCAGACAGCAGAAACTCATTCATTTTCTTCTTTTAGTCTGGTTTCCTTTCAAGTAAATTGCACTGAAGATTGGACCTCATTAACAACAGTTCTCAAGAGTACATTTTCTCCTAAAACCCACTTACAGTACGCCGTTTTTAAGAAGACTCTGACAACCAACCTTTTCTTATCTGGGATTTCTTCTTGGCCATAAGAGCAAAATCCAAGAAAACTCAATAGCACTCTAATGCACATTTGATATGCCAGTCCAAAATGATATGCTATTATATTTCTCTTAATTTAGCACTTTTATATTATCAAATAAAATCTGATTTACTGTAGATGTGGTCATCTTATAAATATATCTATGATTATAAACTAAGCTCTTAGGTAATAATTTTTAATAAAAAAAAACCTACCTTTAGGCACGGGTATTTAAGTAACACATGTGTCACATGTTCCATTATTTTATAGGGTGTGACCTCTAGGATAAAAGTAGGCCTCAGTAAAATCGTACCCTATTTGAAAAAATATGAGAAATGGCCAGTTTCTCTTTGATGTTTCCAGTTATTGTTCTTTAGATACAACTTATTTAACTTCATCTTGTGTGTGTCTTCATCTGATTACTGAGGTGTTCATCATTTCTGATGACAGTGCTGTCAGAACGAGTTATTTCATCTCTTTGTTGTCTATAATTTGTATCCACTACTGACGCTACTAAATATCATCTAATTAAACTCTATTCACTCTGTAATGTCTGGAATATGAAACACAGTGCTAATAACCTTTTTTTAGTACCAATAAATGAATAAGATGAATATAGAAACCTTTAGCTGGTAATGTTGCAGATGTCAAGTGGAGAAAAATAGCAAGAGGCTCCAAATGTCATGTTTCAAGGAGAGTAATAAAAAACATTTTCCCAAAAGGCTGAAACCCCCTAATGTTTCGACCTTTTAGTGACAGTCAGCCTCATAGTCTCACAGAGGGTCTTCATCCAGAAAGTGATACCAAACATGACCTTCTTGTTGATACATTATCAATGAACCAGCACCCTTGGGCCCATCAAAAGGTTTGCTCATCCATGAGGTACTCTTTGTTTTGGATTAGCCTTTTCTTCCTATGGTGTCTTGTGAATGGATGCTTTCACTGTAGTTTTATTTTAATTATGGAGTGCTTATTATACTGTTAATTGGAGAGATTGTTGACACTGAAAACATCACATATGACTGAGACAGTGAATTAAATAAACAAGATACCAGCACAGCCCACTCAGCCTCGGTTATGTATTCGGGATTGTTTTGATTTTCTCATTGTTAGATACTTACATCATGACACAAAAGCTGATCCTACCTTCTGTTCTATGTCTTCATAATTTATTTTGAATAATGATGAGAGTAGAGATATATACAGTATATAAACATTATCAGAATGTTTTAAAGACATATACCCTGATATCATCTGCAGGACTTGATCAGAAAACTTGGAGGTTGACCACCTGTCAGTGCTGCTGATGAGCAACGTGTAGTGTAAACGAAGCAGTGTAATGTAACAGCAGCAGATTGGACATGTGGAAATGAACTCTCTTCAGCTGTAGTAATAATTATAATAATAATAATACATTTTATTTAAAGGCGCCTTTCAAAACTCTCAAGGTCACCTTACAGAGCAGAGATAAAAAACAGCAAAGTAACAACACAACGATGAAATTAACATTAAAAAACACAAATGTACAGGATGTAAAGGAGTTATGAGAACGGGTGGAGAATGATCAGACTGAATATGCCAGTTTAAAAAGATGTGTTTTGAGATGAGATTTGAAAATGGAGAGAGTGTCGATATTACGGATTTGTGGTGGGAGGGAGTTCCAGAGGTGGGGGGGGGGTGGCAGAGCGGCTGAAGGCCCTGGACCCCATGGTGGACAGGCGGGCGGGTGGTGCAGTGAGTTGAATGGAAGAAGAAGACCTGAGAGTGCGGGTAGGTATGTTGATGTGCAGGAGTTCAGAGATGTAAAGTGGAGCGAGGTTGTGGATGGCCTTGAAGGTGAGAAGCAGAATTTTGAAGGTGATGCGATGTTTAACCGGGAGCCAATGAAGCTGCTGTAGGACAGGAGTGATGTGATTAACAGAGGGCGTTCTGGTGATGATGCGAGCGGCAGAATTCTGGACCAGTTGAAGTTTGTGGATGGACTTGAGAGGGAGACCAAAGAGAAGGGAGTTGCAGTAGTCAATGCGGGATGTAACCAGGGTGTTGACAAAGATGGCAGTACTTCTGGGAGTGAGGGACGGGCGGAGGCGATTAATGTTATGTAGATGGAAATAAGCAGACCGGGTGACATTATTGATGTGAGCTTGGAATGATAGTGTGCTGTCACTATCACAGAATGTAGTAACACATTCTGGTGCTACTTTCCTCACTATCCGGTGTTAAAACATTCCACCTCCCGACAGTCACAAACATATGCCGTTTCTAAATAAAGCCAATCCCCTAAAGTGGTCTATATGCTGATTGAAGTACAGCGTACCTTACACGCCCAGTCTGATGAATTAAACTTGGATAAAATAATGACAGAATAAGCCTTTGTATCGAACTAGCGGTCTTGGATTTCTCTTTGTAAGCACTATGGAAATAAACATTATACCTGTTTCTGGACCTCATTCTAAAAGAGATCCAAATGGTGTCCTTTCTTATGGTGTCGGCTGGTTGTTTGCATCTGAACATGCGTCTTCTTTTTAAAAACATTTTTTAGTTATATATATTTCGTTGAGGTTTCACTGTCTATAGCTATCAACCTTTTCCTTGTCAACCTGGTTGTGGTAAATATTTATGCACAACTTCGCTGAGACCAGAGAACATTACTCCTTCTACTCTCTTCCTTTTGGATTATTTCCTCTGGCCCTGACACATTTATGTTATACTATTGTAAGTGATGAATGCTGAGTTTATTCAAGGAGATGAATATGACACATCGTTTATACTGTAAAAAATATATACCCTAGAGACGGCAGAGACATGATTAAATCTGCCTACTGTGCCACTGAACACGTGCCTGTTTAGGTTGAAGGAGTTACGTAATCCGTACAGTGGTGTGTTCTTTTTAAACCCCGTCTTTTTTATTCTAACCAGGTGATGTGTTTTTGTAAAGCCATGTGTTGCT
Organism: Labrus bergylta; assembly: GCF_963930695.1. NCBI lineage: Eukaryota > Metazoa > Chordata > Actinopteri > Labriformes > Labridae > Labrus > Labrus bergylta. Next base: position 12,110,581 of record NC_089200.1, read on the forward strand.
TGGAAATGTGAAACTGTCTGAAGGCTTTGGAGATGGTAGTGCGAGGTGAAGCTATAATCCATGTTTCATATATGGATAGCTTGACTGTTATCTTGATTTTTTTTGGAGCACTTTAGCCTTCATTGGATAGGACAGTTGAAGAGAGACAGGAATCATTGGGAGAAGAGAGAGGGGGATGACATGCAGCATAGGGCGGAGGTCGGATTCGAACCCACTGCCCGTGCAACAAGGACTATAGCCTCTATGCATGGGGCGCAACATAGCCGCTAGGCTATCTGGCGCCCCAAGTTACTAGAATTTGTTGTTTAAAATGAGATAAGGTACGGGATAGATTAGGAAAGGACACCAACTATGTGACTGAGGGAGCAGAACACAACATTTCTTACACCCTTCACACTGTCTTTGTAGAGCAAATCTGCTGAGAGGGTGTCAGACTATTAGGACATGGTGTGTTAACATGGGTGTCATTTGTTATTGCATTAAGATTCAGACTTTGACTTTGGTCTTATAACTTTTTTAACACCTCTTTAACAAGTCATTCAGACAGAGATCACACTCTTACTCACAGGAACACAAGTAAACCATTGCATTTCGTAGTATGGGATGGGATAAAATGATGCTGCAAGTTCAGCTGTGTTTTGTTCAAACTTTATTAGTAGATATGTCTTATTTCTGCGCCAGAGTTTAAATCTTGTGATAACACAACGGTCTTGACTGTTAAATAATTACAACATTACTCAAAGAAACTTTTTGTTACGCTAAATTGCACTATAATGTGGTATGTAGGAATAATAATCGCTTTAAAGTATCTTCCCTGTTTTAAACAGGAACTTAAACAAATATTTGTTTTAGTTTATCTTGCTTTCTCTCACGTCCTCCATGCATTGTGCTTTCCTCAAAGCCTCTGTCACTGTTGACTTTTGCCCCATGGTTTAATAGGCAAACATTCAGTGATGGCCCAGCTAACAACACCAGAGAGTCAATTAGTCAATGTTTATTGAACAAACTGTGCCATATGGGCTTCTTTCCTTGTTTTTCTTTCCTGATCTTTTTTTCAGACAAAAAAAAGTCAGAGAATTTAAATATTTTCTCTTAAATAAAAAAATATTATGTTTTTTTTCTACCTCAAACCTTTCATGAGGTGTTCCTCAAGGAACCTTCCCGGGTATTTTTATGTATTTAATCTACTTTTCAGTATTAAATATAGCCATAATGACTTTAACAATATGAACTTTTAAAGGATTTCTTTTCCTGGACCTTTGGAAAAAAAATGTTTTTACATAAACTCTGTTGCTGCAGGCCCCGCTTTACACAAGGTCACCAAGCGGAGGTAGAGTCTCAGATGTCCTGTTTGAATAACAACATACAGTTTGCCATTGAGGAGCTCCCCGTTGCCTAGGAGATACAACAGACCCTGACAGACAGATCTGATGCTGTGTGATAAAAGATGTCATGGTTGTTTCTTTTTCTTGCTATATCTGGCCAGGCGTTTATTATCAGTCACCTCACTTTACCCTAAAGTATAGGTCACTGTAAACTCTAATGTAAGAGAGAAAAACTCAATTAGTCCTTGATGTAATAGACAACAAATAAAGCATAGTTTAGTTTGTGAGAGAAAAATGTTTCATGAGCTGCATGTGGCTGATAGAAGTTTCTCAGAACATGATGCGCTTACTAGGATATATGTGATATTCATGGTCACCTCAAAAGCAAAATCACACTTTTCCTGTTGTATGTTAGAGGGATAGTTCGGTATTTTTGAAGTTGGGTTGTATGAGGTATTTGTCAATAGTAAGTATATGGTCAGCATGGCCCGTTTATTGAGAAACTAGTCAGAGTGCAGACAAAGAAGCTAGGCTATATGGCTATACAGACAGGGTCGTTTGCTCGACTTACTTAAGCTAATTTAAAGAAAAACTGAGCTATAAAAACAACGTTAGGGTAAATGTAGGCTATATTGCAAAAATTAAATATATTGATCAAGTGAACGTATTGTGCAGATCATAGGTTGTATCAATATCCAAAAACCAAAATGTGACTCGTCTGGTTTTTCAATTGAATTTGTGAAATTTTAAAGATGGTTCGTAAAACATCAACGTTGAATATGTCAGGGAACTCTGGGCGGTGAGTGTCGCAGACTACAGACATGACATGTGTATGCTGCTGGTATCCTCTGATCCAGAAAGGTGTGAAGTACTGTGTTTACCTAGTCCCACTTGTAGCTTTCAATAATATCAAAATTCATGACATAAATATAAGTCTACTCAGCAAAATTCATGTTGAGTTGTCACACCATAGACGCAAACGACTGATCAGCATGCTTGAGGGGCAAGAGCATGTACTGTAAGTGATACAGCGAAGTAGAGCTAAATCCAAGTGACTTGCTAGCGGAAAAGTAAATTGCTGTTCATTTTTTCAGTTTATACTGTTTATATATATATATATATATATATATATATATATATATACACACACACACACTGTATTTACCCCGACCAATTTTTAGCTCAGTGTTTCTTAAAATTAGCTTTAGTGCAAACAACCCTCTCTGTATGGCTGTATAGCCTAGCTTTCGTGGCTGCACTCTGGCTGGTCTTTTCTTAAAGGGGCCACACTGACCAGCATCTTTTGTGGCTAATTACATTGACAAATACCTCATTAAACATGTTTAAGTGCATGTGAGATAAATCTGCTGCAAAGGAATACATTAATGTCTGTATAGGGTTGTTTACCATTAGACATGCTCTGGGTGCTCAACATCAAATATACATTTATGTACTTGTTGTCTTTGCTGGAATCCTCAGCTGTATTCACTCATGCGTGCTTAAAGGAGACTGAGACAGTCCTTATTAATATCAGTCGGCTTCATTATCGGTGATTATTTATTATAAATCCCACTCTCTGTTGCATGAGAGCTTGTGAGTGTGGGTGCTTGTGCATGTGTTTCTGGGTGTATTAGACAACACATGCACTAAAGCAAGCATGCACAGAGGATGGTCTGGAAACAAACAGAAACAGTAACAAAAGCTTTCTGTCTCTCAGCCCTCTGCCCCTTTTAAAACTCAGTTTGAATGTATCAGCAAATGCAGTGAAATAAATCTGTGGTGTAGGTGCGCTTTTGTGCATCCTGTGTGTGTGGAACAAGCTCAGTGGACATGTCATTGTGAACTTTTATGTGTTTCTCATGAGTCCTCTAATTATCAGGTACTCACGACACGACTTTAGACTTTGACTTTGGACCAGGTTTTAGGTTGTCTCAGGTGCAGTCGTTTTTTGCTTCCTCAAGATAGAAACGCGCAAGCTTTTCTCCTGACCTCACCTCATGTTTAGACAAACAGACCCATGGGTGCTAACTGTACTGCAAGATGATTTGCTCGATAAACAACGTGCACACTGCGCGTTAAAATTACAACTCTGTCAAGAGGAAATTGGTAAAAGACATACGCGTTGCACGCTATGGATGCTTTGCGCAGGGTGTATGATAGTACCGAAAGTACCGGTGTATATCTTGAAATGTTTCCAGTCAAACAGTTATTCAGTGACAGACCCAAACAAGACTCTGTTAATACTCCACAACAAGCTCTGACAGACAAAAAATCAGGAAAGCATTGATAGCCTGGTAAGAATCTCTATCAAAACATAGGATTCTGGCTTTGATCCCAGCTTTCGGCCTTTACCACAGAAACTAGTCCAGAATGAGCCTCTTCATATTCCTGGCTCCCCCTGTAGCTGGCTGGGACTCGGATGTATCCATCTGGACAAGCTTATCATGGCTCTGTGTGTTGCTTTTTTTTATATGTAACCTTATATCTTTTCCTTTTTTTACCTTTTCATATCATTTGGTATTTCAGTTGAACAACAGATTCATCTCTCAATACAAACACAAAGTAGAAAAAAACCCAGAAACTTTAAATGGAATATATGAATATGCTCTGTATGTTCTTGCTGACAAAGATAACCTGAAAAGACAGAAACCAAAAGGGAAATTATCATACAAACAACATCGCCTAACGCTTATTTTCCTTTGAGTCATAAAGCACGCTTGTTTAGTTTTTAAAAGTGAAGACTTACCCCATATCGTTAAGAGTTGGAGTTGTCTCACATTAACCCCCTAAAACCATACCTCGCTGCACCCACTCACAGCACTGCCTTTATAAGGGTTTACTTCCTAAATTGTTATAAAAATCACTTAAACATTACTAGAACAATATGTGGTAATTGTGACTAAGATTAACATTGCAGCTTTAATCTTGTCCATAAATACATTTACATCCAAGTACCATTATTTGATCCTCCACAAAGCACCAGTAGAAGAATCAGTGATTAAAGGAGCCTAACTGCTGATATTAAGTGCTTAGAAGAAGAAAAAAATACATCCTTGAGAGAGAAGCTTTCAATGCTGGCTTAGGAAGAGAGAAGAGCATCAATTAAATGAAGTTGTATTTTTGCAGTCAGGTTTTTTTCCATCTCTTTTACTTGGAGTCCTTGGTTGAGAGTGTGAGAGGCACTGCAATGCAGTTTCACCTACAGATATTTGAGCTGTATGGATGAAGAAGTATGCATTCTGTAAAGGCTTTGAGGCTTTTCAGGTATTTAATGCAGATTTTTCTGTGTTTGTGTGTGTGTGTGTGTGTGTGTGTGTGTGCACCTGTGTGTGTGTGTGTGTGTGTTGGTTGTGGGAGGAAGATGCGTATGTGACTCAGCCGAATAAATAGTTCCACATATCCTGGCATTAGTCACTTTAAGAGAAGAAATGGGATTCAGCTTCTCGTCTCTCCAACCCCATTGACTCAGTATGGTAACCGTTTGATTGACTGTGCCCACGGTGTCTACAGTTTTCAATTATATTCTCCCACTCAGCCAACTAATTTAGTCAGAGATGAGATGGTAGACTGAGTTATGATGTGGACTCTTTCCAGGGTAAGAGGTTGAAAACGAGCTGTGGTCTCCCATGCTGGAAAATATAGTTTTTTATAGTTTAATTTTTCCCAAGTGATGTACATTCTGTGGTAGTTTTCTGATAGGCATTTGTCTGCGCAAGTGTGTGTTTGTGAACGTGCATTAGCCCCATCTGCTGGTCACTTTGGCAAGACTTCATGCAAATGTTGGACTAGTTTTATGTTTTGCCGTGAAGATGTAACGGCATTGTTGTCACTGTTTGATTGCCATTAAATGGTCATGGCCATATGATGTCTGCACTGTACACAGATCACATGTCAAAGTAGGCCAAAAGGCAGTAAAAAAAAAGTAAGAGGACCTGGTATTAAGTAGTAAAAAAAAGTAAATAATTAAGGGTGCACTGATCGATCGGCATGTGACTTGAATCGGCCGGTTTTCAGCCTGATGGGCACTGATCTGTGACCGGCCGGTCCTCATAAGTATAGCCGATTTTAGGCCGATCACACAAACACACACGAGACGTCTCATGCACTGTGGAGCGCGCTGCGCACAGCGACACAAACACTAAGGGACAGCCACACACAAAAAGCGAACATGTCGACAGTGTAGACGTGAGATACCGATCAGTAGAGGAGAAAAAGGTTCGACACAGGAGGATAAACACACACCGTTTCCCTGAACTCGCTCCCTCCCCACCTCGCTGCCTGTAGCAGATCAGCGCGTCTGAGCTGCCCATATGTAGGTACATGTAGTATTAGGCCTGTGTGCGCGCTCCCGCGATCTCTCTCTCTCTCTCTCTCTCTCTCTCACTCACTCTCTCTCTCACTCACTCTCGCAGGCTTGGGGAGCGCAGAACGGTACAATATTTAATTAATATCTCCGTAATATTATTTGGTTACGGAGGGACACCTAAAACCCCAGTGTATGAGCACGTTTAGAAGTAGCCTTTAACTTTGCAGGAAATATTAGGCGATTGATTAATATCGATAATTAACGGATAAACATGATTTAAACTCGATCACAAAGGCAGAGAGAGACAGATGCAGACAGGTGAGAGTCTGTAAGTGAGTTAGGGAGAATTCAGCTGAACAGAGTAAAGCAGTAAACTTCTCTGTTTTTAAAATTTGATCTTTTGATGAGATTTAAACCTAAAGGGATAAAGAGTGTTACTGGATGTGTGAATCTCCAGAATGTGAAAATTTAATGCAGAGAATTCAGTTAATGTTTTATTGTAAAAGATCATTGAATACCTTTTGTTTGTTTTTCTTTACATAGACACTTCCAACATATAAATAATGGCTTTAAACTAAAGTACAATACAGACCTGTACCTGTAACAAAGGGTTTGATTTTCAAAATCTTCAAGTGGAGATTCCTTTGAGTGGGCATTAGAGATTGTCATTGCAGCAGTTTTCATATTTTTTTGTAACAAAAAGTTACTTAACAGTCAGGTTTTATTATAAATATATTAAATCAAAGACATTTTCCATTTTTTTTCCCGGAATCGGCCAGAGAAATTGCAATCGGTGCATCTCTATAAATAATGAAAAAGTTCTAATAGAAGATTGTAAAATCAGCACATGATTCACAAACGCAGACACAAATGTGTTTTATTAAACCAGCTCTTACAAAACAATGTTTTCTCAGACCCAAATTACTGTCATAATCTTCCAAGTTAAGGGTCATATTTGCTTTTGTCTGCTGTCATTTTAAGATTAGCAGTGATAAACATCAAGACAGATACTCCTTTTACCCATATCCAGCTGACACAAAGCCAAACATTGCAACCTTTATGGTCGCTGAAGACCTAGTTAAAGTGTAAACCTATTTGATGTATGAATACATGAGGAATTTGTTACATGTGAAGTGTACTGACTGAGTATTGAGTAAAAGACCTGAACTGTTACTGTAGTCATGTAAGGTAAGAGAGACATGAGTTTACAGTATGTTGCTTATCAGAGGGGTAATGTTTACGTGCAAGCAGATTTAGGACTTCAGTTTGTGTATTTTGGCTCATTCCCTGGGTTTGTTTTGGGTTGATGAAGTTTAGGTCACTGCTGTCTGTGGGTCAAAGATGAAACACTGGTTGATCTCACTTTTTTCCATCACCCCTCAGCCCTGCTGGGAAAGCCCTATTCACTTGAGGAATAACTCAAAGTTTAAGTGACAAGGGTTATCTGTTATCTCAAGCAGGCTCTGTTTTTAGAAAGAGAGGGGCCCCACTGACCAGCATGAAGAAAGTCTTTCAAGGCTGCAGCCTCTGTGTGTGTCTGCATTGGCAGAGATGTAATCGTGAGTCTTTCTTTTCTGCACTGATGGACTGAGGAAGGAGAGAGATGTATGTCATTTAACTGCTGCATGAAGGGGGTGCTGGACCATGCATCTTCATCTGTGTTATGAGCTAACAACGCTATAATTCAGGCCTGGCCATATTTAGGCAGGGCTCAGTGCTATGTAAACACAGCTTTCTGCTGAAGGGAGGGCTCACTCCTGCACTTGTGTCAGTGTCCATCAGTGTTGTAGAAAGCTCTGTGAGGAAAGGAAATGAAGTTTTGCAAGCTGTAAAGTAAAAGAGGATCTTGAGACTTTGAACAATAGCAGAAGTGTTACTGAGTATTTGCACTACAAGACAAGACTACAAGACTGAAATGCGGCTTCTTTGAGATGGATGACTACCTGTCGGGAATTTGAGTGCTACATTAGAGATCAGCGTTGGAGTTCAGCCTTTGATAAACTCTTTTACAGCAACATGAGTGAGGCCCTCTGGGAAATCTCCGGGGAAGCTGACTGCGTCCCACTCAGCAGCCCTCAGCCCAGCCAGCTAAAACCACGGTCAGCATCTGGCTCGCCTTGTGGATCCCCAAGGATGTCCCCTTGTGACTCTCCTCGAAACTCACCTCGCCACTCTCCTGTGCTATTCCGCAAGCTCCTCATGAACCGTAGCATTGCACTGCAAAGGCGCTTCACCTTGGCACACACACCCAGGTAATGGGTTCATCAAAAGTCCTTTACTGGTCAAGATTTATGTTGTTGTGTTTAGAGAAGTTGTAGTTGTTCATGGATATCAGTTGAATTTCCAAGGTCTTAATCTGAGATATTTTTTGCACTATGACCCTGTTGTACTTTAATAAACTCAAGCACATGCATTTGTTTTAGGGGCTGATAGGTGATAAAGCAATGTCTCAGTTTTAGAAAAGCTGTTTTCCACATCATCAAATGAATGTCATGGGTTTGCTGATGGAGAAAAAAGGTCTATTGTCTGATGGCAAGGTAACTGGGAAGCCGTGATTTGTTGACGTGGGGACCAGTATCATATCAATGGACTTAGTTGTTCTTGCAATGAAAGAGGGTGCCTTGTTTGTGCCTTAGGTGTTCGGTGCTGTGTTCAGCAGGCCTGGCACAGGTCAGATAGATGTGGAAAGGATCTTGGCAACTGATAGACTGTGTGTCTGACCTGAGGTTTTCATTTAGAGGAGTTCGGAGGGCTTACTTACTGCAATAACAAGGCCGATGCTTAATGCTGTATCTTCATTTATTCTCTTATCCCTCATGACTACAAACAGGCATCATGTAGCTATTTTCGAGGTTGGAACAGATTGAGCTGATTACAATTAGAAGAGTGTGACATTGAATAAATTAATATTTGATCAGCATAATTGTTTTTTGTGTAATGATGCAGACACAATTTTACAGTTACTATTTATATAATATATTTTCTTTTGGCTTAAAAACTGAAACTATCTCTTGGCAGTACAAGCAGAAGCAGTGCTGGCTTGTAGTGACCTAGAAAATAGATTTTCCATACACAAATCTTTGACCTGTAGGTCATTTGATGAAATTAAGTGCGAAGCTTCAAGGGAGGGAAGTAATGTTTTAACCCCTTGCTTTCATATTCTTGTCTGTAAATAAACAGGAAAATGTAAAGGGTCATGATGGTGATGGGTGTTGACTTACTTTGCAAACAACTGTTAATTTTAATTATTTTAAGAAAATTATTTATAACGCTTTAACACCATTTTTATAACCTTTTATAATCACCTCAATAATATTATCTTAAGTCATGAGGATCTGTTATCTGCAGAGATCTTCAGTTCTCAGAGGTGTTGGCCTTTAAATGCCTTATTTTTTAGTTTCACAAACACTTAAGAGTAGAGCTAAAAGCCAGAATTAATATTATAATTTGACGTCACATGAACATGACCTACCACAGACATCATCCAAACCTTTGCTTCCTCTCATGACTTCATTAATCCCTTTAATGCTGAAGCCCATCCAACCAACAACTTCCTTATTAAACTCAGATGAGAAAGCGCCCTTGACAATCTAACTCACAGCCCCTTTTCAGAGGAGTGTATGTCAAGTTAACCAAGTTCACCATCTGTGTCATGGAGTGAGTTATGCAAATACTTTATTACTTGAGATCTCTGGTTCATGGAAGCAAAGTCCTATAGGGGGTGGGATCCTTTGAGCTTGATACTCTCAATATAAAGGTTACTGCTTGTTTCTCCAAAGTGGCCGTAACATTGCAGTAATTCACTTCCTGTACAGGTAAACTATAGAACAAGCTTAACCAGTTTAACATTTACATAAAATGTTAAAACACTGTGAGGACACACCAAAAACAAATGATTTACTTTCAAGTCACGATGACATGAGTCTGTTTTCACCCTACAGTGTTTGGCACTGTTGTGCCCCTGTCTGTTGTTTTACTAAGTATTGGTTTGCAGTTATTGTGTTGATGGAGCCAAACTGCACTGACCTGTGATAATTGTATTGATGTGTTGGTACTGTGTGTGATATAAGGGATGCCAATTTCTTCATGTGCTATCAGCTGAAGTAGATATACTCTGTCTATGCAGTCAAGATGATCAACCAAACAGAGTTTTAAAGAAGAGTCTAGTTTCTTTGGGAGGGCGACATTGATGGCACCTGTATGTAGTGTTAGTGGTGGACTCTTCCACTTTAAGTATAAAAGGACTTTGCAAGTTCTTGCAGTGTGTGAGACTTAAGTTATCCTCTTTTATAAATTGTTAATATCAGCAGAGGGTTTTTCATATTGCAATGCATAAGGGCAGTAGATTGTGTTTTCTGAGTGAAAAAGTGCCTGTTTATGAAAATGTGCCACAACATCTCAAACATTGTTCACTTGTCAGTTAGAAAACTTAGCAGCTAAGAGCCAGGCTAAAATCCACTGGATGAATCCAAAGAGATCAGAGGACTGAAGCTGGAGAGGTTACGGTCTGTCCACCAACAGCATTTTTTTTGCACTGGCAGTGCCCATTTTCTGTACAAAACCATTCAGTTTAGTGTCCTCAGCGGTCAAGTAGTTAAATTTTCGGGAAACGCGCTCGTCACGGTCACTTCTTGCTCACTTCTCGCTCACCGACCAAACAAAATAAAGATGGGCAGGAATTAATATATCAACTTCAAGGGAACCGGAAGAGCCGCAAGCCAACCATCGTAACCTAGCAACAGTAAGCACTTGTGAAAAGTTCTCTGAAATCTATATTGTGGGTGCTGCTAGGGAAAAAAGTTAGTGGTTTCAGTTCCTTCATTTATTATGCCAGCTACTCTTTGGTGCTAGCCGTGGTAAAATTACAACTGAAGACTGAGGGAATAGTGCTGTGCTGTGTTGAAATACATTAACAAAATGATCAGTCTCCTTGGAAGTTGCAGTTGTGCAACGACCATTCATAATAAACCAGTTTATGCAACTGTTATTACCTCTATTTATTGTTATGACATCCTTTACATACATTTACTGATGACATGCAGAAAGAAGGATACCACATTAACAAGATAATCATGTTTGTTCTTACATTAACCTCAATTTAGTTTGCAGTTTTCACATAGTGCTAAGGGAAGTGGTTGTGGTGACTGACTGTTTTCACAAAACATTGATCTTCTTATCTGAAGCTGAAGTGATTAAACTTCAAGTGCTGGCAGATAGAAACATGGCTCTGCAACCGTCGAAAAGATACCAACAGATATATGTTGTAGGGAACGTATAGTGTTGTACAATACTTGTTTGCATTTTTACATCTTCTCTCATTGAATTAGTAAAAAAAAAAGACATTGCAGATGTTCCATATTATTTTTCCTGTGGTCTCAATTTGCTTGGATAGCCATAAAAGTGTCTGGAGTGAAAACAAAATAAGTATAAAAATAAGTATTCTGTCTGAAGGGCAGAGCATTAAGTTGTCATTACTTAAAATAACATCAACGGATATTCCTCAGACTTTTATTTCAAGGACATAATCATCACAGCTCTGTATTTGTGAGATGTCACTGCTGTCTCCTGCAGGTTAAATCACTATTGCTGGGAATTTGTTGTGTTTCAGATGGAGGATGTGTATATGGCAGGAGTGTAATTTCACCTCTGAGTCAATAGTGTATTCGCTAAAGCTCTATGCAGTGTTCTACCCTCCACGTTGCTGTCATTTATTGTGTGAAAAGTTAATGAGTACTGAGAAGTTGTGAAATTTTTCCTCACACTCTTATACAAATGTAATTTTCACTCTGGCGAACTCTCACAGAAGCAGTTAGGATTTTCCCTCAGATTTCTTTTTTCATGTAGAGTTTGAAAGGTAGAAAAAAACCTCACCTTGTGGATCCCCCAGGTCATCCCAAATGAACATACATTCATGCGCCAATACCTAGTTGTGAACACTTGTCAGTTTGTCCTCCTTATTATCATTTTTTTATTTAAACTGGAACTGTAATTATTTATCTGACGGACAAACTGACTGAGACAAAAATATGGCAACTACTGTATTTTTATGATAATGATAGTTTTTTTAAATTCTTGAAGCAGAAAGAAAGAACAATAACACATGGCTACTTTGTCACTGAAACATACATAATCCATTATTTTTGGATTATAGACTGTAGGTTAACCAAACCGAGATATTTAAGGCGTCATCCTGGGCTCTGAGAAGGTGCAATAATCATTTGTTTCAGTCGATACAATCTTAAATCATTCCATCATAAAAAATATCTGTTGATTGATCTGTAATCAAAACTATAACAAACATCAGTTTAACATTTTTTCCAGTGCAAGACTGTGTTTGGTACTTCAGTGTAACAGGTTTTACTGTGAATTCTCACATGCCCTTTAGTTCCCTCATACGCCCCTTGCCAGCCTGCCCAGCACCAACTCTAACAATAACCCCCTGTAATGATGTAGCTGCAGGGCAGCAGAAGGAGGGTGTCGGGTCAGGTGGCCCGTTCATCTCACGTGTCAAAGAAGGCTGAGCAAAGCTAGCTCTGCCAGACACAAAAACACCCGCCAGCCACAAAGTGGAGTCAGATCTCTCTTTGGCAAGTTGGAACACAGCAAAATGTTAAGCTTTCTAAATGTTGGAGCAATTTCAGTCTTGCAAAGCTCAGAAAGAGGCATCACTCACTGCTTTGACTGTGTCTTCAATATTTGGAAATGTTGCTTGAAAAAAGGATCAGCCTTGGACAACAAAACTGTTTCAGATGAACTCCTGCATTTGTGTTGACTTTGGATGTCCCGTACACAAAAGATTTCTTGACAGATTCCGAGGACTTGGCGGGCTGTCCTCAACTTCCACAGCGACCTCAGGGGACTCCACAAGCTCTCACACTGTCGGAGGAAGAGGTCAACCTTGCTGACGCGCGATACCCTGCAGTGTCATTCCTCTCAGCAAAAATTCAGCTCTTCCTCTTTCCTGCAAACAGAGTGAAGAACCGACAGAGAAGCCGGCTAACACAAAGTTTTCAGACTTCCCTCAAGAAGAAGACCATCTGCATTTTTCTGGACAGTCCGTGCTTAAGTACCCTTTGAGGAATGTAGTCAGTGTCATGTCTGGAATTGGCACAAGTATGTAGAATGACAGCAAACCAGAGACTGAAGAGACAACTTTGGTTAATCCCTTCATGCAGCTGTGTTCTCAGTTACAAAAGCTCCGATTCTGCTTCTTTCTTCTGGAGAGACTAATTGAATATCACACGCCAGTCTGCTCTGTTGAGGCTTGCCAGGAGCTTCCCAGTAAGAAGTCTGTAAAAGTTCTCATTGGTTTTCCCTGCATCCTGAGGCACTGAGGATTAATCAGATGTGTCCATCATCTCTGCCTTTGTTTTTGTTTCCTAACTGGAATTTTTCTGTGTATTAATTTAACACATTACAAAAAACCTCATGGGTACACTTAAGACATTTCACAGGAGAAAAACCTCAGACTGATTTTCAAAAGTTCAAGAAACTCAAAAAGAGGCTAAGTGCAGATGTTCTACCGATTTTTTTTACAACACTGAGAGTCTCATGTGAGTCAGGAGTTCAAGGAAAAATGAACAAAGATCTCCGACTGGGAAGGAAAGGGCCGCAGACTGGTTTTGGGCACGGTAGAAGACACTCGTGCTTGGGGTATGTTCCTAAACTTTGCACCCTGCGTGTTTGCAGCACTCATCTCCATGAGAGGGAGGGTTCACACAGCAGAGAGCAGTTACACGCTCTGTAGGGTTACAGCAAGTCCATTTAAAACAGATCAGTGTACATTTAGTGTTTAACACACCAGTGACATCACATTGCACTATTGATGGCTGTTACTGATTTTTTATTTTATTTCAGGAGTTGCTTGATCTTAATCGATCTTAATCTTTGAAAAGTGATTGAGAGAACTAGCATGTATTTGTTAATAGAAAGTGCTTTATGATATACTGAATCCTCTATTTTTGGATATCCATTGTCCTGATACAATGGAAGTAGATTATGTCTATGATGCCATCTGTTCACAGACTTTCACAGGTGGAAGAACATGTGTGTGGTTTGCCGAAGTAGTGCTAAAACAAAGGGGCTTGCTACAGAAAAGTAAAGCGCTGTGATCTTTTTTCAATGTAGCATACATTTATACCAATGGTGATTTCTAGCTTGGTTTCTCTTAAAATTTGTGAAATTATTTGTGGCAAATGTATCCGTTTGCTGCAATGTATAGCTTAACTCTTGTGCCCATTTTGTCAATAGAGAAACATATAATGTGGCTAATATACTTACTCAAGTACCTCAACCCCACTTCAAAAATACCGAACTATCCCTTTAATTTGACATACAACATAGTTTGTAGAAGTACAAATATAATGTAATTTGAGATTTAAAAAATGAATTGATTATGAGGTTATGGTGTCTGGATGAACAATCGGAGAACAGGTAATTTGTGTAAAGGTGTACAAGTGTAAACCAGTTTACTAGAACATTAACCATTTAATTTATTGCTTCAATGGTAGAAAATGCACCAAAATACAGTGTAGTAGAGTGTGTAACAAAGGTTTTTTTTAATCTTATATCCACGTAGCCTGCACACAATTCTTTGAAGTTTAGGTAACCGCTGATGCAATGTTAACATAATCTTAACATTTTAATTTTAAGGCAGAGTAAAAAATAAAAAAAAGGGTTTTTTTTGGAATAGAGAGGTGTTTTTATTAACTCAGCTAGGAAAGAGAATGACAACTATGTGTCAGGTTTGAGCTTTAGTCCTAAAGCTTTTTTCTTTTAAAGTTGTCTGCCCCAGAACCACTCTGGTTTCACCTCTGTGTTAATCACTCTCCCTCCTCACTGTCTTTGCCCCCTTCGTCAATAGGGTTCTTTGTCTTTTTCCTATTTAGTTTCCACCAATACTCCGGATCCACATTTCTACTTCTATGATCATACGCTTACTGTTTTAACCCAAACCTGGTGTGTTGATTTATTACATAGTGAAAGGGAGACTTATAGGGAACCAGTATAGGGGAAATGTTCCACACTTGGAGTCTTAACGGGTATTTAATAGTGCTGATGCAGTCTGGTATAAACATTTTGTATGCATATTGGGAGAAGTGTGTGACTTTGCGCTTTTTGAGCTTTTCTTGTCTTTTGGCATTTTACCCAACAGCTTTTAAGAGGAAGCTTATTTTGTTTTTGGCAAGTTTCATTTAGCAGACTTCCTGTTTTTGTTTTTTCAACAAGATGACCCTGAGAAAAAAGTTTCTGACTGAACAGAGATTAGAATTTGAACTAAATCATGCACATGCAGCAGTTATCCTGTTTGTAAGTGATTGTGCCTTATATTGTGGATTATGCATTTTTACCGACCCTCTGTGCATTGAGGTTTTTTATGCCATCGGTGTGTTTGATACAATGTGTTCAGTGTGTGAGCAGAGGGAGTTTGTTTTTGGTTAGAAGGCCCCACCTGTTGTTGCTGAGCTACGATGAGAGACTGTGGCATGAACACACTACTTTTTCTATTTTTTGTATGTGTATAGTTAGCACATACATGTTTTCCATGTGTTCATCTATAATGGACAGAATGGATGAATGTTTAAATGTGTTTCTTAAAGGCTTTATATGCCTCTTTATATATTTTTTTCACTCTTAAATATAATAGAAATCAATTATATCCTCTGAAAATAACTCTGTGAGTAATGACTGTCTACAATGGGTGTAACACCCGAGTCCCACTGTCTGTGATGTTTTCCGAGTTTTCCGAGTCATATTTTCAGTTTGTTTACATCGCCGGGACGGCCGACTGACTCCTCCCCTCACGAATAAAAGTTGTTTAATTGAGGGACTAGAGAAAAGAAGAATAACATACTGTACTCACTGCTTAACTGTGTTTCTAGAACACGGTCATTTTGGGTAAATTTACATGCAGTGTGAAGATACGAGCAGAATAAAGATTGCTAGCATTAGCATGCTAACACAACAATGCACCGCAAGTTGTTTTGGTTTCATGCTGGTGCTCAAGGGCGACATCTGCTGGATTCAAAAATCGCATATAAAGCCTTTAAACAACGTGTTATGTTTTTGTGTTTTCCCTCTTTTGTTCATGCTTGTTCCTGTCATCAGTCCTGGTGAGCATTTAACTAGGCAAGGATTAGTGGGCACCACCCAGCTCTGAGCTCTGCTGCTCGGTCAGCGATTGACTCACCCTCCCATACAACCACAAATACATGCCACACCTTCACTGTATCACAGGAAACATGCCGTTTTAGAAGCTGCACATATTTATTTCCTGACAAATAGAAGTGTATTTTATTGTGGCACCTGTGACTGCCTCTCCAATTTTAAAGTAGAAAATCTGCCTTTAAATGCAGAGCACATTCGATACAAATTTGAAAAACAAATGGACAAATTGAACACATAACACAAAACTAGAAAATAAAAAAGGCAGGATTACAGATCAAAGCGATGTGAAACAAGCTAAATGATCTCTGATCTCCATAATTGAGCCAGCATGGTCAGTCCCTCATTGGTCCTAGCTTATAGACCAATGAATTCCTAGTAAGAGCCTCCTTCTTGACCCAGTACAATCACAACAGAGCATGAGTGATAGGTGGAAAGGGGGACAATAACACAACAGACCCCCAAAATAAACCCCTGAGCCTGGAATAGTTCCCTAGCCCCGCCAGCCTGGCTGCACATAACACGTGAATGTGACATGTGGTTCTCGTATTGCGTGTATACACTCACCCAAACAAACATTCACATACCCTACCACAGCCACCCGTCCCATAATCCATATTGATTGTTCCACCAGAGTGTCGCTGTTGGTGCTTTCAGGCTGTGTTGCCAAAGCAATTGTTGTGTTTTCACTTGTGGAAGACCTGTTAAGGGAGAATCTGGCTTGATTCAGTTTTGCCCTTGAAGTTGAGATGTGACAAAGAGTATGTATGTTTAGGGTCTAATGCTGGAAAAGGGTGGTCTATGGCTTCCTCTGATATGTGAGCATACTTTAGTTGTCAGGCACAGAGTGACCTCTGCTGGAGAGTCAACCCACCTTCAGGAGACTAAATCTGCACTTTACTCTGACTTTACTTACAAGTTAACTAAATATAAACACTCTACATAAATTGGTTTTACTTAATTTGCACTCGGTGAAGGTGACTTTGGGTGTTGTTTGCAATGTTGAAGTATGCTTGGTCACTTGTCTCAGACAAATAAAGAGTAAAGCCATGAACAGACACTACCCTCTAAAATAACACAGCATGTGTGGTTGTGTGTCTTGTGGGTGGTGCAGCAGAGGCCGCATTATTTCAGCCCTACACACACTTGTAAATAATGAGTATGAACTTACCAGCATGATAGACTCTTAAAGCCAATGTGAAAGTTACTTTATAGCTACAAAATCAGAGTTACAAACCAAAGCTATCCATGAAGTTGCAATGTGCAAAAGTGAAAGTTTAACATTTCTGATAAAATGAATCTTACTGGGGTTACATTTAAATCAATCATGCTCATACCAGGATGTGAACTTCACATAAACACAGCACACATAACAATTTTAAAATGTACCTGATCAAACATTCAACAGCTGTCTGATAAGCTACTTTTGTTTGGTTTATTAGCTGTGAAACACTAAATACCGGCCACAGTGGTAGTAAAGGGAAACAAAAACCTTTGTATACTGCAGTCAGGTTAGAGTGTCACCATAAAGATTTCTCCACTAGGTGGTGCAATTCTACCTCTGCTCTTCTGCCACTAAATTAAATGCACCATGTAGGCTACAAGTGGAGATAAGCTTTTGGTCTTTCAGAAAAGCTACAATCACCATACATGATCATAGTCTGGAGGATATGTTACTGTGTCTAAATAAAGAATTGGAATTGCTGTGAAACACAAGTAAATTTAAACTTTAAAATTAGGATTGGGGTTGGAATTTGACTTGAAGAAGAATAAATGAAAACTTGGATATTTTTTTTTTTTCATACCATCAGCAGAGTGACTGATATTTTAATTAAAGGTCATAACTTCTATAAAGTATATCTTCATACAGTTGCACCCAGTTGTCCACATGCACAGAGTTACATGACACTCTCTCCTCACAGCTTACTCTCATTACTAGAGGTGATGTTGTCATAGGAAGCAGCAGCCAGCTGGACTGTAGAAGTCATTTGGCTGGCGGATACAGTTACACCGCGGCCTCTCAAACAGCTCACTCTCAGCAAACCTCCACCCCTGCATCTGTTATGAGGTCCAACATGTTTCTCAAGCACGTGGCAAAATGAGGGAGGAGAGCATCGGAGGGAAGGGTATACAAGGTTTTTATTTTAGACATCTCAAAGTCATACTGGAAATCAGAGCAAGAAACAACTGGCTACGTTTCTTGGTATTAAAAATGGACACAAAGAAAAAAAAAACATGGAAGATATCAGGATGAGAGAAAGGATGTTTGGCAGGCACGTCTTTGTGTTTTTTTTATGGGGGGTCTTTGGTTGTCTGGAGGGTTTACTCACACTATTGGACTCTCACATCAATCAGCCTCACTGGAAAAGCTCATGCCAGAGTGTCGAAAAGGTGATTCTGAGGTTTTTACTTTTGCAGAATTCAAGAAAATAGATCATAGCCAATGAATCTAAACTTGTTTTGTGGTTTTAAGGACTATCTTATGTTAACCTGCAAGGTTCCTAAGTTTTTCAGGATTATGGAGAAGAGTTTTGTTCTAATTTCTTGAAAGACTGGAAAACAAGTCAACCAAAACTGTTTCTTGTCATGTTGTGCACGTGTATTTAGTCTCTACTTATGGATGATGTAGTTGTGTTGGCTTCATTAAACTGTGATTGAAAACAATTGTCAATTGCAGCTGCTAGTGAAGAATTTCAGATGAGGGGTCAGCTCATCCAAATTTGAACCCCCCAAAAAATGTAGATTTCTGCTTTTGGTTGGTAGCAAGTTGTCCCAAAGTGAAGATGTTCCCAGGTGAGTCTTTGTTCATGAGCAAGAGGTAGCCAATTGGTACAGCAGATTCTGACCCAGTTCCACAGGTGAAAGGTGAAACAGGGGTTGACGTGAATGAGTGCAGTCACACAGAATACAAAGTAGCTTAAGATTGCAGTTTGTTCAGGTCCGGTGATGCATGGTAAGATGTTGTTCATGTAATCAGTTGCTCGACCATGCTAGAAATAGAAAGTGTTTCTATCTGATCCCACTGGCCACACTTGAAGGTGAAGTGACATGCCAGAGGTCATAGTGACGAGAGAGAAGTGATGTTTGAATATGGGTTTAAAGTTGCACATTTTTGTACAGTCTCCTCTGGAAGACATCCAGTTATTTTATGCCTTTATTTGATAGGACAGCAGATGGAGTAGAACATTGGGAGAGATAGTGGGGAGTGACATGTAGGAAAGGAGCCACTGATCGGACTGGAACCTGGGTGCCCCCTTGTAGAGACTACAGCCTCCATACATGGGGCGTGACCTAACCGCTAGGCCATCTGGCTCCCCTTACAAGCACCCCTCTTGGATCTATGTGGGCTGGAAACTTTCATAGCTTGTTTTGTCTCCACAACTGCAAGAGAATCTCTTCTGTATGGTCCTGCATTGTTTTCATATTTCTAAACAACTGAGTCATCAGCTGGCCCCAAAATTTAGTCTCTTGTGTGCCCCATAAAACCTTATCAGTCCAAATATAGGATGACTCTGGTTGTAATAGGTTTTTGGAAAAACAACTTTGAGAGGACCAAATCATGTTTTTATTAAAGAAAAATGTATTTCAAAGATAATGATGACACAAATACATAAAATGAGGTAAGATGATTGTTTAAATACATTTAATGTAAAATCATGTTTTTCAGTATCTTTATATTAAATACTTAAACTAAATTAATTCCTCATTCAGTCAGACTTCACAATCACAGATTTCTCATCTTTCTTTCTTGAAAAAATACAGGTGTTTGGTCAGCGTTGCCCATCTGCTCCATGGGATATGAGTGTTTATTTCTTAAGCTAATCACACAGCCCTGAATACACAGTAGCTTCTCTGAAGTCTGAGCGCAGGTGCTGCATACCCCCGTTCTGTTTTTCAGAAAAATAGTCAAACACTCTCCTGTCAATCTCATGATGAAGGCCGCTTTGAACACCACGGTATGATTTTCTCTGACTGTCATTTTTAAAATGGTCTTTTGGGGCTAACCTTCTTCAAACATTAAGCTCTTCATCACCCTATTTCTTGGTTGCTTAACAGTTGTATAATAACTCTGTTGCATTGGTAACCTACTGTATATCTGAAAATTGGCATCATCAGTTGTCGGTTAACTTGACCTCCTTTGAGCCACATGATTACGACGATCACCGTGTCCCCCCCCGGTACTGCAGCTGTGAGTGATGGCTTGCGTCAGTCATGAGGGGAACACCTGCTGTACGGATACGTGGCTTTTTTTCAGATAAAAATATCATACATTTCGACCAATATGGTAATAAAAGCTGTACAATCTGGTATTGCCCTGCTGATGTTAGTCAGCCTGTAGCAGATAACAGATCTTATAGAACACATTTTTAATCATAGTTAGGCAATTCTTTACAAGGCTGTAGTAGAAAGGCCTACGTTTAATTAAATGTAGCTTTCTTAATGAGTTAAGTTTACATGAAAAGACACTTCTGTTAGCCAAATCATGACTAAGATTCGAGGCAAGTGTTGAGAAAGATTAAATCCAGCAACAATGAAGTAAATACGGTCAACTGGCACGTTGAACAGAAGCAAAAGTTTGACCATTGTGATGATAATTTTAGCATCTGAAACTGTCCATATCTTGAGGACATCATCTTTTTGGTAGCTCTCTACGCAACATGTTCTTTTTGACTGGCGTTTTAAAGCCCCCCCTTTCACCATCTCCTCTCCCATGTGCCCATCGACACGTCCAACTCGCTCGTCTGCCCTGTGTCTCAAAAGACAAATATTTGCCTTGCATTTCGACAGCAGCGGGCCGATCAGTTGGTGAGATCAATGGGTCCAAAAAGTCCATCCACTGCCTCTGGTGAGAATGACTCGTGCTACTCTGCCAGAAGTCTCTGCAGGCTGGAGATCAGAAATGTCCTGTTAATTATGCAGTTACATCGGCTGCTGTGTGTGAAAAAAATCACTATTAAAGTTCCAGCTGTAAAAAATCAATAAATATGTATACATTGATTTAAAAACATTTTAATGCAATCACATGCAATATTAAAAAAAAAACACAATGTTTGTAAGGATACATAGAAAGCTGAAGGGTGTGAGGCCGTTGAATGATGGTCAAGGATTTGGTTGCGAGGACTTGAAAGTAGTTTTAACTTGTACTGCGTGCAGTAAGTCAAGCTTGTTTGTGTGTTAGAGTGTGTGTGTGTGTGTGTGTGTGTGTGTGTGTGTGTGTGTGTGTGTGTGTGTGATTGCTAGACATGGCAACGGTTAAAAAAAAATGATACCCACAGGTGTTAAGCTGACTGAGAAATTTCCTGTTAAGAGTGGTCGTTTCATTAACACATAAACCACACATCTACCAACGAAAGCAAATATAAATAGCCCACACACACACACACACACACACACACACACACACACACACACACACACACACACACACACACACACACACACACACACACACACATGACACAACTACTACAACCAAAACCCCCCTCTATCTCTCTTGCTTACACACATACTGCACATACGCATGCACATACTTCATGTCTTTTTAAAGCCTCCATGTGCTGGCGGAGACACACAAAGCGAGTCTTAGAGAGACAGAGGGAGGGGAGCAGAGAGGAGGGGAGGGAGGAGTATATCTCCAGAAAAGAGAGAAAGCTGAGCTCTGAACTTCTCATTGTGGATTTGAATCAAACAGCCTCAACTCCCTGTGCTCAGCTCTCCAAACTGCATTAAACAGAGTGTTGCTGGAGATATGATTCTAAAAGCCACAAGCCTTTGAACCGCCTTCCTTTCTTCACCCTTGACTGGTTTCTGAGTGGCGGCATGATGCTGAAATACATCGAGGAAGGCTTCCCTCCGCCTGTCTATGGGTCAATGGAAACCTGGTGTGCTGTGAAGGGAGAGGAGAGAGTGCGCCTACGAGTGGAGGAGCGCCTGGAGGAGGAAGAGAAGGATTAGCAGAAAACAAAACAAAAGGGAAAAGAAAACATTCTCAAACATGAGTTTACCGACTAACTGTGTGTATCTGGCCCCCTCGGTCCAGGATCGTTACTTCACAGTGAGGAATGGGAATATCTGTGGGTCACCGTGTGCTGTCAACCGGCCAATTGACATCGTGCAGAAACGCAGGCGGTAGGACAGATGTGCTTCAATTCAGATGTCATAGTTCCAGAGCTTAGCACATGGCTGTCTCTTTTTGAATACGTTTCACAATACTTTCACCCACACATATAATACATTAAGATAATTGTATTATGTGGTAACAGTGATTTATAGTGATATAGTAAAAGTCTGTATGTCCTATGGTAATATTTGCATTAGATGGATGATCACAACAGGATGTAAAAATAAAGCCATGAAGTTAGTTACTATATTATAGATTATGTCATGAGAGGTTTTCTTTCAGTGAAGTAAATTAGGCTCTTTATACAGCTGTGTTAATCTTAATACATCCACCACCTCTCATATGTCTGTAGCAATCCCCACTATTATCAAGTTGTTGTTTAGTTGGTTAAATTTGCTGCTTGACAATTAACTGAAGAGTTTAACTATTACTGTTATTATTAAATAAAATGTGTAGTTACAACATGACTGACCGATAATATTCTTATTTCCGTGTCAGGGGTTACAGGAGTGGCTGGAGAGCGATTTCCCTATCTTTGAAATTTCTGCTTCTGCCAGATTAAAAGTTAATCAGTGTTGCTCAGTATGAACTGTTTTCTGTAGCGACCTTGCATTTGTATCTCCTTATGATTTTGATATCAATCCTACTTGATGTACAGTACAGTCAGTCTGTGTAATGCACGCATGAAGTGACCTTATGGTACTTTTCCCAGTGCGTAATGAGTATTAATTATCTATTTAATGCCTTTTAAAGAAACAGTGTTATACAGTCATCCTTTTCAGAATTAGGTTTGATCCTCTTTTCCTTAATTGCTTAATGATAAGCTGTCATCTGTAAGAAGAATTGCATTAAAAGAGATTGTTAAAGACTGAAGAAATTCTCTTTACCTCTCAGAACTAAATACTTTGAATCCTGTACTGTATGTCAAAATTACATCAAATCCACGACAGCACAGTGTTCAGCATAGACTGAACAAAATATGTGTGTGTGGTTTACAAGTAGTTGGTTAGGGAAACTGGAAGAGCTGAATCAGGATCTGCTGAACATCTGTGGGTTTCTGTGGCGTGGAGCCTTGAGTGATTTAATATATCCTCACTCACTAAATATTGGTGGCAAACACAATAAAATATTAATTGTTTTTCATTACTGAGGCAGAAATGCTTGAAATCAAATTAAACTTTATCTACACCATAAAACAGTGCTTGTTTGTCACACACATAATTCAGTTATTAATTACAAGAACACAAGGACAAGAATACAAGAGCAAGGACATGCAAAGACAGCAAACCTGCTCAACACTTTCTTTTGTCTTTCTTTACCTGGTGATGCTATAGTAATAGCACTAGTAATCCTCAGTGCCAAATGCAGTGGTAAAAAAAATGTTTTTGCAGTGGCAGAAGTTTTTAAGGTGTAGACACAGTCAGTGGCTGGGGTCAAAGTTCAGATTATAGTATTTCCAAAATAACAAATACAAATAAACTAATGTTTATTTAAGTTTTACATTTTCAATTATGAATTGTAACAATACAAATTATACAAAAGATAACCAAATCAACAACAATAATTTAAAATGTATTTTAAAAACAAAACAAAAAAGCAGGGCATGAAGTCAGAGTGGAACAGAAATAATTTCCCCTTACTCATGCATTACTCAAACCCATTTCATGATCCCCACATGAGTAAACCTGAAAGTCACTATTTCTTTAAGAGTCATTGAAGAAAATCTGACTAATGTAGCAGGCGGCCTTTTAGAAAGTCATGACGACATCAGCCAGGTTGGGCAGGGAGGGGGATCAAAGTGTCTTTATAATGTCAACCCGGCAATAAAAAAAACCTTCAAAGGCACATTTCTAATGAACGCAGGGTGGGGAGTATTTATAGGCCTGATGGATAAACCACATGTAATAACACAGTCAAAAAGCCACAGAGAAAAGTAGAGTGCACATTATAACCGGTCAAACCCCTTTAACCTGCACCCTGCAGTTCTCATTAGTTTCTATACGGAAACGTACTGCTTCCACCGTCATAGCTTCCCCTGTAAACTTAAAGGTTTTACAATTAGTTTTGGCTAACAGACACATCCATCAGTGCAGATGTTTAACATCTGCTTCTAAGGGTTATGATTGAGCAGGACTTTACAGTGTAGGAAAAATACTTTTCTAGACCAACTTGTTTTTTTTCCGATAACTGATGTAAGGGCTATTGTTGATGGGCACAGCCTGAAAGGTCTGGGATGCTTGGATTGCGCTAAAACCAACCCAACGTATTACATTTCTCATCGAAGCCTTGACTGCTGTTGATTCTTTTAGAAAAGAAAAAAAACTGTTTTGGTGGTAGCAGAGAGGATCTTCTCTCAGCATGTTGGTGACAGTCATGATGAAAAGTCTCTTAACTCATGCAGAATTGTGTTTTTCACTGCCGTATGAAATGTCACATTTGACATTTTCCACTGGCCTTTAATGTGTCCCACTGTATTATGTATTGGGGAGGGTCTGGTCAGTTATTAGTTATTTCTGCCCACACAAATAAAATTCAAATAGGCAAGTTTGTTACTTTGTCGTTGCAAAGTATATTTAGTAAAAAGCAGTTCAGCTAATTTGATCTGTGTTTTTTCAGGTTAGTGGTTGGTTCTCATTTTATCTTTGTCAAACTTTCTTTATTCTTGATTTTATCAGTAAAGATGTAAGCAATAGTGTTTTAAAGTTCCTTATATTGACTACTATTAAAAGTTTATTATGTTTTTGTCAAAGTTGAACAGTATCTTAAACAGTATTGGTAACTCGGGTTGTCCCAGCTTGAAGCTGTTTTTTTGGAAGGAAAAATGCTCAGAACATTGCATATAAGACAAAGGGAACTGTTCTCTCACTTTGTATACAAGTTAGTGTTAATGTAAATCAGCTGTAACTCACAGCTGTGGTCAGCTGGTCTTTAGCAGCTCATTGTGCTCCCTCTGTTTGACTTATACATGCAGGGGAACTTTTGTTGGGACAAAAACATTCTCACAGACTCAAACCACAAACACTCAATAGAAAACTAATTAAATTAGTTTGGGGTAGCAGCTTTTATAGGCAGATTAACAATCCACAAGTATTCAATATTGCAAATTCAATTTAATTTATTTTATTATTCTCAGAATGAAAATCTGGTCATGCATAGAGAAACAGAGAAACGACATGTGCATACATCGATCAAACATTAACTATCTGATTCATACATATTCACACAGCGCCAACGAAGCAGCTGGAGCAACTTAGGGTTAAGTGTCCAAGGACGCATCGGACATGTAGCTGCAGGACAAGGGGGTTGAACCCCTGACCTTCCAGTTGAGAGACGACCGACTCTACCACTGAGCCACAGCTGCCCCTGGGGGAGCTTCTGTCTTGATCGCAGTGTCTGGCTGAGATCTGATTTAATTTAAGGCCAATATTTGGGGTGAAGCACAGTTTGACTCATAGTCTCTCACAGGTTACATCATGTTGTCCCTCCCAAAATGTCAGTAATAAGATCTGACCTCTCTGTTGGTGCCACAGCTGGTTGGTCCACCCTTCGGGCCTCAGCCCGTGTCAACACAGTGAGACATGACACAGAGCTCAAACGCATGAGGTCAAGGGTCACTGCGCGCTGTCAGCATGGTACCACATAATGTAAACAAAGAGTCACGTCAGTTATGGTGATGCACTCAAGTTGTGCTTAAAGAGAGTAGGCTCAGAGTATCAGCTGACAGTATCAGAGGTTTCATATTTCCCCTCCTGCAGCTGGTTAGACTTCACCTACCTACACTGATTATGGATTTCTCTCCTGAAACTGCAGCTATTACTCTTTAAGTTTCATTCAGTATTAGTATCAGGCATCTCTCTGTATCCCACAGCTTACTGAATGAACATGTTAGGCACTTGCTTAGGAATATAAAAACATGAAATTTTACTTGTTATTTTAGAATAATAGTATTGCAGTTTTGTCCTGTGGAAAACAATGCTGGATCATATCTAATTCTTAAATAACTAAGATTTATTTTATTGTGATAAATACACAATGCTGGCAAAAAAGTCCCATGACACTAAGCTGTTTAGGGCAGTTTAATACCATTCACCCCTTCCTTATCCTCCACCCGTCATGAATCATTTTTGCTAGTAGCTGCGTGTAGCGGCTCTGCGTGTTGTTCATATAGGACAAACCTAAAGAACAAAACTTTTACTTACAACATAGTAATAGAGCTTTACATGGATTGGATTTAAAAGGTTTTATGATTTATAAAAAAAATCCATGATACCACTTGCTAGTTGGAAAAGTTATTATGTAAAATTAGGCAACCCTTCCCTACGATTCTGAAGAGTTAAACCTCCATGAATATTTAGTCTACATGATATACCAAAGACAGCTGAATATCAGAGTGATCTGAGAGTTAAGTTGTTTTCATGCTGAAGAATTGCTCAGAATTATGGAACGTCAGTCTCTGTAAACAGGTGTTCATTTAAACTGGAGATCATGACCTGTTGTATGTATGTCTTTAACTCTCAATGTATGATGGTTTTGGTGTGATGTTCACACACAGCTGTTGTTGTGCATTTTGGGTGTATAATAAGTCTCTTGTCCAGCATCCTTGCCATTTCACAGTTGCCTGTGGTTTTCCCTACAGCTGTCAAATCATGTTATGTCATGATGATGTTATCCTTGACTTTTCTTCTTTTTGATGTACTGTTTATAGGAACTGGCCTGCATCATTAAATGATTACATCAAACACATTATACTGTAGTGACATTTCGTGACAAAAACATTTTTGACCCTTGTTGAGGACTAAAGGAAATATTGATGTGACAGTGGCTTGTCCCTGGACTTGATCCCAAATCATTGCCTGTTCACAGCTGATGCCTCAACCCGTTGAACTGCAGGACGCCTCTACTTAGGGCCTCTTAAGTCACTTCTCTTTGTTCCTCTAACAAACATATCTCAAGAGAAAACCTACTGCGTCCACTAGCTTAGCCAGCTGGTTTCCTGTGTGTATCTTTTTTAGTGTCTATCATAGCATCCTTCAGGTTCTGGTCTCTTATTTCGTGGAAAAACAGAACTGCAGCAAGCAGTGCGTTGGTCCAGAAATAATTGTAGGCCTGAGAGCAGGTCGATCGGCGTTGCAGTGACAGCCATGAAACCACAACTGACGTCAGAAGACAAGAGTGACTGTGCTTGTGTGACTGTGTGTGTGTGTGACTGTGTGTTTTTTATGCATAATATTACTGCTTGAACAGTGGACTGAGTGTTATTCTGAAATCTCCGTGATTCCAGGGATACTGACCAACTCAGGAAAAGATGAACAACCCACACAGGGGTTCTGTTCCATAATGTGGTTTCAGAATTAGACAATAGTGTGGTTGATGGACTTTCAAATAATCTAAACAAATGAGGAAATAAGGCGTCTACATGCAGACTGCTCCGATGCTGTTTATCACAGGTGAACTTGGTCACCTGTGTAGACTCCTGGGCTCCACCCACACTGCCGGATAACAGGTAGGGAAAAGCACTGGAGGGGATTTTGAACAAATTATTTTTTTTACTTTAAAAAGCAAAGTTACTATTCTGTTTCAGCTACTTCTACACAAATCTGAAAATACAGGTAAAAAAAGAAAACCTATAATACAGCAATGAACGACTGGGCT
Organism: Labrus bergylta; assembly: GCF_963930695.1. Classification (NCBI taxonomy): domain Eukaryota; kingdom Metazoa; phylum Chordata; class Actinopteri; order Labriformes; family Labridae; genus Labrus; species Labrus bergylta. The sequence continues at coordinate 12,138,149 of NC_089200.1, forward strand.
GTGTTCCTATGTGTAAGTGCTTATAAGATGCAGGCATCAGCTAAGGTAGAGAAAGCAATAATAATAAAAAACAAGTATAACAATTATGTAAACTAAAAATCGGGTTTTGCCTCAGGGGGTGTGTTTGTGGTCCAGGTATTATAATCATTTACAAAAGGCATTAAAGAGGTTTTACAGATATGTCTGAGTTAAAAATGATCATCGCTATGAATACCTTGAGACGTGATATTCTCAAGTGTTGCAAATTTATATAACTGTTGTCTGCTTAGTAACACTTAAAAATATAAATGCATAATGGAGTTTATACATGGTATTTGTATATGTGATAGGTTTCGGTTATACAGTTTCTCAGCCTTAATATTTTCTTTTCAAATGCCTTTATTTATGACAATCTTACTTATCTTACAACTGTTAATAATAAGCAATTAATAGTGGCAGTAAGCGGGTTCAAGCACTTTTTATGGCATTAAGCAGGTTTTAAGACTCAACATCTGGTTTAGTTGGGTTTAAAAAAAAGCAGAGGTAGACCAATCACACGCTAGTTTCGTCATCACAAAGCCAACAGCATTTCAATCTTTGTTCACTGAAAGATCCACCATACGTCCACCCTTTCACTGATTTGAATGAAACTCAGTGTGTGTCAAGTAGGATCTTTCGTTCAACTTGCACAAAATTGAAAAGGGCTGTCTCACCTTAAAAGGACCCACAGGACAACTCACTCTTCTTTTGCCTCTTATATTTTCAATCCACTTTATCTTTTTATGCTCAACAAATAACTGTCCACTTTGCTTCAGTTGACATCAAAAAATAATTTTAGAGTTTTTTAGATTGATAACCTTCAAAGAAAGAAAATTAAATTTACACAATTTCATTACCTTCAAAGTTTAACTCAACACATACTGTTGCTATTTATTTTAAAAAAGGCACTGTAAATAAATTAAAATCTCAGCCTCAAATAAATCTAATAAATCGAACAATATAGGCTAACTGGTATGAATATGTAACTAGACAAACCACATTAAAAACACAAACATCAAAGTAAAATCAATATTAATAAGTCTATCTTATACTAGTAGCATCTTGTGAAGTTCAGAGGTTTTGAGTTGTCCTTCATTTTGATCTCAGTCAGTTTAAACAGGATATATTAAAGGCATCTTGAGTTATGAGTAAATATGTGATCGACCATGCCCACTTTCATCAATTAATATGACACTTGGTACTCACCCACAAATTTGTACCTAATATATGGGTACACATTTGGGATATTTTTGGTGCCTCCTATGGGTCAGGATCAAAATGATTTGGTACACCCATTTCTAGACAGGCCCTGATCATCTGTACCAAAATTGACGATGATTGGACAAATTGTTAATGAGTTATTGCCATTTCTTATCTGGACCCCGAGTCTTTAATAACGTTTTGATTGAATCAACACAGAAAAGGCAGAGAAGGAATTAGAGATATCAGTCTTCCATCATTTTGACTTGAGCTGTTGAGTAGCAATGTGATTGGCTGTTCCTTGGTTGCCCTAGGCTAATTAGAAGAGGAAGTGGCACACTCCATCTTACCGCTGGACTCAATCACTGTATACTGAAAGAAGCCAATTAGTGCTGTATGAACATGATTAGAGAAAAACTTAGTATGGCTTGTTGCTGGGCAAAGATAGACCTTTGTGTGTGTGTTTGTGTGTGTGTGTGTGTGTGTGTGTGTGTGTGTGTGTGTGTGTGTGTGTGTGTGTGTGTGTGTGTGTGTGTGTGTGTGTGTGTGTGTGTGTGTGTGTGTGTGCATGTGTTCGTGCCCAGAACTGACCTGTCCAGTTGTGCACCAGTGTGATGTAAGGTTGTTCGATTTTCAGGTCGATTCTGGAGCCAAATCTAGATCTCCACTGCTGGGGCCATAATCACACACTGCCTGTGTGTGTGTGTGTGTGTGTGTGTGTGTGTGTGTGTGTGTGTGTGTGTGTGTGTGTGTGTGTGTGTGTGTGTGTGTGTGTGTGTGTGTGTGTGTGTGTGTGTGTGTGGGGTGTGGTGGTTCTGGGTGGTTCTGGCCCAGTGTGTGACCCTCCTAACCAGTCTCTAATGATGTTAATGCTGATCAGCCACTGTATGGATTTCTCCCCAGCTGGAGAGACAAAGCTAATCACTGCACATAGACTCCATGATCAATACCCATCCTGAAGAGTGAACCAATCTTAGAGGCTTGCTGCAATCTGAAATTTAACCTCTTAAGAACTAAGCAAGTTACATTCATTCTTAAAAGCCAGTCGGCTAAAAAAGCAACTGTAGTTTGTTGGTTTGTTGTAGAACCATTCTGTAATCAAACACCAAAGACAGCAAACAGATGTGCATTCGTTTTTTTTGTCCATTTATGCCTTTATTTGATAGAAATGCTAAAGATGGATAGGAAATGCAGAGAAAGATTGATGACAGCATCGTATGGCTGGGATAAAGCAGGCTGCAGTAATGTGGACTAAGCCAAATGCATTAGGGTTCATGTGTCATCTTGCCTGTGGTACAACTATATCCTACCTGCAAGATATTTCTATCATAACTTGCCCGCCAAAATAAAGTATGCACACCACTTACGCTAAACATCCTATAATGCACCACATTAGCTGGCGTCCCAATCAAGACCTATGAGCACTAGCTCCCCCTCCCTGCAGTTGTTCTTGTGCAACACAACACAGCATCTCTGTGTTAGGCTTTGCCTCATGTGTGCCGTTGATTATTAATTTTATTATTTAACATTCTAGGCTTTTCACCAAAATGTAACAATCCCACAAACAGAAATTCAGTAGAGCTTCTAGGCCTGTAACTTTTCAGCCGTGCCACCATATGTTACTTCCTTTCTTTTATCCTTTTATTCTCTTGTGACAATCCAAACAGAGGTCTGCTGTTTTCAAAAGCAAGTCCTTCCTCTGCCTGTAGGTCAAAGGTCACACAGAAAAATAATAAACACAGCAGCTGGCTTGACTCGCCTCCCTATTGCTATATTTAGAGAAGCATGCTCTGAGATCAGATGTTGGACTCAAAGTGTTGTCTCTGTTTGGCTAGTCAGGTGGATGGAAAGATCAACAGGCTCTTCATGGAGGTGTGGCACTCAGCTTCTAACCAATGAGGTTGAATACAACAGTGGAAATAGTTTGTTTTTTAAAAAAAAGAAGGTTGATGTTTCATGAAGTTCAGCTTCTACTCTGTACACTAGACTGGAAATGTAGTCTACAATTCTTTCATTTGTGTTTTACAACTATTGAATCAAATGTGGGCGCATAATAGTAGTGATGATTCCATATATGGATTCTAATGCTTTCACAACTGCATGACACTTGGTGGGAAAAAAAAACATGTTATACAAAAAAAAATGGAAAGCCTGCTCATTCGTTCTTTTATTTTCAAATTAGCATTATGTAATGAGAAGTGCATTGAGTGGATTAATTGATGTAACATAGGTGGCTTTTATCCCATTCATTCCTTTTTCTTATAAGAATTCTTATGTGTGACCTCCACACAGTTCACATCAAACCAATTTTTGCTGCAGAAATGTGTTGTTTTTCAGTGTCCAACAGTTTCTCAGCATATTGTGTACTGTGTTATTGTGTATAATTTGTCATAATTCAGGCTTAACTGACCTTTGTCATCAAATGACGCCTTGTTAAATTCATACAGTGTGTTTCCACAGATTCAGCCACTTCAGATTGAGGCTTTTTTTATTTATTTTACCAGCTATTCCATTTAACCTCTACGGCATGGGGCATCCTGACCTGACCTTTCTTTAATGAGTTTGTATTGTGTTTGTTTATTTGTGTCTTCTGTAAAGCACATGGAGTTTACATTTGTATGAAATGTGCTAAATAAAATTGAATTGAATTTTTAGAATCGATCAATCAGCTGAAACTCATCTCTTCAGAATATGTCTTCCAGTCAGAGCACCAGATCATCAGATTTGTTACTGCAACAAGGAGATGTCTTACTCATTCTGGACTAATCTATACAAAAATAGATTCTTCATATTGAAAGAAAATATTGAGCCCGATGAGCACATGGTAGTAATGTAAAGTTAAAGAGAAGGGGATCTGTACTGCTCGTTTAGTGAAGAGGAGACGAGTTGTAAAAACCGAAGATGAAGTGAGGTTAACTCATTGCTTATGATGCCTTGTTTGGACAAAGTTGGCAGATTTTTTTTACTTGCTTGCCTTGACATGAACAGGTCTTGGACTCCATAAATAATTTCCATCTTTGTTCTTGTCCTGCCAACATTCCTGTGTGTAATGCCATGACTATATAAACACACGTACCACACACAGTGGAAGTGGAGAGGAAAGACATGTTAGACAAAGGGCTGGGTGAGGGGGAGGCGGTTTGTTTTTCTGCTGTTTCAAGATGAAATGTACGATAGGCTTGAGGTGTAAAGCAAACAACTCCCTTTACTCCTTCACACCTATTCCCCCCCCCCCCAAAGAAAACACCCCACAACAACACATCATGCCCAAAAACACACACCCTTCTAAAATGTAACTTTTTTACTGCTTTATACTTGAAGTGTGCTTTTCATTTTAAATCAATAAGGAGTCATTAAGTAACCCCCCCCCCCCCATCTATATCTCATGAACACACACTCATATTGTCTGTTTTCCTCTTCTCTCCTCCGCACCTCTCGCCTCCTTCATGATGTGATGTTTTGGGCCCCTCTGACAATTCCCACGCTGTGAGGGAAGCAAACCGGAGGGAGCGTGATTGTATATGTGTGTGTGAGGTTGACCTCTGACCCTGGGCCTGTGTCATCCACCATCAAATAACATCTGTCCTTGAATGTTGTTTTCTGTACCCCTCTCACATGGATCCCTTGAATCCCTCGGCCCTGGTTTCCCATGAGTGAATCACAATCACACATGCATGGAAATGGAACTGGTCATACTTTATATTTCCTGTGTTGTGTTTTGTGCTGTTTAAAACGTTAAAGCTATTAAAGATGTCATAAAGTCTGTCTCGGGTTAAAGAACATGACGTACTGATATAACTGAAAAAATGGCTTGGGAAAAAGCCTTAAAGCCAAGTGACCCTAACTCAAGTACTTTGTTCAATGAGGAGCATTATTACAGAGACATTTATGGAAAGGTGTGTTTTGATGTTGAATATCATTGTAATGTGAATGTTTACCACTCTGGAAGCATTTTAAGTCACATTAGCTTTCGAACATTGTTGATATTTTCCCTGTGGATTGATCTATATATATATAATGGTTAATAAATTGGTTTAAAGAAATATTTCATATGGCTCTTCATCCACCAGCTTTTAGCAAAAGCAAATAAACTATTTTAAATATTCTAAATTATTTTCAAGTAAAAGGATCCTTCTCCTTCCAAATTGTAATGAGGTTCAAACTAAACATCTTGGGAACAAAGGCAGACTTAGTTGTGGGTTGTGTGTGGTAGAGTGTGAGAAAAGTTTAGTAAAAACAAAAAAAAACAGGGTTAAAGAGAGAAAAGGGAGCTGTCATTTACGTCAGAGACATGGAAAACAATGCTGGAGGCAGGAGACGCACCAAGGTCAACTTGTTGTGTGTGCTGTGACTGAACAGGACGCCTGCCTGCCTGTTTGTAAAAAGGAGGCTTGTTTTACCCAATTACAGAAGCAAGTAGTTGCTGTTTTACAGACTGTACTCGCATTGATGGATGTTTGAGTAATATAGTTGTAAAAATTCTAATGAAAGCAGTAGTGTCTGTTAGTGTTTTTCTTGAAGTCTGGTGTCGGCATCTTAACAGTCTCATTTTGGCAAAAAATGTATTTGAGCTGGAAACATTTTCATCTCTATCTACGTCACAGACTAAAAATGTAAACTCTTTAACTCTTAAAGATGTTTCCTTTTTTCCCCAACATCTCACTTTTTCTACTTGTTTGCTTCATATCCCTTGCATTATTCAATAGGTTAATATCCTTTGCATTGCTTTCCTACTCACATACTTTTCCCTTCCTGCCCCAGAAACATAATATTCCCTAGAGGAGCTGTGTCATCCACCGTCCCTCATTGCTTCTCCATTACTTCTCTATTTTACTAGTGATGGATGAAAATAAGATGCAGTCGATTTCTTAACTTTACAGACAAATAATGAAATGTTTGTTTCAACTTATTTAGCATTTTATTGTAAAAAAAACATGCAATGTAAGAGATATCATGGAAGAGCTAACCTATCAAGGCCTCAAAAGATAAAAACTAGGATCCGTTATGTAACGTCCTTAGATTTAACATTTTAGTGAAAGGTAAGAGATTCTATGTTCCTGCACATCTGAAAATTATTTGGCTTTAGATTCATTTTCTCAAATTAATTTTTCTATTTCATCAGTGAAAAACAATTCTTTACAAGATGAGGACATGTGAATAAGTGAAAGAAGTTGCAGTACATTTTTTCCTTCAATAGTGGGCGCTGTCTGCCTATCAGAAGTCTGTAGGCTGCTGCTTCTTGAATGGGAATAAATGTTTTGAATCAGCAGTAAACGTAGTGAACTGCAGCCGCTAAAAAGCTCAATGGTGATATCAAATCTGTAGAATGTGAAATGTTTGAAACCTTTTTTGTAAATAAAAATGTGTTGATGTATAGGGGATATTACTTCATATTTAGTGTTTAGAAATGTGTTGTGCATTCTTTGTTGCAGTCTTAGAAAGCATCAGATTAAATATAGGTATCATCAGGTCTGTAACCTTGGACCATTTATGTGATGGAGACTCTGCTATGAAATAAGCTTATTTAAATGTGTTTCTTGGATAAATTGTTTCTATGTTTGTTCTTCAGTTAAAGATAGAACGGATAGTAGGAAAGTTTGCCTTCAAAAGATACACAACACAGTTATTGCAATCCATAAATCTTGGTTTTCAGTGTACTAATTATTACAAATGAACATGTTTAGTAATTTAATCCAATGGTTTGCTCTACGGTCACAGTATAACATGAGACCATCTGACCTGATCACATCTTGACAGTGGCCATGTAGATCGTCAAAGTGTCCTTGAGCTTCAGTGCCCTTGTTCACTGAGAGATTCAGGTGGATTCATGAAAGAAATCGATTATGTTGCTAAATAATGGATTGAAAGGCGCCATCAAGAGGAACTAAACTAAAAAAAAATCTCATTTCATATGTTCAAATATGTATTTGGGGGAGGGGTGGGGATGGGGGGGGGGTCATCTACGTAAGCACTGTCACGAGTCTCCTAGTGCCCGTCTTTCCTGGCAGGCAGATCTATTTTTAGCTTCTGACGTCATTGGTCTCCTCTGATGGAGCCTCGTCACAGCCGGCTACACCAAGCCATGGGGTGGGGTGTAAAATAGGTTTTGGGTTAGGTGTGTATTGGGAGGGTTATCATTGAGGTAAGCCCTGCTGCAGCCCCACCCCCATTGACATGTCACACCAATCAGGTGGGAGATGCTGTACCACATCACTGTGCTGGATACAGCTTTCCTCATAACCCCCACCTTCTCCCTCCTCCGATCCTTTCTCGCTCTCTCTCTCGCTCTCTCTCTCTCTCTCTCTCTCTCTCTTGCTTCTGTGAATTAGGCCTTTCATTCAGCATCGATTGCATAATAGCCATCTTTGATTTATCAGCCACTGCTATTGCTGGAGTGCCTGAGGCACACTGAGCTAAAAATAGGCATACTGTAGAAGCTGGCGTCCTTTGCTCTGTTAGCTATTATTTGTTATGATCAGAGAATGAGTGGGCTGTTATAACCAGAAAACTATTTGTTTTGTAAAATAAATTATGTGGGATCCACTTAACAGTGCTTTGAATTTCTTTGAATGTTCATTTTATATCATCTCAAAATATGAATAGTTGTAACCAAAAGGTTGCTGGTTTAAATCTTCGACTCTTCTGGAGAATGAACAGTATCTTTACTTCTCTTATGAAGTCAGCGTGTCTGTGAGAAAGGCAGAGCCCTGCTGAGGGAACATGAGCTGTGCAAAAACATTTTCATAAAGATCAGCAAGAAATCATTTTCATGTTAATGGTATTATGGTATAAACCCTTCACTACCAATATCAGTCATCAGAGAAGAAAATAGAAAGAACCTGACTCTAATGTTTCTCTATCAAGGCTCTTCACTCCTTTGTGGTTGAACAGTCACTTGAAAATTCACTTTTAAAAATTGTTGAATGTTTGCAATTCTCAAGAACCGAGATGGGCTGTTATACTGTGTGCTTACAGTAGATAGACTGAAACCAAATGGACCAAAGGCAGATTTTTCATGAAAATACCAAAGATTTCATTTTAATCACACAAAATGTGTATTTTTTAAATTGATGCGCATAGACATAAATAATTTTGTTCAGTAATGGGGGTGTCTTATCAGTGAAGAGGCTTGGAGGTGGGTAAAAATTAGAGAGTTGCGGGGGGGCTGTATGGACAAGTAGCTCTTCTGACGCACCTCACATGAAGTCAGTGCTGACGTCATACAGCGATAGCAGAGGGAAATATATGTGTGTGAGTGCGTTTGTGAAAAAGCAAGTCATCACAAGGTAGACTGTTTCAAAAAGACGTTCACTGTGAGGGGAAAATGTTTATATCCCTCAAACAGCATCAAATACACTTTGTTTCTTTATTTTCATGAATGGGTTGGTTTTTACATACTGAAAACATAAGAATAAATAAACCTGCTGTCACTTTCTTTTGTCGTTGTCTGAGATCATTTATTGCAATAAAACATGCTAGTGTATTTGGAATACCATCTGGTAATGGGACATGCTGCCTTCTGCATATTCCACGTACATCTTCAGACACTCTGCAGAGACTTTATCGTTTAGCTTATCTCAGCCTTGTCTTATTTATTTTCTTACTCCATGTGTTAAAATACAGCTCACAGTATGTGGGGGTCACAGGGTTTGTACTGTTGTGGTTGTTATGTGTACCTCCGATTTATCATGTACATTTAGTGTTAGTTATTAGGAGTTTGTCATCGGTCATGGCACTGTTTAAAAAGGTAGTAGTAGTAGCTGCTAGGCTGTCACCTGACTACCTTAAACAATGCAGTTTAAAGAATCATGAAGTAAACATCAACAGTCATTTTATGTATTTATTCTCTCTCTCTTTGCAGTTTTGATGTGGAGAATGGCTTGTCAGTGGGTCGCAGTCCACTGGACTCTCAGACTAGCCCCGGTTCTGGTCTGGTTCTTCAGGCCAACTTCCCTCACAGTCAACGCCGCGAGTCCTTCCTCTACCGCTCCGACTCAGACTTCGACCTTTCACCCAAAACCATGTCACGCAACTCGTCCACTGCCAGCGACCTGTGAGTATTTCAAAGATACTCTCCTATGACCTGTAGCCTAACATCATGCTTCTTGCATGGTGGAGCTGCTTAGCTAGAGTCAGAGGAAATCTATGGGTCTGAATCCAGAAGAAACCACTACAAACTAAATTACAACAGTGGATTAATGAAGGCTTGAACAAGCCAATTAACTTCACAACTTATTAAGCTTTAAATATGAATATTAAAAGTTGTTTATTTAACTTTTCATTTAACAACAGACTAGGTGCTTGATACAAAGAAATTAAATCTCTGGATTTTACAAGTCACTCAGTGATGTACATCAGCAGTGAAAAATAGTATAATAATTAAATAATGGAATCAACCTTAAACATAGAATACATCTAGTACACTTTGTTTACAGAACAGTTACCAGGGGAAACATAAATGTATTATACGAATGTTTTTATGTGAAACTATACTTTACTCTTTGATACTCAAAACATTGCAATTATTTTCGCATTTGGCTTTGCAGATGTTTTTGGTGGCAGAGATCATGTTTTTCTGTTAACAAGAAGAGCAGTCAAGTGTAGCTAGGAAATACAAGTCAAGTCAGAGCTGTAGTCTTAGCTCAGAACTAGCTTTTGATCCAGTTCTTGCCTGTTTGTGCAGCCAAAGGTTTCTGTGTGCAGCTAGCAGTCTCAACCACCAATAGCTGTCGCTCCTTTGTTTTGAAGGGAGGAAGGATTGAAGCATTGGGAAGTCAATTGGCAGCCCCGGTGAGACAAAATGTGAAGACTGCTGTCATTTTCTGCCTGCCTCTTTGGGCTGTGACATGTTGCCAGAAGTCAACATCACTAACCCCCCCCCCCCCCCCCCACACCCTACCCCGCCCCCCAAACTCACCCTCCCACCACCACCATCATCCCCACCACCACTACCACCCAATTTCCCCCCCTACACCCCGCACTACCACTCAGAATTCCACTTTAAACATCAGCTTTCCCTGAACACAACCTGAACAACATATAGAATAAATATATTGAGTTTTCTGAGACAGTCACAGAAACATTTGATAGATGGTGATCTGTATTCACCCACATTAGGCTATGCTATGTATTTTCCAGTATGTTAAAAAAATACGATAAATTTAAAAGGGTTTTTTGTTATTAAACCCTCAAATTCAGGAAACGGTGAACAGAAATAATAGCTCAGGTTTTTCCAAATCCTGCACTTAATATTACATAATTCATATTGCTGGTCAGGGATATGCTGGCATGACTGAGTCTGTACTTTTCACAGTCAATATAGATTAGCCTTAAGTCAAACTGTTAATGGCATGCATGCCTTCTCAAATATTGGCTTCCTTACCACCTAATGCACGAGCATCTCTTGTCACCTGCACATTTCAACTTCTACAAATATTTATCTTGGATGCACACCTACTGTAAGAGTGGCTTTACCCTCAAAGAAACACAGACAGACACCATCAGGTCATAAAGTTAATGTCAATATTCACTTTCCCTTTAGCTTCATCATCTCTGTAGAGCCGGACATTTAAGCTGTTAAATGCTTTAGAACAACGTTCTCATCAAACTGTGCAGCTTCATGTCGACTAGTTGTTGAAAGCAACAGCTTTGATAATTGAAATATGATGTAAAATATAGAACGAATGATTGTAGCTCATTTTTTATAAACTAAAATAACTAGCTCAAAAATGTTTTGAAGTTTGTAACATCACTTCATGCAGGTTTATCTGATTAGTTTGATAAAACTTCAATGGTTATATGCACTACACTATCAGTCTTACTTAAGTGCATATTAAGTTTTTAGTTTCACAGCTTTACCAACTGAAGTTAAACTTGATTTTTCATCTTTGCCTCTAAGTAATATTTGTTGAACTTAAAATATGTCCTTTCCCCTGCTTGTGACTCGTGTGATTTTTGAACTATTGCTCATAGGGAACTCTAACCTTTCTATTGTCCCTGTGTCGTCCCAACCTTCTTTGTCATTATTTGTGTGCTTCTCTTCATTAATTTGATGCAATCGAGTGGTATATCTGGCTTATTCACTGGATGTTTGTTTCTGTTGTTTTTTTGTGTTTTTTTGTTGTCGTATTTTATAGACATGGAGAAGACATGATCGTGACTCCTTTCGCACAGGTTTGTAGCATATGTTTTTCTGGTTTTATGAGACCCGGAGTTTCCTGTAGTCACTGACCACTTTCATAAAACTTGACAAGTCAAAATTTAAAAACAGTATTCTAACCAAGTGGCTCTATGACAGCACTGGGATAAATGTGGTTTGAAAAACATCTGTGTTTCTTTACTGTATTTATACAGTAGGTAATTCAAATTGGAATATTCTCGGTTGTAGGTTCATTCTAAGACAATCTGGCTTACAAGGTTGTTAAAAGAAAAGTCAAATAATGGGTGGAATTACACGTGCCGTCCTCACTCCTGGTTTCTCTCTTTTCTTTAAGGTTCTTGCCAGTCTACGAACAGTAAGGACTAACTTTGCTGCTCTGACACATCTCCAAGACCGAGTGGGAAACAAGTAAGAACATGAAAAAATCCCAGTGGCCTGTTGCACCAGCTATGTTTAAGTTCTGCATTAAGTTTGGGTGCAGTGTCCACACTTAACCCTACATTGAAACCCAATGTTTAACCTAAGTTGTGTTTTTGTTTGGTTGACCACGGTAACGTAAGGAACATCTTAATTAGAAGAACGTAACATCCAAACTGACCTAAGACATGACATTTTGACTCCATGTGACCAATGAAAAAAGCATTGGTCATTTTAGGGTTGCCTCTCGTACCTGTTTGTCTCTGAATAGACAAACAGAAGAAGACGATCTTACTTTATTGATCCCCGCAAGGGGAAATTCTGTTTTTTACACTTGTTAATGAGTCATGCAACACACTCATAGGCTGAAATATACACATGCACAAACATGATCCTATGGACACGCACTAATGGAGAGAAAATAAATTCTGTTAATCAACACACAGAAACGAAAATGTGTGTAAAATATGACCAAGCATTATGATAACTAAAGCCTACACCATACTAGGTGTAAGATTTAAGTTGTAAATGACTCTGACATTGGAACTATCTGAGCTGTTGCAACGAATGAATCCTTGGTAGTGAGTGAACTCTGGGTTTGTTGGAACGTACACATAGCTGCTTGTCATTTTCTTATTTTACTAACACTGCATCTGTTCCTCGTTTCAGGCGGCCTACAACCAGCACCCAGCCGCCCATGTGTAAGCCATGTCTTACAGGTCAGTGTTAATATATCTGAGGTTTGTAGCACATACGTCACTGTAAATAGAGTTAAGGTTGTACTGTTCTAAGCAAAACTCTCAATAAGCCATTTTTTCTAAATAAAGCTAATTTCAGTTACAACCCCTGCTTTAGGTTTGACTGAGACTCCCAACAAGAAAAGCTTATAAACATTTATTTAATTGTGCCAAGAAAACATATATTTAAAATTGCAATATCCCCACTCTGTTTCCCTTTACAAAAATGTGGATACAGACAATTTCATTTGTATTGACTGACCTGTAACATGCTTGTGTTTGAACATTCAGAGGAGCCCTGCCAGAAGCTGGCAGTGGAGACATTGGAGGAACTTGACTGGTGTCTGGACCAGCTGGAGACGCTGCAAACAAGACACTCTGTTGGCGAAATGGCATCCAATAAGGTGGGTTGACAATACCTTAACTTCAAAGTTCTCAGTAGGGCAGCACAATTTCATTGTTATCGCAATATTAAATTAGCAACTACTTTGCTAAAGTCGGAATTTATCACAATAAATATTTAAACAAGCATTGCTTTTACATTGTACCCATTGGACTGGTTCCTATAAATAATGGCAAAGATGTCCACATCATTTTGATGCAGTGAGGTGAAGCTCAAGCTAGCTATCAGCTACCCTTAGATTAACTTGTGCCAATTAAGTGTTGGAAAAAAGCTGCTTTTTTTCTCATATCCTTCAAGTCTACTTCTTAGCAAACCTGAATGGATCAGTGAAAGTGCCTTCAAACTTTCTGTTTGTACGGGTATAGAAAGTGTTGCTGGTGTAGCACAGTTAGTAAGTTGCACTATATGATTGGCTAAAAACATATATCAAATATACCTCAAGAAAAAAAGAAGCTAAGTTTTGTCTTCTTTATATTTGTTATCACTAAATGTAAGTGACATATGAAGGTAAATTCAGGGGTTATAACACATACAGCTGCACTGGAACACATTGTCAGACCCTCCAGGCATCATGAATGGGCTATCCCTCCCCTGAATCAGTTAATCAGCATCTCCAAACTCTTCTCCTTCCTGCTTTTCTCCACCACCTGGCGGCTACATTTTTTCTGCCTCCAACTCCCATTCAGATTTCTCTTCTCCACCCAGCCCCCGAAGCAGGACGAATCTTATTGGTTAGAGAAGGGGGGACTGTGTGCAGGACAGGGGAGGGGGGTTCCTCACAGCCTCCCGCTCTCTCTATACGTGTCTCATTGAGAGTGTGTGACAGTAGTTGGATGAGCGACTGCAGTCACACCGTTTCTACCCTGATGGTCGACCACATCCCCAGTTTGCGCCCATCTCACAACACCCTACCCTTTCCCTCTGACCCCCAAACCCCCACCTCACCTCCACCACAGGACAAGGGACTATGGGAACATTCATTTCCAAACGGACTTCTTTCTCATGTTCAAAGCGACTCTGCTGCGCGTGGAGCAGAAATGAATGTGAAGATTACAACTATTTACTAAACAAGCAAACTTATCTGCTTGTGGTTTTGGATTTAAGCAACCTCTGACATCAGCGTGCGCAGTTTGAAATGCTTGCGTCGGCTTTCCTCGATAGTCTTTGCTGGAGACTCACACAGGTGAGCCATGTAGAAAGATTCTTGCCTTGTTTACAGGGGAATCTGATGGGCAGCAGTGTAAGCTTTGCAGAGGGCTTAACGCTGAGTGATCCTGCCCATTAGATCTAAATCAGTACTGGATCCCCACACGGGCTGAATATCGAGAGTATGTTCGCGTATGCATGTATATGTGTGTATGCAAAACAAATTGATTTTAAAAAAAGTCATGCATGTTAGCAGGACATTCTGTTAATTATTTATTTAATGACATTTTAGCGCTGTTTCTTGGTTTGCAGCAGAACAAATATGTTGAATATCGTTTGAAAATGTAAATATGTGAATTCATGTGGGTATGTGAGAGTAGTTTGCAGAGACTGAGGAAAACATGAGGAATCAGAAGCTACAAAAGAAGGAAGCCGAATGATAAACAGATACATCTTAGTTAAAGGATCTTAATTCATGAATGTTTTTTGTCATATAGTAGCAACATAAACACTGCAGCATCACTCTCCACTCCACATCCCCTCCCTCAGCCACCACATGCCAAATATGTTACATAATCAGTGTGGAAGCTACTGCTGAAAAAATACTGAACACTTCTGTTCTCATAAATCTTCTTTAAAATATGTATAACTAGTGTTTTTCAGATCCCAACAGTTCAGATTTCTCACTGTGTTTTCAGACAGACATCCTCTGGGGATGTTGTGTGATGTACTTAACATTATACAAAACAACTCAGTGGATTTTTGAGAGGGGGAACTAAATTAATTTGCTTGAATGACACCTTTGTCTGCCCCTAATTTTACACTAAGGCTGCAACTCACTATTGTTTTCATTGTTGATTAAGGTAATGAACATTAACGTTGCATCATGTCTTATCACAGAGTAATCCATATCCCTGCTAATTTGTATGATTTATTATTATTATTTTTATTATTATTATTCCAATAACCTGATATGTTGTCTAATTCTGTACATTTATCTTCCCAAGTAAAAAAAAAAAAATGTATGTATACTCTTAGAATATGTACTTATCACTGAAACATCACTTATATATTCTTCTCATCAGGTAACAAAATGTTATGAATGAAACAGTGTGACATGTGAATCATAATATATGGTAAACATCACGTCCTCTAGGAGTGTGTTCAGGCAGTTCATGAAAGGAGTTAAATGAAAAATAATTTCTCATTCAAGGAGAAAAGATGAACAGGAGGAACTCAGGGACTTTAAGGGTTCTATTCTATAACATATTAATCTATGTACATGTTTCAGCTATGAACCTGGACTAACCACCTTTTTGTGTCTGGTTTTGTTGTGTCTTCACAGTTTAAGAGAATGCTAAACCGTGAGCTGACCCAGCTATCAGAGACAAGCCGCTCAGGAAATCAGGTGTCAGAGTTCATCGCAAACACCTTCCTAGGTGAGTTGAAATACCAGTATGAAACAAATGAAATGTCTCTGTGGGAGGGAGAGCTGCTGTTGGTTAGCTAAATCCTTGTTGATAAAAATTCCTTTAACTTGTGTTTTTATGGGAACTGAATCGGTCGCAAGTTTACAAGGTCCAATTAGCTACAAGTGAGTCAGTGTTTTACTAAAACCTTGTAGAAATGGTATATTTATAAATCATATAATGTTCAGTCAACTCTAAAATTAAACTGGAGTGCTTTTATATAACTTCTGAAATTATAGAATCAGCAGTTTTTGGTGATGTTTTTGTATTTGAACAATCAAAACACTATTTTGAGTCATCTCACTGAAATTACTCAGTTCATAAAAATATGATGTTCACTTTGTGAATTAAACAAAATGAAGTAAACATGCCAGTGAGGCCTATGTTTTTGTGCTGCCTGCTCATCTGACTAAAAGGAACTTAATTGTGCATTTGCATGACTTAGCTTTATTGATGGTTTTACCGTCTGTTTTATGAGATGAACAGAAAAACCGTGACGGTAGAGAACCATTCATACAAAGAGCAATTCAAAGTGCTCTACACACAAAGAAGCAAAAGAGGCTTTTCAATTAATTTTCTTGTCAAGTCAAAGTTAGGGGGAAAGAATGAAATACATTTGGGGGGGGGGGGGTGACTTCAGGAGATGTTAAACACATAAAAAACATTACATTTAAAAAAGGGAGAGGAGCAAAGGGTTTTGAGGAAACAACAGCGGGGAGACGTATCAGGAATCCAAGAAGGATTTCAACATTTCTTGGAAGGAGAAATTGTACAGGGAAGAAGGAATATAAGGCAGAAAATATAAAGACAGCATGTTTTAACCGGAGAGGAGATCTGCTTGTTAATAAGAATGAACAGAGAACGTGAGATTTCTCCTTCCTTAAAGGAGAAGGAGGCGCGCCGACAGACAGCATTCCCTGACACATTGTGTGGCGTTGTCGTAGCAACAGGGTGCAATTTTATTAGACGGCATGTTGCATCAATAGGAGGCTCAGTATTCAACAGCCCTGCCGGCAGGATGGAGGTCCAGCCGAACGAGGATGGAGCTGTCAGTCGGATGCTGTTTTGCTATGAGTGCCTCAGCATTAAAGCCGGCTGCATTTGGAAATGAACACGATGGTTGTGGGTGTGAGGAAGAGGAGGCATTGTGAGAGAGGTGAGAGGGACCAGACAGCGCCTCGTGTGATGCTGTCACTCAGGTCGCTCTGCATCTTTATGCTGTCGTGGGCTCGCATCGTGGCTCTGATCGGGATATTTGTCAGTAAATCCTGCCTACCGGGAGGATGATATTTGGAAACAGGCTGTCTTTGATTGCTAATGGGCTCATTATTGTCCAGTTTTGTTCAAATGAGGATGAGTCATTTTCATCACTATCATGTCTTCTTAAACAGCACCTTTGTGTCAACAAATGATATGGAGATTCTGGTGATTCTGGTGTTGGAGACCTTGCTTTGGTGATCTCTGTGTTTCTGCTTAAAGGATGTCAAGCTTCTTTCTGGGTTAAAAAGAATCTCCAACCTGTAGTCGTGATGAAACCTTTTCATACCTACATTTGGAAAAACACAAGAAGCGCTTTGTCATCAAGCTGAAGGCAAGGCTGAGCTTCTGTAAGGCAGATTTACCCATCATCCTTAGCGTTCTACTACTGTTATTCTGCTCCTGCTGCCATGTATCACATTTATGGTCACCATGTTTTGGTCTGAAAATAGAGTAATGTTGTGCAGGTGTACTGATTTTACATGAATATATCTGTGTCAGTGACCCACTAACTCTGGTCTAAATACAGTGAATACTATGTAATGTAAACATTCAAAACATATTGCTTTCATTTCAATCTATATATTATTCTATTTGACATGTTGATGACATTGTCGTACTTTGTATACTCCTCCAAAAAGAGACGCATATAAATTAGTTTTTTAAACTGATTGTGAGCAACAGTAAAATACTGGAGCAAAGTAAAGTCCTGTTTTTGACGATGTCATTATTACAGACTCTCAGTATGCGTTGAAAAAACAGGCATGTACATTTTTAACAAAATAAGGCATATGTTAATATTTTGAAAATGACAAATTGAACTGAACATTTGTGTAAAATGAAGGTAAAATGACAGTATGTTTGGTAGAAGAGATCTGAATGATCTGTTTACGAGGATTTAATTTTTGCCTGACCTCAGCTGAAATGATGTTCATGTAGACTGACAGATCAGCTGTGTCAGTCGGTTTGAAATGAGTCAAGCTGCTCATTAATAGCTTGTAAGTGTATCCAGACTGCCCTCCCTAATGTCTCTATGCTTTGTTGAAGGCTGGCTTGCTTTTATCACACGCTTCCTTTGAAATATGCACTGTAACTAATGCACACGTGTTCACATGCTGCACGACTAACTACAAGACAAGTCGGTACTAGCCAGAGTAGTTGTAACTATTAGGTGAAGATGGATTATGCTTGTGGCAGTTTTAGTGAAAATAGTAGAGCAGTGGTAGTAGTAACCACTGTGACATGAAGTATTAGAAATAGATGTGATGTTAGGAGTAGAGTTTGTATCAGGTGCTGTTTTCACAAGTTGAAATGTTTTCAGTGTTCTCAGAGGTACTTGCTGCAGCAATTGTTTGCGCTTGCTGATTGCTTTGATCAATAATAATAATAATAATAGATAGATAAATAGATAGATAGATAGATAGATAGATAAATAGATAGATAGATACTTTATTGATCCCGAGGGAAATTCAAAGCATCCAGTAGCAGGTTACTAAGATGCAGATGACATGAAACATTTGTTACAAATTAACCACAAACCCGACGCCCCCCTCCCATACATATATATTAGCCTGAAAAAAATATTTAAGAATACCCCTAGATGAATTAAAACATTTTGGCAATGTTTAAAAAGAATAAAATGATCAAAAACAGACATTAAATAACAGTCAGTGCAAATAATTAACAGTCAGTGCAAAATATAATAATGATGAGAGCACAATGGTGGTTTAGCAGAATAAACTAGGTTGGATGCAAACAGCAGAAGTTGATGAGTAATCTACACTTATCACATGGCTAGTAGTCAGCTAGTAAATAAAGCAGGAGTTGAGAGTGCAGACCAGAAACAAACTATGGTCCCCTTGGCAGTCTAGTTGGTCTATGTGAGAAAAGTGAAGAGAGGTCTTCTGGGATTGGTTTTAATTGTTCAATCTGGGTTTTTTTCTTGTGCTGTGTGGAAGAAAGACAGATTAATGCCAAGATTGTAATGCTTTCAGAAAGGTCAGTGGGTTAAGACATGTGAGGCAATGCCTGTTTTATCACAACATATTCTGTAAAGTCATTTCCATTTCCTGGTGCTTCTTCTCTTTTTCTACCGACAAAAAACTGCTTCATTGAGTGTAACAACTTTTTGTGCAGTTGAAGAAGTCTTATTGAATGTTCTCTTCCCTAAGACATGTGTGCAGAAACCCTGCACCTCTTTAAGATACTTCTATAACAGGTCATAACTTTCTGTGTTTGAGTTGGAGTCGGTAGGTAAATATGACAGTGGGGAAGAAGTGTCTTGCAATTTTACAAATAAATACATATTATTAAACAGTATGCTTCGATGTTTGCACAGAGAAACAACATGACGTGGAGATCCTGTCTCCACCTTCTAAGGAGAAGGAGAAGAAAAAGAGGCCGATGTCACAGATCAGCGGGGTGAAAAAAGTAACACAAAGCCCTGGCTTAGCATCTACCTGCATCCCTCGCTTTGGAGTCAGCACATCACAGGAAAGCATGCTTGCCAAGGTCTGTCCACACAGAAATGCTCACAGACAGAAAAACACACAAACATAGACTCACTGTGTCTCATAGATAACCTGTTCACTTCTCCAGGAGGTCGAGAACATTAACCGTTGGGGTCTGGATATATTCAAGATAGCTGAATTTTCTGGAAACCGCCCTCTGACGGTTGTCATGTACTCCGTCTTCCAGGTGGGTAAATCCTTCAGCTCATATTATGCTCACCTCATAAAATATCTAATTTAAAGAAATACAGGGATTATGCTGTAATGAAATCACAGCCAATTTAAAGTTCACACATTGACCACCAACACAGAATAGAGACTGTAATTCAGGGTTACTGTGACTCTGACTCTTTACTTCCTCCTTCCTCTTACTTGCCAGGAGCGAGACCTTCTGAAAACCTTTAAGATCCCAATTGACACCTTCATCACCTTCATGATGACCTTGGAGGACCACTACCATGCTGATGTAGCTTACCACAACAACATTCATGCTGCCGATGTGGTGCAGTCCACTCACGTCCTCCTATCCACCCCTGCTTTAGAGGTGAACTGAGACAGACAATGTTCTTATTCTACCTCATGATGTCTTTGTTAATTCTATTTTTCATGGACTTTGGGATGCAGCTTATAAACATATGGACCACAGTTCCATCAGTAGACAGGAGGACACTGAAGCTTGTGTGTGAAAAAAAAAGGTCAAAACAACAGTTTAATGTCAGTATGTTAGTATAAAAATGTAAATTTTTGTTCTGTGCTTTGCTTGACCCCAGGCGGTGTTCACAGATCTGGAGATCATGGCTGCTCTGTTTGCTAGTGCGATCCATGATGTTGACCACCCAGGAGTCACCAACCAGTTTCTGATCAACACAAGTAGGTTTCTCTCCGTCTCTGTACAAAACCACAACAATAATTAATACACAAAAGAGAACGATTCCCCTTATTGCCTGAGACCACTTAAAATACAGAAAACTATAAACATAAACACATATTTAAAACTGTTGTTTCAGATTATGGAAAGAGAACTTCGTGTAAAAAGGTCACCTTGTATTTATATTATTTTAATTTGTATTATTAATATTTGTAGCCACAGGCTAATATTACAATATTGTAACGGCACTGGCTCTTATTAAGACTGGGCTTCAGTCAGCACTGATTCAGAACATTTAATTACAGTCAGAAACATTTTGTTTGTTCTGATAAATGTTATTCAACAACTTCAACTTACATCACTGAAGGTTCTGAGCTAGCTCTGATGTACAATGATGCCTCGGTGCTGGAAAATCATCACCTCGCAGTTGGCTTCAAGCTGCTCCAAGAAGACAACTGTGACATCTTTGAAAACTTGAGCAAGAAGCAGAAAGACTCCATCCGCAAGATGGTGATTGACATGGTGAGACTGCTACATCTTTCACATTCAATATTGATTTCCTCTGCAGCCGTTCTCTACCTGGACTGGCCCTTGACAGTTTGTAAAGTTTATGTACAGCTGCTACAGAAGCTTTATGTTTATGGTCACAGAGTACTTTAAGTAGGTTGCTGGAATAACATCAAGTCTGACTCAGGCCATGTAGATGTCTCTATAAACTGGCCTTTGGTCGCCTTTTTTCAGACAGCTCTTCTTCCCTATCTGCTGGATCTGCAAGTACTTTCTTCAAATTTCAATTTCTACATTGAGAAGAACTTCAAATCGTGCAACCTACACACTGACAATAGATTCAAGTCTTACAATATGACAGACCCTACATCCTATTCCAATCATTTTTTTTGAGGGGCTTTAGCTATTTTAATGCCAGGGTTTGCCTCCCAGTATACAAATATCCCACCAAACCAGGCTTAATCCCATGTTCATGTGTTACTCTTGTAGCTTGTTGGAATCGTTTTACTTTGTATGGGTTTTAAAGAAAGACACTAAATAACCCTGGAAAAATACAATTGTAATCATTGATAAATATAGAATTAGATGGGCAGTTCTCACCCCCTGTTGAAGAGACTACATCATCTAATCATATCATTTAATCCTGAAGATTTCTGCCTCCTGCCCTTCCTCCAGATAAACGTGTTGTTGTAGGTCACGGTTGTTGCAATGACCCGTTTTTGTGGTTTTTGTCTTCATTAGGTGCTTGCCACCGATATGTCCAAACACATGAACTTCTTGGCAGACATGAAGACAATGGTGGAGACCAAGAAGGTGACTAGTCTGGGAGTCCTGCTGCTGGACAATTATTCTGACCGCATCCAGGTGAGAACTCCTCCTAATGACACTGAATATCACAAAAATACACATTAAATAACGACGCACACTATATAGATATGAATATTAAACTATTTTCAAAGAGAGAAACTTTAATTTGTTCAAAAAGATTTGCTCAGAGTGAGCTGTAAATAACATTAGATCTCAGGTATTGGCAGCAGCATTTCTCCATATATATTTTGTTCAGCCAGGAAGCTGGTGACACAGTGCTGCCACCTGCTGGATTACTACGGTACTATTTCATCCTCTGTATGTTTAGTTATATTTTGTGGTGTTTGCAAAATCAGGGCAAATTTAACATAAGTATTGCTGTTACATCCCTGAAACTTTTTCAGATTTATTGGTGGTGGGTTTATAAAAAAAAAACGGGGACCATCTGGAAAAGAAAACATGCAGTATTTGTCATCAGAGAAACATAACATTTCTTTTAAAGGTCTTTTGGATCTTTATGCCTTAATTTAGAGACAAGATGGCAGATAGAGTCAGAAATAGAGGAGAAAGAGAGAGAGAGTAGAGAATGACATGCGGGAAAGGAGCCACAGGTCGGACTTGAACACGGGCTGCCCTCTTGGAGGATTATAGCCTCTGTACATGGGGCGCGCGCACCATACACGAGGCTACTGGCTCCTGTAACTTAACATTTCTCCTGCAGGTTCTTCAGAACATGGTCCACTGTGCCGACCTCAGCAACCCAACCAAACCACTGGAGCTTTACAGGAAGTGGACAGACCGCATCATGGTGGAGTTCTTCACCCAGGGAGACCGAGAGCGGGACAAGGGCATGGAGATCAGCCCCATGTGTGACAAACACAACGCCTCTATAGAGAAGAACCAGGTAACATCTGCTGACAACGGGAATGACAGGGCAAATACATTTAACTCAGAGTAACACATGTTGAAGGATTTATTATTTGAACACATAAAGCAAAGACATGTTCCAGCGTTCCTCATCTGTTTGCTTTTGAATTTAAGTTATATATGTTTCTGAATTAATTAATGTTATGCCTATACCCAGGTTGGTTTCATCGACTACATCGTCCACCCTCTTTGGGAGACTTGGGCAGACTTGGTGCACCCTGACGCTCAGGACATTCTGGACACGCTGGAGGATAACAGGGAGTGGTACCAGAGCATGATCCCCCACAGCCCCTCACCCTCCAGCCCTGATGAGCTCCAGGCTGGGCTAGGACCAGGAGGAGACTCTGCTTTGGGAGCAGGAGGGACCCTCCCTTCAGGAGGAACAGGGGACAAGTTCCAGTTTGAACTCACTCTGGAGGAAGAAGAGGAGGATGAGGAGGAGCTAGATTCTGATCTGGAGAGCCCTCTAGATGAAGAATCCCAGTCAGGTGGGGAGCGGCACCAAGACTCCTCCTCCCCATCTTTGTCGCCAGACCCACGCAGCAGCAGCAGCAGGTACCGCCCCCCCTCGCCTCACCCATCCAGGAACCTGAGCCTGGTTGCCATGTCTGTGCGGAGCCCCCAACCCCACAGGACACTTGCCTCCCCGGGACAGGAGGGCGCCGACAGGGACAGAGACCTGAGCCAGGAGGGCGACGGGGTGGCCTGTCTACGTATGGGAACGTAACAACCAGCACAACCTGCCCCACCCAAGAGACAAGAGCGCTGGATGTAGTGAGATGGGGTGGGGCAGGCCTTAAACAACAAAAGTCTGTATAATCACTACAGTCCCTTTACACTGGAGACACCCTCTCTGATTTTTTATTCTGACAAGACAAATCGCTTTTGCCTCTCTTTGGGTGCCTGATCGGCCTTTTGTGTCCCGTCCTGCTTTGTTGTAGCTTCAGTTCGGAGCGTCCCAGACAAAGACTGCTGCATTCAAACTGGGGAGAACGAGAGGTGAAGGAAATGTCTTCCTCCAAAATAACAGCATATGACGTTCAGACATGTGCAGCGAAGTGCGAGGAGCACCGTGGTTTGACTGGGTCTTGGATATTATTTTGCACCATAGTTTTAATTAAGGTTATGAAAGTACAGATTCTGATTGGAATAAGTGAGTATGATTTGTTTTTTTGTTGAAGAATGATGTGAGTGATGAATCGTTTTTGCCAAATACATGACGTATATGAGCCGTGAGAAAATGGATGGGCCTTAACCTCAGGGTATGAAGAGAAACATAAATCTAATGTAGCACGGATGTAGTGGGTACCCCTGACCTGACCCGACCCTAAACTGCCTTTCCTGTTTATTTACCTCCAGACCAGAGACACCTGAGATCTACCTGTCTCTACATTTAATGAAAACCCTTTAACTGAAAATCTGGCTAGTGAAGCAATCAAATAATGTATATTTAAACCAGCTTGTAGCAGCGCAGAGATTGAACAATGAAGACTGAACTGCAGTCCGACACGTTGAAAACCCAAAAGAAACCTCCTGTATGATTTATTTTATTTTTTTACCTAAGATGATTTGAATGTTGTCATTGTTTTTAGGTCTTCATTTGTTGTACATTTGCTGGTCTTGTCTCTGTTTATAAGCTTGAAAAGCATTTTTTTTTATCAGGGTGCCTCCAGTCCGCAGTAGCACTTTACCGTTCTTGCCCTTCAGCTCTTCTATTCAGTCACACAAAGGGCTTCACCCACTGTAGCCCTACTGATCGCACACAACATCAGACACGAGGAGCCAGAAGGCAGGGCAGGAAACTGGCAGGCCAGAATTTCACAAACTAACTCAACAATTAGACACCAGCACCAAAATGTTTGACCCTCATATAAGATTACAAGACGAGCCCTTAGTGTACCATTTAAAGTTGGTATTGATGAAGTGGTCCCAGGTATGATGCTTTGCCTCAACTACAAATCTATACAATGTGGGGGAAAAAAGACAAGAATATTATTCCATGTATTGATGTCTGGCAGCAACACAGAAGCTTTGGGCTGCAGTGTTAATGTAAGTTAAAAGCACACTTTAAGCATCCTTCAGTAAGAACAGTGCTGGTATTATTATGTGTTTTTCTTGGTGTCTGCAAATCTCATGAAAAGACCCACAATGCATTAGTTAGTTCCTTCATACTGTCAGTCCTCCTCTTTGACTTTCTGACCCAAATCCATTTGTTTCTTCTTAGAAATACATTTTTAATGTAACAATTATACTCTTTGTTTTATTTTCCTCTTTAAAAAAGAAAAAAAGAAAATGAGAAAGGTGAATAAGTTATTGAAGTTGATCTTTTAAGCTTTTAGCAAACCTCAATACTTTGTTGAGTTTTTATTTACTGCTGCATGGGATCGATCATTTCACCACTGAGGCTCATTTAGATAATTCAACACAAACAATGAAGGTCTATGGCAGTGAGGAATAAGCAGCTAAACAGACAGTGCTTGTTAGAATAACCAGTTCATTGTGGGTTTTTGTTCTTTTCATGAGCTTTGGAGACACTAAGAAAACAAATGATATGACAGTATGTAACCTTTGATTGGGCCTTCTTAGTATTTTCCCATAGACTGGAGCAGACTGTAAGAGAAGTGAATGTGGCCAAGGTGACGTCACACATAACTAGGTTCAAGCCTAGAGTTTTGTCTGCTGCAATCGTGCTTTTTTGCGGAGGGGTAGGGGTCAGAATTGACCATATTTGGATGAGAGGCTTGATACCTAAGAGGTCAAGTTCAGTGATTCAAAATAATTTAAGGAAAAGCCTTAGAGACTGCTAGCAGCACCTTGTCACTCAAAGCAGCTAAGTCCTTCATTATGCATTATTAACTGTAAGCCTTAATATAAGTGACCATTTCCAAAACTTTTGGCACTTCTGCCTTTACTTATTATTTCAGCCATGGGGACGATGCTGGGTATTAACCTCTGCCTCACAAGCAAATGAATGTGATATTTACCACTCTTCATTTCTTCGATTACACGAGCACAGAGTCTGTAAACACACATTAAGCAGATGGCGAAGCAGTGATTATTATCTGGCTTGTAAATTTGGGGAAAACCTGATGTCAGTCTAAGCCTGATTGTTTCCTTTCTACTTCTACTAGAACTTTGAAACCCAAAGTTAAACTTCTACCACGGGTTAAAGCCTGTTTAGTTTTTAATATGTGCTGTTTCCCGATATTCAGACAGCACCTAATAAATCACCATTGTGTTAGCTGCCCACCCTGCCAAGTGGTTTACAGCTTCTAACATTTGTGACAGAAATGAATCTGCTGTAGTTTGAACTGAGGAGTTTTCCGTCAGGTTTTATTTGTAAAGAAAGTGCTTGACTGGGATAACTGTGTGCCATAAGTGTTGAAAACACACAAACACCTGCCAGCCTACGATGCTGTACATTTTTACACTAGAGATTTTACCATTATGATTGTATTAAAGTCACTGACTTTAGAGTGTTAGTTTTTACTAATGAGACATGTAAACAGTATTTAAGAAGACAATTTATTAGATTTTGTGAGACTTAAGATCATCTGTTCATCCTTTTCCTAAACACATAGCTGAGACTTCAGAATGTGTGTAGTTCAGGACTCTTTCTGTACCAAGTACATGTTCAGTGTTTGTCGCCGTCACAAAAGGTAGAGGCCAGGAAGCAACAACCACTACATGAGATATGAAGCACTTCCTGGTCAAGTAGTCGTAGAAAACACTTGTCCTTCAGTATTTTATTCTCTCAGCTAGTATGCTTTAATGAGCAGTCTTACATGTGATGGCAGGGGTTGGAGTGTATAGTTAAAGGACCATTCTGCTGTTATAACATGCTGGGACTCACAATATCCATCTAGAGCTCTGAAAAAGTAAGAAAACGATACATTTCCAGTTTTCATACTTTGTATGGTTTTGTCAAATGCCAAACAAAAATGTATTTAATATTTTATGCTAATTTAACAGAACAAAGAGTTGCTTTAAAGAAAAGTCAAATAATTGAGTTAAAAAACATTTCAGTGTTTCACTTTCTGTATCTCTCAGGGTCTAAAACCCTCAAAGTCCTGTGATGTAAATGCCACGTAAACCTCAGCAAGGTTAGTCGAGCATTTGGATTAAATGTGCTGGTAATTCCAACACTTATCCTCCAGCACCATCCACAGGTCAAACACTATACCTGCACAAAAACCAAGTATGAATGTAACGGCAAGAGAAATAATTCATGATTTCTGGCCTTTTAATTCAAGTTACCTCGACAACAAACTCTCTTTAATTTTTAACAAACTACTTGATTTTGCCTAAAAACAGCACATTCACAGTTTTGTGATTTAGTTAGGGAGTGAACACTGCAGCAAGTGAAGAATTTAAACTGTTAATCTTGTTCTGAAGAGTTGCTCGGTTCTTTGCTGGAATTGTTCAATTATCTTTGACCTGGAGACAAATATGTCTCTAAATTAGAGAGCCAGCCACAAATCAGGACTCAACCTTTATTTAAAAAAGCCACATTCATTCAAAAGTGAAAATGAAAAATAAATTCTAAAAAAATAAAGTCTGTGGTTCTGTGCTTCCCTCTGATTTTAACACAGCCAGGATCATTCATAAGCAATAAGGATTTATTTTTTCACTTATGAAAGACACCAACACTCCAAAATGTTAACAGTTTACTTCTCTCGCTCCAGTGTTCACTTTGTATCTCAGTGCTCAGAATGCTCTCTGTTTGGCATCAGCATGTTAAAGCAGCACAGTGGCTCTTAGGGGACAACATCAGTACCAGTGTTGATGAGCAGCAGAATCTCTGCTCACGCTGCGTTTCTGATGTGCTGATTCTGCCTCCATTAATGTTCATGCTGTCTCGTTTCCTCAGCTCTGTGTTGTGTAAACTTCTATAAAAAGGTATTTATTCTTCAAAGCATCTGTCGAGACAAAGTACTGTAACATAAGATGTTTTGGAGCCGAAAAAAATCAAGTTAACTTTATTACAAGAATGTATACATCTGCCACTCCAATGTTTTTGTCAAAGAAAATGAATTTATTTTTGTTCCTCGTTTAAAGCCAAAAGAGTCTTGGGAGTTCAGGGTGTTTTAAATGAACAATGCCAATAAATTATATTGACAAGTATCAAACTGGATTTTTGTGTGTGTGTGCATTAGACTCTACAAAACACAAGTTTGAACTATGGCTGTTGTGTCGATCAACAGCTTGATGTGTGATGAAACATGAATTTCAAAATACAAAAAAACCCAAACAACAACCTACAGAAAAGCAAGTTAGTTATATTTGAAGGTGTGATTTCATTTATGACATGTGTAATTAGTCAGCAGACAGTAAACATTTTAAAGTTCTGTTTGTCTTCAGCAGAAGCCTCTGTTCAGTCTGACTGTGGCTCCTGTGCACACTGGAGGCTTCACTCCCTGCAAACACAACACACAGTCACAACCCAGCACCATCCAATACAGTAAGAAACACACTTCCTCTTTAGAATCATTATTGTAATGGATAAAGAAAACAGATTAAACTTTAATTAAGACTTTTCTATTATCTTTGAGAAGATTTCCAAAGTTCCCCAATAACTATTCTCTACCATTACTGACACAAAATATCCCAGAGTAGAGTTTCAGTCAAGACATTTTTATAAACAAACCTTGTAGAGCTGGCAAACCAGAGAGAAAAGTGAAGACATCGCCTTAACCTCATTCTCTTCAGAGAATTCCTGAAACACAATTCTAAATCTGTTAGTCAGCATCCCGTCAGAAGTCCACATCTAAACTGAAGACAGAGAGAAGTAGAGCAACACCATTTTTATTCTACAGTTTAGCAACAACGTGTACTGCCACCAAGAATCCTAAACCACTTTCAGTGGACTTCAATTCCATGAACGAGATCATTCTTTGAAATTAATTTCCATTTTGAGCAGAGGATCTTTACTCCTCAGCTGTTTCACTGTAAACCTACACTCTATCAAAATGTCCAGAGAAGTGACTATATTTAAGATGTAAAGTAGTCTATGATAATGTATCTCAAAAAAACATCACAATTTGAGAAATAATACATTGTTATACAATGTGTGCACTAATCAAAGCCTTGTGTAAAAGGTAATATGCATCACACCAGATGGTGTAATTTGTTCTCTGCAGCTTGCCCCTTATTTAGGTTGTAACTTGAGATGTTGAACATTAAAATGAAAAAAAGATTATTTCAAGGACTTCATTACTTCAATAATTTGTAAAACTGCATTTAATCATCTACCTTAAGTTTGGGTATATCCAACAGTTGTATCATTAAAGTGATACTGATACCAAAGAGTACTTTATTTCATATGTATTCAATTGTCTGAAGCTGCAGTGATGATGGGGCAATAACTAGTTTGCATTAAATCTAAAATGGATGCAGTAGTTGGCTGTAAACAAGATCAAAATAAATCGACTTCGGTAAACACAATTTAGATTTTTTTGCTTGACAAGTTAATACAACTTGCTATTCCGGTTACCTTAAAAACAAGAAGAAGCATGTACAAATTCCTGATACTTAAAACCCTAAAGTCATCAGTGCTTTACCCCGTTGAAGGTGACCCAGGGGACATGCGTGTGTGGGGGACTCAGAGCTCTGGTCATGGCAGCGTGGGCGTGCATCAGCTGGTTTCCCATGTGTCCCGTCACACACGAGTTAACACTGGACCAGGAGACAGAGGGAGCGTACAGCTGCACACACTGACACAACAAAACCGTTAGTTACAGCTTTAGTCCCTCCAGACAATTACTTTAACAAAAGAATTGAACAATTTTTGTTCAACTTTCAGAACACTTGGGATAAAGGAAAAACTCAAATCTGACAAATATTTATTCTGTATCATTTGTTTTTTGAAATCACAATAAATTTCAAGCTTGAGAAAATGTTTGTAAACTTGAATTATCAAATTAAACATTAAGAAAACAATAATTTAGTACAAAATTTATAATTCTGACAAATATTTACTCTCTTGTGCTAGGAATATTTAGAACAAACTTTAAATAAGTTCTTTATTGTGCTTCCAGTTCTTGTCCTGTGAACTTAAAACACCAGAATTAATCACAAAACAAAAGAAATGAAAGTGGGATAAAAGGAGTTAAGTCCAAAACTATGTCATTTTAAGGGGCTGTTTTTAATATTTGTTGTTACTCACAGGGCGGGCAGCACTGACAACATCTGCAGATGACTCCATGCAGTTGATGATCTGAAATGCTGAGTGACTGGTTAAGTGGATGATGCAGGCCTGCGGATCAGAACAATCGTTTCACCCGTGTTTTTGGATGCGTGATTGAAATGTGACAGAGTGCTGGAGACAAAACTGACAAACCTCAATCATGTTTCCTCTGCACTCAGGCTCCCCATGCTGACAGCTGAAGGGAGAGTTAGCAGACTGGATCTCCTGCAGGAGAAAAGGCGCAACTGCTCAGATTTCTTACATTACTGAAGTCTAACAATCTTGATTTGGAGGAACAGAATGAGAGTACCTTTGCATTCCCATAGGGCACCAGAGTGACGGTCATTATGTCCTGCAGCATGGTCCAGGTGGGGAAGAGTTGCTGTGTGATGAAGGATCTGCTTTCTGGACACAGACTCTCATAGTACAGAGTGACGGACACTGGAGGAACAGATTGGTTTGGTCTGGTAGCATTCACCTCCATACACTGCTTCTGAACCTGCGCCACACAGAAAAACAACAAAGGAACTTTTTTTTTTCCTTCCTTGAATGTCTCAAAATAGATCAAACTAAAATGATTTTTTTTTTTGCTTTTAACTGTTTGAATTTAATCAAACAATGTTATCAATTAGAATCTTGAAAGATTTCAACAGTTAACATAAAACCCACTTGTGTTGTTGTCACAAACTTCTTGGAGTAAAAGTCTTACCCTTAAGTTTAACACTTTTTCAACTACACATTTTTACATTATTGAAGTAAAGAGTGGATCAGATCTTTCATTTGTCCAAAGGTTTGCTGAATTCCAAAGTCTAGTTCATGAAATAAAACATCATCTTACCATACTAACACAAATGTTCTGACACATGAACTTTACAGTTAATAATTTTTTTTAATTTTTTTTTAAAGTTACTATTTTTGCTTGAAGGTCAAAAATCTCAATATGGCCATGTGCAATCTCCAAAGGAGAAATCCAAATTGAAATGTGACAAACCGCTTTGAAATCAAATATCCTGCCTTTTCCCAGGCAGTGTCACATCATGATATTTTTCCAGTGATAACACAGAATCTTATAAAGTAGTCTCAATTTTATTTTTAGTCATTGTGTATTGCTAGTTCATTATTAAAAGCAGAATCAAGTTGAAATCTTGCTCATTTTATCAAATAAAGCATGATAAGGTCTTCAGGCCAAAATCCAAAGGAAAATAAACTACTGTTTTTCCCTCCAGCCATCACTCATTTATAAACCAATTACGCATCACATGAAGAACCACTGGTGCTCAATTTTAGGAGCATGACTCTCATTTAAACTCAGAGCTGCAGACCTTGAACTCCATTGAACTCTTTTTTTTTTTCCCAGTTTAGGACAACGAATGATAATATTAATCTCATAGTGTTCATTAGCCTCATATGTTTTGAATATTGTAAATCATTTTAGAAAGAACTGTATTCCTACAATAAAACAGTTTTGATGTTTCAGCATTGACAATTAAAAAGCAGACGGCTGCTTGAACAAACAAATACATAATAGTCGAAAAATGGAAGTAGGAGAAAATGGAAAGAAATAACCAATCAGGCTGCTCCTTTCTGTAAAAACGTCTCTTGCTTTAAGCAGTTGTAATTAGGCTAAACACATCCAGCTGAGATAGGCCTATTACCAAGCGAGAAAAAAATAGGCTAATGTAAAGAAGGACAAAATTCCTTTATTTCATTGTTTTACTCTAAATATGAGCATCGGATAACACTTTGTAGATTATTTAATAAGGCTAATGTAAATATTTTAAAGGGTTCTCTGCTGTGACCCTTTATGTCAGATGATAGACAAATAAACAGACTCCTCTATCAGTGCAAATTAATGTCTAAGCTATATGTTCATCCACTCACCTTGCAGGCTATTGCGATCTCCAGTGACCGACACCACTGAGACGGAGGGTAACTGCAGGACGGTTTAGGATGAGACATCCCGGAGCTCCTCCGTTCAACACAGAGGAGTAAAAACACAACAATAAGTCCAGAAAGCTTCATGTTCATCAACAAGAGGATACTCCACACAGTCACCGAGCACAGGACTGAAGATGTTCCTCCTAAGAACCGCCTAATCAGCCCCGCCGTCAGCTGATTGACGCCAGGTGTGGGCTAATTGACTGCTGATGCTGCGTTCAGAGGGACTCGGACACTCAAAAAGTCACTCCGCAAATGGGAGGGTACAAAAAGTCCTAGGTTGGATAACTTTTTAAAAAGCAGTTCTGAGTTTGGGGAGATTTTTAAACTTGGGGAGTTCATTCTTAGTCTTTGCACCATATAACATGGTCAGGTCATACAGAAGACAAAACAAAAAAACGAGTGTTAAATCACGTTTCCATGATTAAAAGGTTTTACGCAATCTCTCTTTGGAGATGGAAAAGAAAATAGCCTAATAAACTTCCTTGTGAAGTTAAAAACAATGACACAAATCCAAATGTTCACGTTTTTTTTTTTTTATAACGCAAACTATCCCCAGGTGAGAATCTGCGTAATTTCGGATATTATGGTAGATTAAACTGTCCTGCATTTTGCTCAGGGAAGTTGGACTTGATTGTGATGTCACAGAAACATTTTGTGTTCATGGTAATACTAGGACTACGCCTCCTGTACGGCAAAATACAGAAACATTACATTTGCGACGAGGATTAAAGGGCAGTCACTCAAAGGGCCATTACAGCGTCGTTTTTTCTCCGAGGAGGAAAGAGAAGAGAAAGAAGACAACAATAGCGAGCATGGCAGGGAACACAGCTACTCTTTGACCTCTCGACACTGAAACTGACCCTGACTCTGTTGGACCTTGCTGGAATATATATATATGCAAAGGTTTGAAAATTACACCACTGCAATGCACATAACCGAAGCACGAGTAGGTACATGAAATTATCGACACCCTAACAGGTGATGCAGATTCAAAGCACAAGCTTAAATGGCTAATTCTCTACCAAGAAAAACGTCCAGTATCAAGTCTACATTTTCAGAAAGAGTTCAACAGGTACTGTCAACATATCCAATTAAAAGACTGTGAAGAAGCATTAAACAACAGCAAATGGTCAGAAAACCCCATTTGGACAACGTATGCGAGAACTGTGGAGGTAAATATATCCCCATGTTGGTGAATGTCTGATTAGAAGCTAACAATGCAAAGCCTGTCCTAAACCAAACCATTTTGCAAGGCAGTGCCCCTCAAATCTAAAGACATCAGTACTAAATTACCTTAAAAAAACAAAGCTGTCCAGTACCTAAAGGAAGTCCATAACATAACAAAGACTGCATCAGGTGAGAAAACACAACTATTCCATTCAACCAAAAGACTTGGTCGGCTACAAACACCCACAGATCAACAAATCGATTAGTCATTGGGGGAAATAAACTGATAGATCAACCTAGTGAGTGCACCATGACTGAAAATTAAGAATTAACATAAGTTTCTTCATGCACAAGATGACACCTATGAACTTTCAGAATAATAGTGTGGTTGAGTATTTATAAATACCAGATTAAAGAAAGCAAACCAGCCTTCCAATCGGTAAGAAGGTCGACATTACATTTTGTGTGCTACTGTAATTGCAATTTGTAGTACGATAATTCAGAGATTATTTTCCACTCGTTGGGGCAGAGAACCCTAACCCGGACCTAATCGCAGACTCGGACAAGAATAAGGCCTTGCGTCAATAGATCACCGAGTTCCAACACCAACTGGAAGTGCTACAGCTACGAAGCCGATTGGGGTATGCAACACTTGGCAGGGTCGGATGAGGACAAACGTTTTTACGACAGGTCGGTTTATAAGGCTGGTGAAATAGTTTCTGCAATAATACACTAATCAGTCATCAGTGAAATGTTATGTAAGAGTTGTTTCATATCAACCACGCTTCATTGATGTAAGCTTATTCATTTTTTTTAAGTTTTAACATGAACATGATGTTCTCTCTCTCTCTCGACTATCACGGTCATTGCAGTTTGTACACTGTCAGTTTGTGATCATGAACCACTTCCCACATCCAACGATGAATACTTTGTACATTTCAGTCACTACTGTATACACAAATTAGGTAATTAGATACATTTTATTCTTTTTTTGTAAATATTTTCTGTTTTATTATATATATATATATATATATATATATATATATATATATATATATATATATTAGTATTCATCATCTGACTTAATACTTCCTCATATTCCTTATATATAAATTCCTGTTAAGTGCACTTGGCAATAAAGAGAATTCTGATTAAGATCATTTTATTCTTAGGTTTGCCTCACTCATTCTGGAAATGAGTGGAGCGTGCCACCAACACGAAGATGGTGCGCATCACCAACTCCAAGGCTGTATCTGCCAGCATCCATGAGCCAACTCATCCAACAACGGTATGCAGCAAACATTTGATTTGGCCTGGATATCAACACGTTACTCTACAATCCTACATTTCAAAAGCATGCGATCAAAACAGATTAATGTTGGCTTACCCTTTATTTCCACATGTCCAGACACACTTGTCAATAATGGTGAACAACACCGCAGTATTTACCATATATTTCACTCAAACTAATCTCTAATAGAAAGTTTCCATAACCAGAAATGTTAGTTTTTGAATGCAATCACACACTGTCTTCCCGGTGCCACTGTGCCAGTCGTTCTGGATAAACTTCTGTGTCTTCTACCCTCAATCC
Source organism: Labrus bergylta (assembly GCF_963930695.1). Taxonomy (NCBI): domain Eukaryota; kingdom Metazoa; phylum Chordata; class Actinopteri; order Labriformes; family Labridae; genus Labrus; species Labrus bergylta. The sequence continues at coordinate 12,172,459 of NC_089200.1, forward strand.
TTCATCCAAAAGATTCATTGTACACATTGGCAAGAACATTCATGATCCCTGGACTTCACAAACATTTACTGCCATGGTGATAACTGTGGTTGCCATTGTACAGTAGGTACCAGATTTGCTTGGATGGTCAGATTTGCTCAGTGTCCTTTGCCTGCGTTTGTATGATGATGTAGCACGTTGTGATTGGCTGTCAGAGAGTCATAGAGAGAGATCAATGTCTCCTCATCAAAGAGTAAAAACTCAAACACACAGCGTCCAAACTGCCTTAAATGTTACACGGTTGATCAGAGTCCATGTCTGGACACGTTTACATGGCAATATTCAATGTGTGTAATGAAGCCACCTACTGGTAACAGACAGTAAGCCTCGCCCTCGCGTAACATGTTTCACTCGTCTAACATCAAATGTAGGCTACACTACGTGCCATCACTTCTTTTTGTGTGCAAAACTAATGACAGTTTAAACCAGTTTTGACGGCCCTTGTGTTTCTTGGTAAAAATTGTCCATAGATTCAAAGCATTTATTGTTCATCCATATTCTCCGTTCGAAGACTGGCCAAAACTACATGTAAACTGTCCAACAAACAGCCAATCACAATGTGCTATATCATCACACAAACGTACAGTCAATCATATTGTGTAACGTCACTAGCAGACGCATGACCCCGAGCAGATGTGGCAGCAGTGGTTTATTTCAGCACCAGGTGCTGTGCAGTGTCTGCTGCGCTGTTCCCATGCACCCTGTTCCGTGGCTAGAATGTTTTTGTTTGCCGCTGATTGTCACGGGGTTGTTGTTAAGAAAAAAAATAAGTAAGGTGAGAGCTCAGATTAGATGTTTCCTCGTTTTACAGGTATCTTTTTGGTGCAGATTTTACAAATTGCATTATCTAAATTAGTTATTTCTCCTTTTTAGTTTTTAAGGGGCGAAGTTACATTTTGTTTAGGTACCAGTGCAGTTGCCATTGTTTCCTTCTGAACATGAGGTGGGCTGAGGCAGCTTCATGTGCGGTTGTGGCGGTTGCCTCTGTTCTCCGCTGTTGGCTACCGCGGTAATTCATTTTGGCGAGTACTGCGACACCCTGTGTGGAATCCTTAGATTATAAAAGAAGACTCAGCAATTCTTTCAATGATCATCTCAAATTTATTTGGGGATCTCAAAGTGCATATGTGAACAGTGATGTTGTGAAGTCGGTGTAGTCAGGTTTTACAACAACAAAAATGTATGGTAACTATCCAATTTCCTTTAATATGACCCCTAAAAGAAACACAAGCTATTTCAAAAACAGACGAAAGTCATTGCATAATCCATACAGTAAATCAACATTCACAATAACAGTATTTTCTCACAGCATTAGGCTAGAAGCAAAGGGCAGCTAAGCAGAATGACAGGTCCAGACAGCCACAATGGTCAAAACAAAATCCAAAGTTACAAAACATAATTTGAACAAGTATTACATGATTGTGATGCAGGGACATGTTAGGTATTTTATCAAAATGAGGAGCTCATCATCTAGATAGTCCTCTCAGACACTGAGAAAGTTGATAATGATCTTCTGATTAGAGAAATCAGAACTATTGAATGTTTTTCTTTGACAAATGTTACCACTAGATGCCACCATGTTTATGGCATGGAAGAATGTTGATGGAGATATTCAAGCTGTCGAACCGCTGCCAAGCACTGGGTGAACATAAATAGTTACTAACCAACCTCTCTCTTCTCATCTTATTTTAATCTACAACGAACCATTTTCCAACATAACCATTTCTTCACTTACTAGGAATGATCCATATATAACTTAATATCAAACCCACCTTTACTTTTAAACACTTCCTCAGGTAAGACCAGTTCTTCTACTTTGCTATTTCTAACTTTGTTCCCAAACATAACCATGTCTGTATAGCAACATATAACCTACAAAACATTGCAATTAGTAAGTATTGAGTTAGGCAAATAAAGCTACCACACATTTTGCTAGACAATATCAAGTGCCCATCCATAACTCTAGCCTTCACTGTACACTAAACACTCTAACCATTAACCATCACTGTATTATTAAAGTCCAGAGCCATATCTTTTCAAACTTAAACAGCTGTCAGCAACTCCAGTATCTTTCACTATCAATCTCATCAGCCCAGGTAAATGGACTGCAATTACAAGAAAGTCAGTAAAGTAGTCCTGCCTAAAAGCAAATTAAAGTATATCATTCATTACAACAGCATACACTGGTTTGCCTGAATTAATCTTCCATGCCATAAAACATTTGTTTCTAGTGCAAAATTATATCAGACTGTGTCACTCAAGAAGGAGAAACCCTCCGGTTTATTTGATGCCTCCTAGTCTTATGGAGTGTAAAGTTCACATTTTCAATGTTGAACTGTCAGCAGGTTAGCTAAATAGCTTACCAGGATAGCCTCTGCCTGGGCTCCCATTTCTATAAATAGTCGGAGAAAGTCAAACTTCATTCTGCTTGTAGTTTGTTTTTGTTTTTTTAACACAACATCATTCTACAACTGTGTGAAATTCTGTTATTATACAACAGCAAAGGTATTCTGGTAATTATTTCTTATTAGGTAGAGGATTTTGAAGAACTACTTTACATGACCATGACACATCTTTTATGTTATGAGACATCAATTACTCTCCTACAAAACAGTATTAACACAAGTTGAGGTTGCAGTATCTAATTTATGTCATTTTTGTTAGCACAATAATAAAACATTTAAAGTTACAGAAAGGAGGAAACAGAAAAAACAATTGTGCACATGTATACCATTACAAATATGTTTGACTTAACAAGAATATATTCTACTTGGTGGTCAGCTAATTATAGTCAGAATTTCTTTTTAAAAACTTTTTTTTTGTGCTTTATCAGTGCAAAGACATAACAATCTCATCAGTAACGTCTCCATAGTTAGCACCACCACATGTCCATCTGCTTCAGGAACAGGTTGGATGTAAATGGAGACAGTCATAGTATCTCCACCTCACATGAGATACTTCTGTGCAAATGGTATGCTTTCAATCCAAACGCCACCAAGCAATGGTGTAGTCTGTTTGTGCACAAGCTATGTACCTTGTCTAAGTTTCTGCTACAAAATTAACCGGGATAAGTATATAAATATATTCTGTGTAATTCAAATTAATAAATACATTTATATTTCAGTTAAAGTTATGCTCTCAGTCTTTTCGGTACATAAAAACAAAAAAAGTGACATAGAAGGGACAGAAGACTATCATTTGGTTTTAGATGCTAGACCTACATGCCTTCATGAATTACAGTGATTAAGGTGCATCCATACGTGATTATTGTACGACAAGTCACTCTTATATGATTAAATAAGAGTTTTTAATTTGTATCCCATAAGATCTAACGTCACTCATGTGAAGACCGAGGCCAGGAGTCATGTGTCACCTTACCTGACATTATTCTATTTGCTTTTAAAATAAATTACTGATAAATAATCCTTATCTCTACACACTGAGTGTAATCCTTCTTGTCCACCAGTATGTTTACATAACAGCATTAACAGCTGATCAAAATGTGGTGCACTCTGTTAACAGCCTGTGCAATGCTGCACCTCACACTTTTAATACTGTGCAACATTATTCTGAAGTATCATGTGGTCAAAAGCACAATAGACCACACCTAGCATTTTTAACAATAAAGAAGACATCAAAGTTTTACTCCTCATATATGACTGACAGGCGACCTTGATTAGGTGCATTTTGAAAAAAAAAAAAAAAACTACTGCAGCTCTTAGCACCACTTATGGAGTAAAAGCAAAATAAGAAACCTTCACAGAATATGGAAAACCATTATGAAGGAACTAGGGCTGTTAAACGATTATAAAATGTAGACGTGATTAATCGCGCATTTTTAATGGTTAATCACGATTCATAATTGCATGTTTAAAGTTGCATTATTTTGCATTTAAAAATCAAGATTGTTTATTTTGAATTTATGTACCATCTTAGTGCCAATGCCCACATACTCTACGTTTACTACCACTCTAGTCAGTGCTCCTCTTTCAACAGAAAGCGACCAAGACTTAATTGGACACAATCGTTCCAACTCCATTTATCGTCTGTCTAAGATTTTAACTCCTTGAACACCTGACAGAAGTGCCATTTAGGGAAACCCTTTTAACCAAACCGGTGACTAAATATGACATAGTTATATGCCTGACAATAATGGGCATATGGAATTAAAAGTTTTAATTCCATATATAACAACAATTGTATTTTAGCTTATAAAAATAGTTTGAATGATTCACTTTAACCTGCAAGCATCTCCTGAAATCCACTCACAAAGTTCACTAGTAAAAGGAGACCCTGCTTACCTATCCATGACTGAGGGAACATGAATAGGCCCTAAATGTAAACAATTTTTTTTTTTCAGAGTGAGATATTTATTATTTATAGATGTAATTTTCCATCAAAAATATTCTCAGGTTTCTTTTGTTACAGTGTACCAACATTAAACAAACACATAATTTTATCATGTAACAATAATATACTCTTTACCCAGTTTGGTCGAGTATAGCTGGAAACTGGCAAACAAGTAGCTTATGAGGCAGCTAGCTAACATGCTTCCAAATTTAGAGCAGTAAAGGTAATTTTACTGTTTAGCCAATCACAAAAAACGTAGTTATTTCAACATAATAAAAATGAAGGGCCTGTGTGACATTCCCTATCAAAAGCTTCACATGAACATTTAATCTAAGGTGAGAGACACATGTAGAGCTTCTCATGTCAAAACAATTAGTTAAAGAAGGGTGATTAGCTTCTATGATGAAACTCTGAGGGTACTCTAGACTAAAGAACTTATGATTAAGTAGACATGTACCAAGTTAGACACACCTGCTTCATCAGAGCATCAGCATTTACTTCAAACATCATACTCATGTTCAAGTGACACAAAGTAAATTATGATGACTTAAAAAGGAACATTTCTTCATATGATCCGACTCATTTCACTTCATATTTTTAATCTACATCAGGCTCAAGACATAAAATAGAGAAATTAAAACAGTTATCTGACTCAACTCAAATTGATCTGAGCCAGAATGATACCTCACATATACTTCAATAATTCTGCTTTTTAGGGGTTGATATTCCAAAAGTTGCATGTTGTCAACACCCAGGAAGGCTTTAAGTATTGGCCTGTTCCTAATATCTGTTGTTTCACATTAATATCTAGTCCTATACTGTATCACTGCTGTGTACAATTTAGCTTAAAGCAATACTTATATAAAACAAGTTATACCATGATTGTCTATTTTATTATCCACAAAAATAATCTGCAACAAAATACTTATTTTGAAAGCGGTTGTAATGACCCAAGACTTTAGAGGTAGAATCCAATAAATCCTATCTTGTCTCATCTGTCATGTCCTGAAGAAACGTGCAGAATAAAGGCCTGAGGGCTTTTGATGCTGAACAAGCAATTGTGAAAATTGTAAGATTGCACAATTGTAAGATTACATTTAATAAGAAAATAAATGTTCTATCAAACTTCTAACCAATGACATCAATGAATTTAGTTTCACAAGCCTTTGCACTCTCCTCTCTGTGCGTGGTGTATTGGTTTTCTTCTTTTAGATATAGTGCTTGTGTGTCACTGTATCTATCACGTTGACACTGGCCATAATTCACATATCTAGTTTCCTAGAAGCACCTTTAGAACCACAATTGCACCATATGAATGGATTATATTTGTCATAAAGTGACGCGTGTCAGTATTTTTCAAAGCTTATGAAATACATAGTGTTGGAGCACTATGTCCTTTTGGATGCACAGCATGATACAGAGCTTTAATTTGCATATTTTTGAGAAAAAAAAACACTTTTTAGAAATGTATGACCAATTTTAAAGACCATAAATGTGATAGTGTTTGAAACCTGATATTTGCATCTTAAACATGAATTAATACTTCACCTTAATTTTTGAAAGAAAACAACGTTGTGTCTCTATGAAGGGATAACTTCTATAAAACAAAAAATCTGGAAGAGGGATACTCAAATTTTGTGTTTTCCTGATATTATTATTTTTTTAAGATTCATTTTTGGCCTTTTATGCCTTTTTTGATTGGACAGGATAAAGTAGGAAATCGGGAGAGTGGGAAATGATGTGGGGAAAAGAGCCACAGATCGGACTCGAACCTGGGGCCTGGAGGACCATATCCTCCGTACATGGGACGCAACCTAACTGCTACCCCGGATATTATTATAAACCACTACATTGTTAAAATGTTGTTACCTAGACACTAGCACAGGTATGGGAAAGATGCTGAAACTAGCACTAGTGTTGACATGTTGTTCATTACAATCTCTGAACTGCTTGATCATTTTTTCAAAGCTGAATTCTGTAACACCAATAACTTTTTCCAAATTATGTGAACAAACTACAGATCACGAGTAAGCTTTTTTGTGACTTGGCTGAAAAAGTTATGCCAGGAGTTTAAAATGGAGCTTTGTATGAAACTAACAAAACGGACTATTAACTTATCAGAACTAAAACAAGTGTGGAAACGCTTTTCAACTGATTGTTTTGGGTCATCTTTTTGTGGGTGTGGTGACCATACCAGTTAAGGATTGGGATCAAAGTGATTTCTTAAAATTATTTGAAGGTGACAACACATACCCGGTGCTCTGTTAGAGCCTGGTAACAGTGTCCATATTGGTGCGTCCTCAGTGCTTGTACGGTGAAGCTTTGGGAAAGCGCCTATAGAGTGGCGTGCTGGTGTGTCTCAGCTGGGCTGCTGGCTGAGAGCAGGCCAGGCAAGTGTTACATTCAGCTGCTGGTTGTGTTGGATCAGGGATGTGTGTCGATAGTGGAGGACCAGCTCTCTCAGCGAAGAGTAGTGGTTGTAGGGCTCAGCAAAGCCATATCCAGTTGATGTCCTGTAGATCACACAGTGCTTCACATCCCCTTCCACACTGCATTGGAAGAAAACGTGTCATTTTATCTGCACAGCTATCATTTTCAATAAGACATAGATGAATCAGTAAATAAATAGTCATACAATGTAGGATTATAGGGATTAGAAAGGGGCAAAATTATGAGTATTTGAAAATGCAAACTATCTGATGCTACTCACACAACAGAGCAGGCAAAGCAACCTCTCTGAGTCTGGCTGTCTCTGATAAGAAAGGTCCCGTCTCTTCTCCCCCTCAGTAGTTCCTCTGCCTCTTTCCGTCTCATACCACCAACATACCAACTCTGCTCCTCCTGGTGGCTATCGTCTGCCAAGGTGTACGGGCTAAGAGATGTTTTTGTGGTGAAGAGTTAGACCAGATTATTTTTCTTAGTTAGTATTGAAATTCTAAAACATAGGGCTGTTGGTATATTGGATTAATACTTCATTGCCATACTTTATCTTTTTTTTTCACACATTGCATTTGTCAGTTTGTACATGCATCCTTAACAGACATAAAACATTACCTGTACACATAGAAAAAAACATATTTCAGGTTCTAGCTAGTGGCAACAACAACAAATATGAGTAGCAAATAAGATTCATGAATATTATCCTATATTAATATAAATACTATAATCTCAGTTGACCTGGATAAATATGAACACTCACTCTTCTTCTTCATTCCTGAGACCAAGCCATTCATTGATCTGGCTCTGTTTAGTGCCTTGCTGTGTGAGCCATCTGAAACATGAAACATGGACACAACATATTAAAATAAACTGAAATATATGTTAAACACACCCAAAGAGCTAAAATATACGTTCTTCTGTTTCATTGTGTTAATTCAAAAAGCTAAAACAGAGAGATTTTGTTGTAAGATTGTGGAACTTCACCATCAGTTAACGTTGAATTATTGTTTGAATATGCAGTGGTCACATGACTCTTTGCCAGAACACGGACATGTAGTGAGAGGTGACTGTTTAACCATCAAACTGCACGCAAGGCAAGGCTGCCCTCTGTTGCTCACCACAGTTTATCAAGAAAGGATGAAGAAATAAAGCTTGGCGATGTGAGGATATAGCAAAGTCTTGCTAGTTGGCCGTGTTGTTTTGCTAAACTCAAATGTTTCAAGCACCACTAGTGTATCTTTCTAAATTAACTCTTGAATTAAATTTGGCCTAAAAATGCTATTTTTGGTTGAAATACCAAAAATAGTGTCCTTGGTGTCACCACTTAACCCCAATTCTGCTGAGTTTAGGCATACAAGATGTAGGAGAAAAACAGCTAGAGAGTAGATTTAAATGTTTTATACTTTCTGAATTAGAATTTCACAAGTTAAGTGATAACAAGAAAGAACACCCTTAAAAATACACTTTTGTCATTGGATAAGGCTTATGATTAAGCCCCATACTAAGCATACCAACATCAGCAGGTGTGGCAACATGGAACAGAACAGCTGACTGTTTACATAATAGTACATAATAGCTGTATCATCTGTCATGTAAAGATTAATTTAATGTAATTGTATCTTTGCTAAACCTATCTTGAGAAAGCTAAATGAAATTACAGGATATCAAAGAATAGGAAACTGTTCTCCTTTCTGTCCTTCTGAGATCTAGATCATAAAATACTTGAGCTTACAGCAGGTATTGATCTCTGATCTTCCTGAGCTGCACAAGGTCCGGCTTCAAGCTGTTCATCTTCCTGTCGACCTCCATGTGTGCTAGCGCCTTATTCCTCAGCTCCTCCTCTAACTTCTTCTTGCTGCAATGGATCTCCTCCACCCTTGACTGCAGATCATCCGAATTGTTTTGAATCCTTGTAGTAGGGAGAAGAGAAAGAAAGAGAACTCCAACAAACATTCAGTCTGCGTATTTGTTCTGAGTATGGGTATGCTGAATGAAAAAATGAAGGGGTTGGTATTAAGAATCATACTTGTCAGTCTCTGTATTGCTGTCTAATGTGAGGAACATGTCGATGTATTCTTTGCTATAGCGTTCTTGTGTTTCACATTCCTCTTCAAAGATCCGAATGATTTCACTGAAAGCCTCTATGGCTGTCCTGTTGCTCTGCAGTTCCTGTGGAAGGAGGAAATTAAATATCATGACGTAAGGCCTTCAAGCCCCTACAGTCAAGGCTCTACTGTGGTAAAGCAAACAGAAGTCAAATATTTACTTAAAAAACGTTCTACTTTGAACCAATAAAACCACTGGTTAATTTAGTGAAATGAGGTTTCACTGATGAGGATGTTGTTGTACCTGGGATGTTTGGTTAAACTTCTCATACAGATGGTCATATTCTTTGCTCTTCTCTTTGTATTGATCCTGAAGTTTTCTCAGTTGCTCCCCAACTGCATCAATGTCAACTTCCATCACAACCTGCTGCTTCATAGACAAGAGTGGACATTTAAGACGATTTCTATGTGTTAAACTCTTTCTATTTCTGGCCAGTACCACATAAAGGTGATCAGAATTATAATTAAAACTCAAGCAATGAAACCTCTACAATAAACATAAATTGAAAGAATCACTCTTTGTGTATAGTTAATTAACATAGCTTGAAGCATCATTTACCCACCTGCTGGTGTCTAGATAGGGGGTAGAGAAGCTGTGTGTCCAGTTTAGAGTTGTACTGGGCCAGAGACTTGTTCTGGAAATACTGAATCAGGTCTACCAATGAGGGAAAAGCCAGTGGCTCAGAGAATCCATACTTTGCCCCATGGTGGAAGATCTTTATCAGTCTGTTTGTGCCATCTTTTCTGCAAAGGTCAAAGCGTAACTGTCATTTAAAGCTGTCCAAACTGTCATTGAAAGTACATGATAAAGAATCCCCAAGTTCAAGATCTCTCCAAAGAGGAACAGTAGTAACAGAGGCCTTAAGGAGACGAGAAGGGATCAGCTGAGCCAGTGGGGGTCAAATTTTTGTGTTTCTAGGTGCTATGTCATGCATCAGCATGCACACTTAGAGGCTACTTTGCTCTTAGGAACAAGAAGGGAGCTACCCAGGCTTCAGGGAGGGAGCTTGAGTGTCATCTGTTTGGAACTATTTCACACTTGCTAAGCCAACAAGTTCTTTGGCTACTTGCAATTTCTGGAAGCCAATGATTCTAGGGATAGTGGTAGCCCTTCAAAATACAACACAAACAAGGCTCCAATCATTTATTTTTTATACTGTTTGGTATCAAGATATTTTATCATGGTAGCTGATACATTTAGCCCAAGTATACATATAGGAACCCTAATACCTTGGATTTATTGTCTAAATTTACACTTTTTTATACTGTATCATTAAAATGGTAAAAACTAAGTTTTCTGTCTTCCATGTTATTTTATTGCTAGTTTTAACTTCCTGTTTTAATGCCCAGTTCAACCAACCAACAGCCACAATATTGTGGTTTCTTTTAACCACATATAGCCCAATTTCCCATATAGCCCAATGAGCAATGTATTGACATGCACAAGCAAATTGGAAAATTCTGATTTGAATGCTAAAAAGAGCTTGGGGTAACATCAGTGATTTGTACTAGGTTCTAGCAGGTCAAAGACTTAAACACTTACTTCTTCAGGACTTTATACTATACTGCACTTAAACAGTTGTACTTTACCCAATGTCCTGATGGAGGAATTTGAGATTTGCATATAATTTATAAGTCTTAAAGACAGTTACCTTAGTGTAAGAGTGTATTCTCCCTTAACCTTGCTGGAGGCATCTCGAACCAGGAATGTCCCATCAGGAGTGTTTCTCATAATCTCATTTACTTCCTCTCTGGACAACCATAGAGCACACAGTTTCAGTATAACATGTACATGTACAAGTTTCAGATGAACAATACCGGATTAAAATGTTGTATTTCATTAGCAAGCGTACAAAAAAAGAATCTACAATACTTGTGAAAATATATCATACCTCGAGATATTTCCCCAGTACCACTCTGCCTCTGATAGATGGTTTTCATCAGAGCTGGAACCACATGCTGCCATAGCTTTGGTTATTTTGTTCTCGGATTGAAGGTCTGACCACAAAGGAATCAAAAATGTTGGTTACAAATACAGAATTTAAGAATATCCAGTCTTAGTATGCAGGAGTCTCTTCTCTTTAAAACAATGGATAATACAACATTTCCATTGGAATCTCATATTGTTTTTCGTTAATTATTAAACAATCTTAATTTTACTGATCAGGCTCAAAGTGAGATTTGAGACGCTTTTATAAAGACATTTATAACGCTCATGACGAGCAGAACAGAATTGTAAAAGTGTCTGCTAAATGAACTGTTGAACAAAGACATGCTGGTCAGTACCTCCTTCCTTGGCGATGTTAGTTCTTGGGACAGGAAACACATCATGATCAACAGGGGAGGAGAGGTCCTGCAGAATCGCTGTCAGGGAACAAGACTGAGCCCCGCTGTCGTTTTGCCCCATCTCCGGTTCAAACAACTCTGCAATAACAACCGTACAGCACCAGAGTGTTACTCCTGATGTCAGATGAAGCCGGCCTGTTTGTGGCTATCTGCACTTTGTGGCTGCTCAGCACACACTGCTGGCCCAATGACAAAGGCTCCAGAGGGAGAACTCGTTGTGTTGCTTAGTCTTGCACCATGTGGGAGACTCTGTCCAGACTAGTCTGCTGACAGGTGACACTGTCTGACTGCCTAAAATACCAGAACTGGCACTCCTCAACGATCAGGCACACTCACCCAGACTCAGTGCTGCTCAGTGCTCGACCTCGCCTTGCCTTGCCTCTTCTCACCATGCCTCGTCTTGCCTAACAAACAACAGCTGTCTGCAGAGAGATGCCATGTTGGCCTAAAGGGAGCTGGAGCTGATGTGCCACTGTGTCTGTTTTTGTTTATTGGCTTTGTGTGTGTTAATGTGGCACTAGGGAAGCGGGGAAGGTGAGAACCTGTCCGTCAGGCATTTCCTAAAAAGCATCTATGTGTGAATTGATTGTGTTTACCAGTCTGTGGCTATGCAAACATACACTGTATGTGTGTGGTGAGAGGCATGCTGCTAGCAGTTGATGTAAATCATCCCTTCAGCACTTGTGATGGCATGCCAGCAGATACATTTAATCACTGCTGCAAAAGGAGCTGCATGCTTAAGGAATCATATGTATGTCATTGTAAAATGAGAAAGGGAGTAAACTCATTAACCCATCCTACGGACATAGTGAAACTCTGTCGAAACCGCTATATTAAAAAAAACAAAAAAAACAATTTGAGTTTTTGAAATTATTTTTCTAAAGGGCTAAAACAAAGTCAAAAGAAAATGAACTATGAACTACTTTAATAATCAGTCAAGGAGTTATTGAAGCAAACATTCCAGACATCCTTGCTTAGGGTTTCTGAAGAAAAGCACCAAGACTTTACATTTGTCACAGTACTTTTTATATCTTTGGTTGTAGACTTAAGGTAACAAACTGATATCTGAATATGTCACCTTTGGCTTTAGTAAAATGACAGGATACAATTTTTATATTTTTATGTCTTTACTTATACTATTTTCTAATATTTAGAACTCAACAATTCGTCTTTGTCTTTTGTCATATACATATAACTATTCTTATCAAATTTATAGCAGAATAAATTATTAAAAGTACCTTAACAGTACCCTATCTTACCTTGAACTTGCTGAACTGCTGATGAAGCTTCAAACCCAGTCTCCACTGATATGTCTTTCTTTAGTTGGGATTGGTTAAGTGGTAATGACATCGTATCAGGAACTACAGAGAAGGGCTCAGGATTATCCATCATATGGTTGGTGACCTCTTTGATGACCACATCATCATCCCTGAGATGGAGGGATGCTAGTGATGATGTGGGAAAATCAGTTGGCTGAAACTTGGGTTCCTCAGCGCAGTCGTTGCTGTCGTAACCTCTGAGCTGGAAACCCTCCTCTGCCATTTTCATAACTCACACTGAATAGTCCCGCTAGGTTTTATTGAGGTGAAGCAGCAGGATGGTAGGTGCCAGGGTGCTGTTGATCACATACTATCAGCTCACAGTCGCACTCATGGCTGAAGACAGAGAGGCTGATTGTGCAGAGTTCACGGTTGTCCTGTGTTGTGGAGATAAAGTGCGTTCCTCAACCTGAACCCCTGGGATACCCTCATCACAGAGCAAAGCGATGACATCGCCAGTAGATTCTGTGGTTTCACTTTTATACACAGTGGTAGTTTCTTATACTCTTTTGCTGCTCAGCTTCACCGTCATTCCAGAGGGATTCATACCTGTGAGCTACCCGGAACAACCATAGGTGGTTACAGCAAAGCTGAATGCCTGCTTCACAGAAACCTTAGCAATACTCATTGAGCTGTAAACCCACTGGAGAGTGACAGATTGAAGCATGTTGATGTATTTTCTCCATCATCTTATATTAGAAATCCTAAAACAAAAAAAGATATAGAGTGCATGAATTAGTTTAGTACAATTGGACTTAAAACTTTCATGAAATGATAGCATGTGGCATAACAGCTTTGTTACAATCTGCACTCCTCACAACTGTATATTTAGCTATTTTTAGTCTTTTAACGCTGCTATATTATCCTATATATATTACCCTTCTGTGTTTCAGACTTTCTGCCTATTGTGGCACTTACTGTCCTATTTTTTATACTAAAATATTTAACACCATAATTATCTGATATGTTTAAAGGAGCTTAGGAATAAAGAAACATGTGTTACCATTTTTAAGATGGCCTGAGTTTTTTTGTAGTATTTATGTAAATATCCATTTATAAGTCTAGTACCATATAATAAAAGGAATGAATTCTTCTCAATCCACAGTTGTTAAACAATAAATACACACATAATTTAAAAAAATCACAAAAAACAGTACAACCAGAACCACATCAAGGTGATGTGGATAATGAATAATTAGAGTACCATTAGAGTAAAAAAAAACCTGTATCGAGAACGTCACTTAGCGTCCCTGTTAATCCACTGTCTTAATTCTCTGTGGTCAAGAGGTGCAGATTTACGGCAGAGGTTTGTTATGTCAAGCACGATCCAGGCTGTGAAAATGTATCTTTAAAAGATATTAACCTATATTTTTCATACAACTATTGGGGAACTTTAAATGCCTAATGAAATATAATAATCAGAAGAACAAAAATTCAAATCAAGTGTTAAGAGTGTAATTTTGAATCAATGAAATCAAAATATTGTAAAATAAAATATATAAGTAAGTATAGATTAGATTATTAGATATGATATTTCCTGGATTTCACAGGAATTTCTTTTCCTTGAGGTCACTGTATTTTTTTTTTTACAGTAACTGCAAAGTGTCATAATAAAACCAGTGACATGGCAAATACTTTATGGAGCTCAGCCTAAGTTTAAATCTTCTACTCAATTTTTGTCATTGCTTTATTACCCTTCTATATATCATATAATTTCATATCTTAGCGAAGGGATGCAACGCTGTAATATCGTCTAGCTGCCTTACGTGACAAAAATGAATCGCTTAATATAAATCAAAATGCGTTGAAATGAGATGCATTATTTATTTTGTTTCTGTAAACATGTTTATCTGACATTAATTTACAGAAAAATGTGACCTCATTTATCATTATACAACTTATGATTTTAGACATTTCGTCTTTTTTTAATTTGATAAAAAAAAAAAAAAACAGGTAATTAACAACTTAAACGTACCTATTATTATTGTTTACAGATGATGAAGACTTTGGTGTGTTTTTATGAAACATAAAATATTTGAATTTTCTGTGAATTTACTGAGTGACGAAAAATTGCAGATCACCAATGAAAATGGCGTCACCATCAAATAATCCGAATGGTGCGCAGCAAGAAAGCCTTCACAGCTCTATATTAACTGTGAATTGTGTCCAGTTACGATGGATATTTAGAAACATTTTTTAAAAAAGTCCTGAGGTCATTATCACATAAGTCTATTTTATCTTGTGTAGAAACTTCCAGTACACTTTCATCTGGGACAAAAAACATTAGTTATTTTTTCCTCTTACATTTTTGTTGGTGTGTCGTAATAATGACTTTACCAAAACAAAATAAATTGTGTTCGCTTGGTTTATGCAGGATCACTGGATTGGTGGATCCATGAAGGAAAACACTGGTGAGAAGCAATTGGGAATCTCCATAGTCCCATTGCGTAAGTTGCACACAGCGCTTTACTTTCACAGAATGCCAGGCAATTGGAATCGATCATCAATAGAATAGCCAATCTACCATCCAAATAACAATGCTGAATATTTGTGATGGAGGCTGTCATCTGAATTGTTTTGGTTTTGTTTTTTTGGGTAATAATGTAGTTGTAGACCGTTATTGAACGGGACAGCTGATGTACGCCATATTTTCCCATCGCCTATGAGCTCTCCATCGTCCCAATCCCAGGCTTGGAATGACGAAGCGATATGAAGACTAAAAATGCACACAACTTTCCCAAAATCAACTTCTGGTTTGATAAGAGCCTGTAAAAAAGACACATCATCAGCAAACTCTGCAGGACGGGACAGTACGCACCTACCTGGGCCAAGACAGAGGAGACCGGGCAGCAAGGGAAACCAACATTTCACCGACATCCATGAAGCGTCAAAGAGACGTGGCCGGACGCACACGTGGCTCAGATCAAACCAACCACAGGCCTCGGTCCTCACGCCATCCTATGTCCCTCCACCCCCCCACTCCTCCTATCCCGTACCGCCTCTCCTCTCGTGTCCTCCATCTTTTAAAGATCCACTCCATTTGGTTCTTGTACGCCCCCTCAAGAGTGCCCCATTTTCCCACGATGCCAATTCTCTGGATATTTCCTCTTCTCTTCATCGTTACACTTCAAGTCCTCATGAAAACCTAGATTTTTTTCCAAGACATGTCCCTCTTTCTATTTACTTTTGCATGCAATGCACTGCAATACAAGGAAATAAATCACCAAACTGCTGGGTGCAGAATGAAAAAAGTATTTAAAAAAAATTGTATATATACAATGAAAAAATCTATTTAAAAAATGGAAGTTGTAGAGATTATGCATTAAAAGGAAATGCAAAAGTAGAAGAGCAGGAGCACTCTTCACACCGTAACTCTTTTTCACAGTTTGAGAGCACAGTGGGGGGACAGAAGCATGAGAATGAGTCGGTGGGAAAAAAAACCCTCCTATATAAATAAATAAGGGAAGGATGCCACTGTTGCTATACAGAGAGAGGGGCTTAGCAGTCTCCTGAAATCCTATTGGCCGGCTTGTTGCCATGTGCTTTGGAGTCAGCAGAGAGATGCTGCTAACAAATCAAGGAAACGTTCTAATATTAGACTGTATGTATCTAGGCAGCAGGAGCCCCTGACCTCTCAACTCTGCCAGCGTTACGTTCCACTTCACAGATCAGCATAATGAAAGAAGTGGTGTGGAAGTAACTGGTTAAAAAAATGTGACGGCGCTGTAGACAAAACAGCAGACACAGCCCCCCGCCACCCCAACCCAATACATAATATTCCAGCCTCACAGTTACAAGACAGGCGCGTCTTCTGATGGGGTTTCTGATACTTATGATATTTGATTCCTGTGGTGATGATGCTAGAGTTTCCTGCTGTAGACAGTTTGTAAAGCATTCAGTTTGTAACTAGTGTTTTGTATAATGTTAAAATTATATCTTGACTAATATTATAGTTTAAGATTCCTCTGTAATAAACTAGGTCAATGCATTAAAAATTCAACAAAAATGTGCCTGGTTAGCAAAAAAGAAAGCATGTATGCTGTATGTCTGTCTTTGTTGTTGTTTGCCATTTTACCCAATACCCTGCACTTCTTCTGATATTTACTCGTGTGATTACTCAGTTATCTTTTACAATATGTATAGCCAACTCTTTTGATTGTCAGATCTCATATGTATTACACATTCATCTATTTATATTGAGGCCATGGCTTTTAAAATATCATTCCCTACACATTCTTTGTTTATTATTCTGTTTATCTGTTTGTAATTGTAAATGGACTTCAGCTTGTATAGTGCTTTTCTAGTCTGTAAGCGCTTCTACACCGCAGGGCACACCTACCCATTCACAGCCATTCATACACTTATAGCAGAGCTATGTAAAGTTTCCATTAGCATTAACTAATCCTTTCAAACACATCCATACACCACCAACGAAGCAGCGAAAGCAACTTGAGCTTAGGTGTCTTGTCTAGGACACAAGACAGGAGCTGCAGGAGCTGGTGATCAAACCCCCAACCTTCCGGTTGAGAGACAACTCTACCATTGATTCACAGGCGCCCCCTGTCTTATTGCATTTTTTTAAAAAGTTATCAAATTTAATTAGATTACAATGACATAATACTTTTTCATTGTGTTAGCTTTTTATAGTGTGCAACTATATTACAGAATACATTTTCTTGCTGGGCAGAGATGTTTTGTAAAGTACAAAGATTATACTTTCTTTGATTATTGCCGTGCATGAAGACCATGCTTTACCATTTTGCAAAAATGGAGCCAATGTGGAAGTGCAAAATCCTGCAGTTCATCAAGGGTCTGATTGAGGCTGGCTCCAAGAGCCCAGAAGTCATACACACCCTTTCAATAAATGCAGCGTTTTTACAGCGGAACATGTTTACAGTCTGGTTCAAAACATGGATATTAGTCCTATTAGTTATTGTCCTCACTCCTCATTGGCATATACAGGAGTGCATTATTTGTAACTCATCTGTTTTGATTTTATGTACAATACGTGTTATTTATAGTTAGGCAGGAGGCTGACCTTATTGATGGGCAGACGAGATGTAGCGGCTGCAGCTGCCACCCATGGAAATCCAAAACCCCCTGCAGTAACAGATGGATGACGTGACTTAGACTTTGTCAATTAATATTTTTTACAGTGTATGGTTAAGCAGTTCTTCTAGCTGAACAACCTGCTGATTTAAAAAACTATTTACTTCATCATGATGTAAACCATCCACCCTTGTGACCATCATGAATCCTTCCCAGGGTCACACTTTTGGGTTTGACTAGCCTAATGTTATTTTTCCCAAATCACAGACGAATGTGAGTCTCTCTCGTAACATCATGATTGAAGCCTCGAGACACACATGCAGTCTCTTGGCTTATGTGTTTATAACAAGTCTTTTTTGTGTTAAGAAGACCAGAGGTTGTCACGCTATAAAGGTATCTAATCACCACAGAAATCCATTTCACACTCCTTTGTATCAAATGCCATGCAGCAGCATTTAAATTATCCTGTGATCTGAGTTTAAAGACCTGAGAATCTTGTGCCTGTTAAATTAGTTCACAGAAGACTAGTCATGTGTGCATGGAACAACCAAAACCCACGTGCAACTGCAAGTGTTGTACTTGAAGCGTTTGTCTACATGGGAGAGTGCAATTAAGTTGAATGAAATGTATCAGATGGCTAAAATGTAGACCTGGTCAATTCCAGTCACAGAAATGTAAAGTTTGTAGATAAAATAGAAACTTAAAGTCAAAATGTAAAAGCCTAAGTCTAAAAGAAAAAAGTTATACAAAGTCAGAGCTCCAGTTGAACATTTCCCCGGCATAAATAAAAAATGTACCAAACATATATCTGGAAAATATGTGTCTAGTTCTAGAGAGTTGAACATATTCTAACAAACACATACTTGAGAGTGTTAGTGGTTAGCATTGTGGACAGTGAACATTATTTTACAGAGAAACATATTCTGTGAAACAAATAAATGCAGTGTCCATTCAGCACAATCTGAATATGAATGTAGAATCTTTAAGTAAGGCACAGGATTTTGGTGTTGGAAGCCGTCAGGTTTCCTATTATGTCGTGGGTTCTAAGATTGTCAATGCAGAGAAGTGGAACAAATTTCATCTGTCTACATCAAAGCATGATCTTAGTGAGCTCAGACAGCTCTCTGTTGTTTGTATTTTTTATTTGTGTTGTGACTGTAAAAATGATACATTTTTGCATACTTGTTTTCCATAGATTATCATGTTTTGTGTTAGTCATTTGTCTTTTGTTTCAAAGAACATATCCTTGTTTGCTTCTAGGAACTAGAGACTGATCAGAAACATTACTTTAAATATTTGCTTGATTTTGTTGTTCTTAACAGATCAGTAAATGTCTGCGGTAGCCAATGCCAGTACAGTCCCAGTTGACTTAAAAAGTTTAGATAGCTAGAAAATGGTTTGACTTCTTGTAGGCTTTAAGGCAGAGACCAACCGTCCCCTCGTCTCTAGACTCTACCAGCTGTATCTGGCCAGAAGTAAAGTCTTCATATCAGCGGTAGAGAGAAGGTGGAGCAGATGGTGATAGACAGTTTGTTGCAACATCTACAACCTTGCAAGATGGCAAGGTAAAGGAGAAAGTTAACCATACATTAATGCAGAAATACTTGTGAGTTTTTAGGTGGTTTTGCAACAGAATGATTTTATATTGATGCCTCTGTATGACCTTCTAATTCACGCCTGGCCATTAGCATAAAGATTAACTAATTCTATATACAGTGAACAAAAAAATAAAGGCAACACTTTTTTTTCCTCCATGAATTGGAATCAAAACTAAGACTTTTTTTGTATGTACACAAAAGGCCAATTTCTCTCAAATTGTGTTCACAAATGTGTTTAAATCTGAGTTTGTGAGGACTTCTCCTTTGCAGAGACAATCCATCCACCTGACAGGTGTGGCATGTCAGGATGCTGATTATATCGTTTGTGTGACTTAAGCTAGTCAGACTAAAAGGCCAACCTACAATGTGCAGTTTTATCACACATCACAATGCCATAGATGTACATCCAACCGGCCTCACAACCGCAGACCACGTGTAACTACGCCAGCCCATGACCTCCACATCTGTCACATCATCTTAGACCAGCCACCCGGACAGTTGATGTAACAATTGGTTTGCATAACCAAAGAATCTCTGCACAGTCTGTCAACTGTCACAGGGAAGCCTATCTGCATGCTTGTCATCCTAACCGGGGTCTTGACCTGACAGTAGTTCTTCATTGTAACCAACGTGAGTGAGCAGTTCTCACTAAAGGTGTCTGGCTCTTAGGAGAAGTCTTCTCTTTACACTTTACACTTCTGCCAGGTACAGACAGCATGTATGGTGTAGTGTGGGTGAGAAGTTTGCTGATGTGAACTTGTGAATAGAGTGGCCCATGGTGGAAGTGGGATTATGGTATGGGCAGGCATGTGCTACAGACAAAAAACACAGGTGAATTTTACTGTTGGTATTTTGAATAGACTGAGACACCATGATGATGAGATCCTGAGGCCCATTGTTGTGCTATTCTTAAGTTCTTGATGTAGTCGTTTTAGAGTTATTCTAAATGTTGGTTCATGTTTGGGGAAAATGTGGTAAGGATAGATATGGAAATGTACCAGAAGAGTAAAATATCACAACTCAATGTTCAGACAATAATCAGCCTTGGATTTCAAAGTCTGTGTCTCCCTACCTTCAGTGTATATTCATTGGCAACATTTAGTCCTGACACAGGGAGTATTATGAAGGTCATATTGATGGATGGATATACTCTTTGTGTTTGGGTACTTGCCCCACTAGTGTTTAATTGAACACAAGTTAACTTTTCCTGCTGTCTGTCTAGTGCTTCAGAAGAATGCCGGTATCTCCCCATATCTTGTTAAACATCAACCCTGCATATCAGAACGCTCCATTAACAAACATACTAATCTGAATGAACTAAATGGTCACTTTGGTTTTATGATTTCTAACTCATTTTCATTATTGAATTATTAATTAAAAGGTTTTCAAGAAATGTTCCTGGATAACGCTGTGTGAGCACATCAGGTTCAAGCAGGCATTTAAACGTTCTTCACGTACAGCTTCGCTTCAGGATCATTATTACAATTTTATCATTTTTGAGACAATCCAGGGGGTTGTATATTGAAATTGAAAGGAAGAAAAGGATAATTGCAACAGGACTTTGTTCAGAGCTCTGTCCTGTTGTAACTGCAGGACAGAGTCTGAGACAACTGTCCCCTTTACAACGAAGTTTATCTTATCTTATTTTATATAATAATAGTGTTATCATCAAACTTATCATTTAACTTAAACATGTATCAAAACCAACGTCACAAAGTGCTTTACAAAATATAAAAATCCTAACAGTAAAATACACAACAATAAAACTATGAAAATAAAAACAATGTAAAAATAAAACAGAAACTAAGACAAAGATTGACTCAAGCTGACAGTAAAATAAATAATATATATAAAACTTGATGGATAAAACAAGGATTACAAAAAGGCCTTTCGATAAAAATAGGTCTTTAAAAGTTATTTAAAAAGATACGGATGTAGCTATGAGATCCTCAGGCAGGTCGTTCCTCAGCCAAGGAGTCGAGGAAACTGCCCAGAACTCTGATCAAGGATAGGATACTATAATCATCTATTATACCAAATAATGCACTTATGCTCCATCACTATGTATTATATAAGTGTGAAGTAAATAATGTGTGTCTGTCACCAGACACTCATGAGGGCTGCAGTGCGAGAGATGTTCTGATAAGACCAAAACTATTGAAAGTTCAAATCAGTGCAGACTTTAAGTCGGTTACTGATGAATATATTCAGAACATATTTCCCATATTTGCACAAATACCATTATGAATATATCAGAAATTCTAAATGATAAACTATGAGCTTGAAATACTGTGAAATGTTCATATTGAATTAGTGAATGAGCAGACTAATTGTTTAACTAATTACAACTGTATTCAAAGTCTACCCTCTCTCTCCAGTTCATGGAGAAAGGGGGAAAGCAGTGCTGGACGAGGGTCTTTTGTGCTGTGGGAGAGTACAAGAGTTTAATTTGCTAATTTTCTTTTTTATTTGTTTCAAGAAATTCGATTGGCAAATTTTCTGCTTACGAGAGTTTTTGTAAAGGGGTTTCATGAATCTACATATTATTCCTTCAATGATCAATTGAATCTGTTTCTCTAAACTTCACATTTTGGCTTTGTATATATTACACAACCTTTTTTTCAAACTTACATACAAATTTTATATGAACAGTTACTTCTACTGTCTCAAACAAGGTTTAAATATTAAGAGGAATATCATCTTGTTAACATTCAATCTTGTCCTCCTGTGCTCTTTAACAGCATTCATGACTTTTCCAGATAGCGCCTCTGCATTCTGATATATATATCAAGTCAAATAGCAGTATTTTATTTAACATTGCATGGCATTAGAAACGAATGTGTAGGCAGGGCTTTTAGGTCCAGATTGGTGACTGTCGCCATGTTGGCATTAATAATTCAACTTAAGAAAGAGCTCATGTGAACATGTGAATCTGAAACTTTAAATGTCACTTCACATAACTTTGACCAGTCGGGGTTTTAGTTTGACTTCAGGCAAAGTGACCTTTATTTTTCTACCTCAACATCAGCAACCTATGGAAAATCATATAAATCTAAGTTATAGGTTGATTGATTTGTATTCTTCTGTGACATTGACTCAAAGCATGGAACTTCTAGGTATTTCATTTTATATCACAAGATAAGTCGAATGCTGGCCTGTGACATTTGTTGCAAGATAATATGGAATTGATTTGTCCTGCATAGGGGTCTTGAGGCATAAGTAATGCTGTCGTCTGACGGCCTCACATCAGCCTTTAAAAGCCAGAAGATGCACTTTCAGTGACCACTGAGCCAACCCTGTACGCTGAGGAGTGTGTCATTGTATCCTGCAGTTTCTTAAATTAAGGCAAAGATCCAGGATGGAGTATCACCATACTACAGAGATGAATGGTGTAGTTACCAAGTACCTGAACATGTGCATCCAGTGTAAACAAAATGATTTGTGCAGAGAACAGAAGGACTCCAAGGACTCTGTAGACACAAACAAGCTGCCTCGCATTGAAAACGCTTATAGCACCATACTGAGTGAGCTGGGAGAGAACGTGGACCGGGATGGACTTCGGCGAACACCACTACGTGCAGCCAAAGCCATGCAGTTCCTCACCAAAGGCTACAAAGAAACTACTCGAGGTGAGTACAGTAGTGTGCATTGTTTGTCAGTCTAGGACTTTTAGTTTGATCCAACATAAATATATGATGACCAAACTTAAAATTTTCTCACAGATATCCTGAATGACGCCATTTTTGATGAAAACCATGAAGAGATGGTGATTGTCAAGGACATTGATTTGTTTTCTCTCTGTGAGCATCACCTTGTGCCTTTCTTTGGAAAGGTAAGCTTTTAAAGTGGTTTAAAAAATCCTAAAAAAGTAATACAACAACAACTCTTTGTCTTTAAAACACCATATAGCATTGATAATCAAGTATTTCACTGTATATGATCACACAAGTTTTGATTATAATGAAAGTATGTTTGAATGTTGCAGGCTCACATAGCATACCTCCCAAACAAGAAAGTGGTTGGCCTCAGCAAGCTTGCGAGGTAGGTTTTAAAAACTCACATAAACATGCTGTCATGCACACACATAGATGTCTGTGTCATTCTCATCATTTTCTTTTAGAATTGTGGAGATCTACAGCAGGAGGCTTCAAGGTACAACACTACTGTTTGCATGTATTTCTTCATTCAGTTTCTTTATTATTTATTTTAAGATTTGTGTAACATGTTGTGTTTTACTGTCTGCACAGTCCAAGAGCGTCTCACCAAACAGATTGCTTCAGCCATCTCTGAGGCTTTGGAGCCGACTGGAGTTGCAGTGGTGATTGAGGCTGCGTGAGTATTACAGATATTTTATTGATATTCCTGAAGATGAATTTTTCTTCTTAATTAAGATTTACACAGCAGTTTTTTTTTACTGTTTCATGGCTACTTTAATAGGAGTAAGGCAATAAACTACATCACATTATTGTTTTGCAATTACAATAATATATTTATCATTGCCTAGATTTATTGAAAATGTCATTGCTTCAAGAAATGATTGAATTCTTTGTAAAGCATGCATGTTTGATTGTGATTCAAAAAGATTTCTTTGTGTGTTTTAGCCACATGTGCATGGTGATGAGAGGTGTGCAGAAGATGAATGCCAGCACTGTTACAAGTGTCATGCTAGGAAAATTTCAAGATGATCCCAAGACCAGAAAGGAGTTCCTTGACCTTACACTGAGGAAGTGAACAGATTTCTTCAGCAGGCAGTTCAACTGAAGGAAACGTGTTAAAAAAAAAGTATAACTCAACTGCTGTTGATTGTTGAATGTCTGGCAAACCATACTTTGAAATATGAAACCACACAGTGGGAAATGAACATTGGTGGGTGTTTTGAAATAATGTAATGTCTTCATGGTGCTTTAAGTCCAGTTTAAAAGAAAATTTACAATAAAAACGAACATGATCATTTCTATTTTCACCTGTGTGTTCATCTGTTTTCATCAGCCAATCACTACCAAGTTATTTAAGTCAACATACAACGAGTAAATTTGTATAGATGCTATTTAACATCCTGGAATGCTAAATACTTTGCATGTACATTATGATGTATAAAAGATGTACAACGATGTCCCCTAGTCATAGTTTGTCTGTTAAATGCTGATAATGCAGGAAAATCTAAAGGCAATCTATCCCCCCATACAACTACTTAAAAAAGGACATCATAGAAAGATTCATCAAGTGCACAACTCGCTGCATTTGTATGGTTATGAATTAACATAACTGATTGTAGACAATGTTTTTTAGGCTTCTTCGATCGCAGAAGTCAGACAAATATGTTAAGGTTATTCTGAAATGAAATATTTTACATTCAAATTTCACACTGCTGACTCTCCTTTGAATCACAATGTGTTTTTACTAATCAAAGTCATACAGTCACAGCTTTATTTATTTTTTTTAAATTCATTCTAATGGTTAACTTTTTGTTCTTGTTGACTTACATTAACGCCATGACCAATAAATCAGCTCTTTTCAAAGGGTGGAAATCAAATCCATCCAGAGAGCATTACATAACCAAACCTGCACACAGTCACAAACCAGGAGTAGATCCTGAATGAATCCAAAAGAACATAAATAACGGATTTGATACTCTTTGTGGGTTTAATTATGACTTTTACAAGAAACACGAGACCGATTGTATATGATTGAAACTTTTGCAACCTGTAAATGCACTTGTACTAAGTGTAAAGGCCCGCTACCACAACAGCTTTTTCCCTGCTGCCGTGAGACTTGTAGCACAGGACATTAAGATGAGAAGGAAGTACCTCACCCCACACCTCACAGACTCAATGGACAGTTGACCACCTCACAGTGCAATACAAGTGTGCAATATTAACCTTAAAAACAAAAAAACAGTGCAATTATATAATGTGAAAAATATGTGTGCAATAACCTCAGGTGCAATAAGAGATAATAAGTGCAATAAGAAAACATATTTATATTTTCATTTCATTGTACAGTGTTCCCCTTGTTATTTTCATTTTTTTGTATATCTTTGCTTAGCTGTTAATACAACTTATTTATTTTTACTTTTTTGTACTCTTTTTTTTCTTACAATGCTATTCTATTTTATATATAATTTTAACTTTTTTGTAGAAGCTGACTCAGGGAGAAACACACAAGAATTCCAATGTACCTGTACTGTCCTGTACCTGTGTGTAAACATCTAAACTAAACTAAACTAAAGCTTATAATGTATTTTTTGAATACTATATTTTGATCCGTGTTTCCTAGTTGAGAGAGAACTGTTTTAAGGTACTGAAATTAAATACTTTTATTTTCTGCAACTGTAAACTTCTACACCGATTGGTCTATTATCATTAAAACGTCTTTATTGTTAAACACTGAGGTCCTTGTGCAGATGCAAAAAACGTTTTCCTTTCAATCAACATTTTTGTAAATATGTTTATTTCAGACATGAATATATATATATATTTAAATGTAAATATTTATATGAACATACAATGCACAGACAGTTAGTGCAGACTATGACAGTGAAGAGGTTCACAGATCAGTTAATCAAGGCACTACAGAAAGGGAAGACTAAATGGCAACACATGACAGTGTCATGACATTTGATGTCTGTAGAACACACTGCACATGTCACGCAGACACAAGTTTGCATGACGTGCCACTCAGCATCAACACTGGGATATACAGTAAAACGCTGACGTAACATGACCATAGTGTGTTGGGTCAATGTGCGGTTTACCTGGCAAAGGATTTTTGGACGTGTAGTGATGCCTCCTTTGTGTGTTGCCCATTACAGTAAAACATTAGTGGAGTGCAAACAATAAATGTAAGGTCTCTGATCTCCTGACCTCATTTAGACATGTTAGGAGCTCATATTAGTCTACATATAGTACTTAATAAAAACCATTATGGAAAAATAATATTTCTCATATGAACAATACTTATAAATGCAGGGCATATGGCAATATATAAATACATATATATTTAACTAAATTCCAGTGGAGCTTTTCAAAGCTCAGATCCAGTTAAGTTCGCTGCTCTGTCCTCCTCCAGTCCGTCAGTCTGAAGGCTAGGGTTTGGTGGGGCTGGTGGGGCTCCTGGGCTGGGTCTTTGGACTCCCCTAAAAGACAGGAAAGATTCCATTTTTAATTCTCTTTTTTGTTTTTATCATTAGGCTGCAATGGATTATATTTTTAGAAATTCTTTCTGCTCTTTGACAGAAAACAATACACTGGATCTTCAAAAAAAAAAAAAACCTCTAGGGGGCAGCAGTGCACCTTCAATCAGTGTAACTCACAACCAAACTGAAACCTGGAGATGATCCTTCTCACTATTAATACTGGAGGAGACATTGCTCACCGTAAAGTTATGTTATGAGTGTGGCCTGCTCTTCAGCCTGATGAATGCAGCTTTCCAGCAGTTTTACAGCCTATGGCTTTCAAGACTATACCATTTTAATCCAAAAAACATAATCCTTTAACCCTGATGTTAAAAAAAAGTTAACTTCACATCTCATTCTTAAACTAAAGTTGATCAAGTTCACTACAGGGAAGATCCAGATTTGGGACTTTACTTGTGTGTTGTGTTGTTTTACAGTTTGTAAGTATTTTCTCTTTTGCATGTTGTATTGCAAAACAAATCGTGTTAGTGGTATAAGGATTGATTATTTGGCTTCAACTCAAGTGTGACTACCCCATCTGCTCAGAGGAGGAATACTGCTTGAGGGTGGACTCACCACAGCAGGCTGGGTCTTAGCATAGTTCATGTGGGCGTAGAGCAGCACAGCTGTGTCATTGTGAGATGCCTCGAGTGCGATGGACAGAGCGTTGCTGCCATCCTGCAAACAGAGGAGGAAGGGAGAAACAGATACAGCAGGATTAAGGCAGAGTGAGAAAAAGTGAGTTCACTGGCCCTTACAACACAAGAGACTGAGCTTTACCGGTTTGTCAGGACCACATGATGGACATTATATACGGTTGTTACTTTTCCAGTGGCTTGAACACTCTGCACTCCAACACTATGCCTCTGTCTGCATGTTTAACATCATTTGTGTGATGGGAAACCCATTCATTCTCATTCCCATCAGTCAGGTTACTATCCTGGATCCTTGATTGGCCAGCATAAAAAAATGGAATAATCTGTCGTGCATCCTCAGCATTTCTTTCTCTTAATTCTTCTTTCCTTGCCAATTACTCCAACATGTGAAGCTCCACAAGAAAAAATGTATATTAAGAGTTAGATCCTCACTCTGAAATTGACGTAAAAATGAGCATTATAGCTTGACCTTAGCCTTTTCAAAAGACTGAAAAGGATTTTATTGAAGATGTTGATTTTGCTTTATGTGATTGTCTTCTCTTTTTTGTGAGATTTAAAGACAGTTTCACTCAAATTCAGTTAAAGGGTTGGCATATATCTTTCATCTACACACTGGTACTATTACTTTTTGGGAAACTGTTAAAATAAAAAAAACAATTATGAAATCAAGGAGAGACTTCTACTCATATAATTTCATTTCTTTTCAACACCTCCAGATGCTAACCTGATCAGTATAATTAAAATAATATAAATAAATAATGTACATTAAAGAAGCTTTACAGTATTAAGCTATTTTAATTGATCAATTTTATAACTAATATAATTTGAGTATTGATAGACTCATCGAGGTGGGTTTGATTACTCGAGCACTTGTTGATAACGTCAAGTAACGTTTTAATACTCGCGCTCCCACATGCGCGTCGTTTTAGGCTACAATAGTTGAACTAAGTTGGTGTTGCGTGCACCGTGTCAGCCATGAGCAGTAAAAAGTCATATGATTAGTACTTTGGCAAAGAACACAAAAATAACGTGCACTGTAGGATAAGTGGTGTTCAACTTGCATGTCGTAGAAATACTAGTTTGACGCTTAAAGCACAGAGAGCAAGCAGAGACAGACATCAGGCAGTCTCACATCACATCATTAGCTGTTAGCACAAGTTGTTGTGATGATACTTGAGCAGAGAACAACAGCTGAAAAGATGAGCAACAAGGAGGTCCGTGTTGATGACATATTGAAATGACTGAAAATGACCTTCCTGATAAGAATACAGAAATTGAAAGAACTAAAGGTTCAATATCAGCACATTCCACTTCACTGAGACTTACAGACATAGTTGTTTGTGCTCTTCTGTGTTTTTGCAGGACAGGAGAGGTAGGGGCTTTCCTAAACGTTTTCCAACCCCCACCCCCAGTCCACCTCTTGGTCCAGCTGTGCTACACTGAAACAAAACCCAGGAGGTGGATCCTCTAAAAGGCCAACTCATTCTGGCACAGATGTTAAAGCTCATATATCTGTCTGCCTGAAGTCTCCTCAAGCATCCAGGTCTAACTTCTGTAAAATCACTTAAACACACAACTGTGCGGATTATTGAAAATAATGAGTGTCACAACGAGTGACCTGAATGTTTTCACTTTGATAGATGTTTAAATTTAGTTGGCGATATATATTATCCATCTGACACAATTTTTGATATTTCTGTTTATTATGGATCTATTAAAGTCTCAACGAAATCACTTTTAGACTTCTTGCACCTTTAATGTTTTTTAAGACAGGACAGTTTGTGAAAAAAAAAAAAAAAAAAAGGGTTGCTGCTGACTTATGCACGGGTCACATGAAGAAGTTTTCGGATGACTTGGGCAATGTGTCTGCAGCTGTGGATTTGTGGCTTTTTAATTCCCCCTCTGGGATCTAGTGAGTAGCCCTGTGATTGTGTTTCCTGTAAACAGCACTGATTTCAGCAGAAGGCAGACGAAACTAATCTGATCACGGCTCTTTAGCGCTAACCCTATCTAGCTAACAAACAAAAACACGAAAAGAAGAGAAGGAGAAAGAGGTGAAAAGTGGAGGAAACTGCATAGACTAATTTCCCATGAGGAGCCATTTCCTGAGCACAGATTAAGCTGAATCCCAGACAAGAAATCGCTCAGATGTTTCCGTCATTCAGGCTTCCAACAGTTTGTTTTATCTGTAAGCTCAGGAAGTTTCCCTCAATGAGAGAATCAGCTGAATGGCTAAAATATCCAAACCTTACATTATCAACAATGGATATGTCACAGCCAGGCTGTTCCAGGAGCAGCTTGACAATCTCAGCACGGCCGTGTTCGCTTGCGCACATCAGAGCCGTGGATCCCTCGTCGTCCTGCACGTTAACGTCAGCACCGCACTCCAGCAGGGCCTGTACCATCTCCTGACGACCGTGGCTAACAGCTAGCATCAACGCTGTCTGGCCAGCCTGATGGTAAAGAAATACAAATGTAAGAGAATACAGTTTTTGAAAGCTTGTCCGACTGGCAGCATGTTATATAGTACAACACTGATGTTTATAACAATCATATTGTTCAACAATCTGACAAAATGCTAATGAGGAAATAGTTGACTTGAACTCAATATCATCTTTAAAAGATGCATTTTTCTTTATCTCGTAGAAAGTTTTACATACAGTTTTTGTTTAACACCATCATCTTTAGGGCTACTGAAGTCCAGCACAGTGTCAGAAGTCTATGTAAGCACAGCTCTTCTAATGTTATTTAAAGAGACTTTCTTAGAAGCATTTTGGTTATTTAAGTTTTTGTTAAGTAAGAAATATTTTCACAACATGCCAGCAACCCCTAAACAGCTCCTAAAGTTGCAACCAATTTAAAAATATGGACTCGAAGGCTGGGGTATGGATAGGCTGATATTCATTATAGCAAGCTGGTTAAAGCTTCACGAGAGGCCATACTGCATATTACTTTTTGTCAGCCTTTTTTGCCAACTAATATATGAACATCCAAGAAATGTGACTTTTTTCAATTCATTACCCTAAATGTACTAATTCTAAGAACTAAAACAAGACAACAAAGCTGGATGAAACATACAAATACACATTTAATCCTTAAAGATAAGTGTAAATAAGAAGTTTGTTCATGTAAAAATGTGGAACATTTTCGACAGGACAGGACAGTAGAACATCAGTACAACGGAGGAATATCATTTAAGCAAGCTGTGTCTGGAATCACTCTTTCTTTTACACAATCACAAATCCCTGGTGGACAGACTCATTTGTTAAGACTACCATGGGCAGCGGATTGAGGAAGTGCTTAGCTAAGAGACCTTTCATCTTAATGGGCTATTTTTTTTTAATAGTGAGGAGAGAGTCCTGATGATCAAATACTGGTCCCCATCTGGATCACAGTGCATTCTCCCTGAATTTATACTTTGTATTTATATACTGTAGATCGTTTCCTTATTCAGGCTGGTCATGTAGTGTGTGCCAGTGCCAGTTAAAGGGTTTGGTGTTAAACATGTAAAAATATAGATTAAGAAAACTTTGCTAAGTTTAGATTCCTTGTTATTAAAAGCAAACCTAAAGCCATAAAAAGTACATTTTAAGGTTTTACACATAAATGAGTCATTTCACGAGTTTAATAATACCAAATTCAATTTAAAAAAATCATAATGTAAATAATTAAACGTAGTAAAAGTTCTTTGCAAACCGCTCCACAGTCTACAAATAGCACGTTTTAAATTCTTGACCCTTAAATTGCATTGCGTGCCTCATGTTGTTACCCACAGCAACAATAACAGGCGGCAGTAATTGGATTTATAGCCAGTGATGCTATAAATTTGGAGTCCTATGACTTGGCAGTGTGAGAGCTTTGTCAGGCGCTGTATCCAAACACATACACTACACAACCTGATTAGATCAAGAAGCCGTAGAACCACTCAAATGTCAAAAGATCCCTACAAATAATGTGTGCGTCACATCAAGCTACACATTTCTCTAACCCAATCTAACCTATATCCAATTATTCATCTTGCTGTGAATGCAGAACTTCATTCCAGCACAGGAAATGCTCTTAACACTTGGCCCGTTCAAGGGCACAGGCAACTAAGAAAGGTAGTTTCCACTCACACTAGCAGTAAGAGTCAAGGAGACATTCACTGAAAACCAGTATCTGTTTTGACTAATTAAAAAGTAACTCAGTTAAACTTAACTTCTCCAACACTGTTTGCATCAACAAACAAACATTCCCACACACACTGAACCTAAAGGGAAAGTGTTTAGTTTAGATTGAGCAAAGGAATGCTTCAAAATAAGACTATCGGTGTAATATAACAAATCAAATCAGTGACTCATTCACCTCCCCTGCAATTTTTCTGATTAGGCTGTAATACAAAGAATTGTTCCTGTGTTGTAGTTGTATTACGCACTTTTTCACAGTAACAGTTTAATGTGTCCAAATCAAATTTCAGGCCATTGAAGAGTCAGCTGAGCTAGGATCCATGCTTTAAAGTGATGAAACACTTCTGGCTGATGGAGCTCCACATATTCACAGAAGCTCTTTGTATTAATGTTTTCTTTGAACACATGGTGTCCTGTAACTATTCTTAGGTAATAAAAACCTGTTTAGATATCCAACATGACTATAGCTTATCACATGTATAAGACAGAAATGACTGCAGTGAGTTTACAGGGGGATCATTAAGGTTGCAAACAGCAGTTCTCTTGGAATAAATGACAAAGAGATGTGAATCATGTCTACGAGGAACTGATGATGACTTGCCTGGCTGGCCTTAGCGTTGACGTTGCCCTGACCAAACAGCTTCTTGACCACAGCCATGTCGTCTTCCTCCTTCACAGTAGAGAGTGCGGCCAGCATGATGGCTGTGTATCCTGCCTTATTCTGTTTATCCACACTGCAGACGCCTGGAAGGAACATAGGTTTGAAAACACGGTAGATTAAAAAAAAAAAAACACAGCTTTGCTATGATTGGTTGATCTGTGTGTCTGTAGGAAAGGGGAGACACAGATTAACAAATAGTGTGATTTAGATGAGAAACAAAACTTTGGGTCAACTGTGTATCATAGAACTGTAAACCATAGAATGTGCACTGAAGCCCAATACAATGATTTTTTGTACTTTGGTGGATTGTCAACACATTCTAATGCTTCACAATCTAAGATTGTCCTATTGCACAACCCTATGGAAAATTAGCTTGTAGAAAAAGTTTTATTAATGTGTAAAAACTCTTCAGTTTGGTTTGAATATCTCCTCACTGACCTGTGTCCAACAGCAGCCCCACAACACCAAAGTTGGAGTGGGAGACACTGTAGTGGAGAGCCGTGTTGCCGTTGCCATCGGTCATGTTGACAACGTGCTCCAGCAGAACTGACGACACCTCAGAGAACGCCATAAGGTAGTCTGAGACCCGTGAGGGCTGAGCCATTTTTGCACTAGAGATACGGAACCACTCGAGCTGGACGGTGTGGGTGCTGGAGAGCTGAAGGTAAGAAGTCATTTTTATCATGTCAGATAGAAACATTTCTTTGGCTTACTTATAAAAGAAAACTGATTTGAAAAGTAAAACATTATTTGTCTAATTTTAAAGGCAGCCTGACATTCTACTGAAAGTAAATTGTACTCCTTTTATTAATCTGGTGATAAACCCCCCCTTTATTATCCAACTCTGGAAGCTTGGCTCAGACTCCTCTTTTATTTTTAGAACAAGCTCCTATTTTTTTGTTTTCAATGTTTGGTGCTGCCAAAGTAATACTCAATACAGTAAAATACAGTCCCACAGCTTCTACTAACTGAATTATTATTAAACATTTCTTCAGTTTTGCATTGATCAAATAATCAGGTGATTCAGTTCACGTGTAACTCAGTGTTTAAAAAAAAAAAAAAAAAGGTTTGAAGAAGCATGCAGGGACGCACCACTTCCTTACTCTTCAGTGTTTTGATGTCATCATTAAGGTGGTTCTTCATGATGAGGCAGGCTTCACGCATTTTTGAGCTCAACTCAAACCTGCAACAAAAAGTTTGAAGCTAAAGCACAAACCAATTCTCTTTATAATATGCAGTATGTTTTTAAAAAAGGATTTTTGTACTTGTATACTTCTATTTGTCATGCTAATAAAACTACCTGTCCTAACATGCATTTATACGTACAGTGACTTTTCTTGTAAGAAGTGATAACGTACTTCTCTTTCACAGAGTCAGATGAATCATTTGTGGCTCTCAGCATTTCCTCGTCAGTGTCACTCTCGTCCAGGTTGACATTTCTCTCCTCCTCAGAGGTTTCTTCATCCAGAGCTGCCTCATCCTCCTCTGTGCTGTCCAAGCATTCACCTTCTCCACTTTCTCCAGATGAACTCCCAACGTCATCCTCCTCCTCCTCTTCCTCACTTGATGTAGATTCATATCTGGGAGACAGAAATATTTGCTGCTTCAGGGCAACTTGGGGTGGTTGTCTTTCTTTAACAATAGGAGAAAAGGGTTTTGTTTCTTACGTGTCAGACCTGTGACATGATCAAAGGGTTATTTCCAAACTTCACGCCCTCATTTTATTTTTACATTGGTAGAAAATAAAATAAGGATTCATGTTACCCACCCTCCATTTAGAATGCCAACAAACTGCAGGCTCTTTTTGCCAGGAGAGCGAGTCTCGCCTGAGCTACTCCCATCCTTCCTCTTCATGATTGATTTCAGCATACCTGTTACCATAACAACAGGAAAGGGATCAAACAAAAGTCAAGGCAAAGTCCACCATTGAAACATTTATCTCACTCATGACACATGATATAAAGAAGTGATGCCATTATTCTCTATGACTGAAGGATTGTGCCGTCCCTTTAAACTGCCCCTATTTCCAATTTACCTTTTTGCCTTTCAACTGAAACTGTCTCGTGGCAACAGAAAAATGTAAATTCTCCAAATATGTTCCAATGAAGGATGTATATCTGTTTTTAAGTTTTTGATCTCTGAATCAAACCACCACTCCCAGTTCATGCACATAAGTCTAATTTCTCACCCGTCTTGGTGCTAATGGCAGCAGTGTTCTCTCCTTGCTCCTCCTCTTTATTCTCGGCCATACTGACCACCTCCTCCGCCGGTGAGACCTTGTATTCGGCGATGGTCAACTGTCTCTTTTTTGGCAATGTTACTTTGTGCTCCTCCTTCTTTTCCTCAAACAAGGTCTCCCATTGGCACCCGATGCTCACCACTGCAACAGGCGCTGGTTTCGTGGCTTCCTCTAGAGTATCAGTCTGTGTGCTTTGTTCGGTTCGATCTGCTGTTAAGCTCTCACCGACGCATGCCTCACTCACCTCAGGACGGCACAAAACTGCAGCATCCTGTGACACACAAGTCAATGTCTCTACCTGGGCATTTGCTGTGTCTGGTTTTGCAAGAACCCCCTTCTCATACATGACCTTGGAAGTGTTCTCCTCCATCTTGGCTTTAAGGATCACCAGATCTTTGTCTGCGAAACTCAACCGGTTCTCTAAAGCCACAATGGACTCTTGCTGGAATTTAATGGTGTCCTGTAAAGTGTCAATCTCTCGCTGTGCTTCGCTGGTCAGCCCAAGCAAAGACTCCATGACCCAAACCTCGGCCTCTTCTGTCTTTACTTTGGCCTGTGTTCCCTGCTCATGAACCAGAGTGGCCTCTGTTCCTGTGCCTTTCTCACAAACACTTACCCTGGTGCCTTCAGATGCGTCTTTCACACCCTGGCTGTAGTAGAAAACTACAGAGTTCATTGGAATATCGTCCCCAACAGCCACTGATATCTTCTCAACAACAGACACTTTTTCTGGAGCTCGTATTAAAACATTAGATAAAGGCTCTTTAGCTTTCTCTTCCTTCCCTTCAAATTTCTCAGTCAGCCTTTTCAGTTCCTCAGATTTCCCGAGCCCTTTATGACCAGGCGAGGTTGGTGTAGTCAAACGATTATGGATACTATAATCACTGTGAAGGCTCTCTGTGGTTTGGGTAGAGGACTCTGCAGACGGTTGTTTCTGCTGGACCATCTCCATGGATTCTTTCTTGTCCTGCAGGGCTAACAGAAGCATGTCTTTCTCTGCACGGAGCTTTGCCACCTCTCTCTCCAGTGCAGGAACACCCTTGACTCTGTCTTCCATCTCCTTGAGCTGTTTCAAGGCTATAGCCATTTGCTCTCTAACTGTCTGCAGCTGGCTGGGTGGGATTGGAGTCGCCGAGGTGCCAGTTGCTGGAGTGCTGCGCCCAGAAGTTGCAGGACTGGGTTTAGTCCAGCTACTCTGCAGAAGCTGGGTGGACTGGGAGGGCAAGAGCTGTTTTTTTGGAGGATCTGCAAGTTGAATGCGCCCACCATTCTGGTGCTCATGGGTTTGTTCCTGTTGTAGCCGCCTGCTGGTTTCCAGAAGAGTCCGCTCAACTCTGGGGTTTCGTTGTGGTGGAGGGGGTGGGACTTTGGCTCCAGCAGAGAGAGGAGGAACATTGAGGAGGGTCACAGGTGAAAGAGAGAGTCCTTCACAGGGTGCTGACCCCAAGCGGTTGCGTGGTGGGGGTGGAGGGGGAGCCCTGCCATCCTCACTTGCAGGAGACGACAGAGACTCAGTGGATGTCCACCCACTGGTCCGTCCACCAACACCTGGACTCTTGTGGGAGAGTCTGACCCCTCGGCCAGAGCGGCGTGAGCTGACGGGTGCTCTGCGGACATTGTGCCCGCTTTCTATCTCTTCTACATATTTGAGGAAATCCAGATCCAGCTGGAAACCATAAGGAGTCTGGACGGAGTAGGAGGCTGGCTGGTCAGCCTCCTCTTGACCGGAGTAGATGAATGGAGAGCCCAGATCTGAAGAGAAATAAATATTAGACTGGACCGTATGACAGTCTGTGTTTCCAAAATGTGTTTTAAGAGTTAATCTTTAATATGTTTCATTCACAAATGTATTGAGACAAAAAACAATGGAATACCATGCAGTGTCTTACCAGGCAACTTTGTGTTAACTTGAACCGACTGAGTCATTTTTCAGGAATGGGACCTTTCAGCACAAGCACAGCCTTAAATCAACACCTGGCAAAAGAAAACACGAAGTGACATGAATTCAATTGTCATGAGGAAGAGGAAGGAAAAGGATGGGATTTTAAAAAAAAAAAACCTGCACAGTAGTTAGTTTAAAAAAGTGGTGCAAGACCATCTTTTGTACCCCTCTGACTGAGTGTAAACTTCCAAATCGTGTGCTCAAAATGTTGGCCATACAATGAACGTGTTTTTGCTTTTAGGAGACAGATTGACACACACAAAAAAAATACTCCCTGGGCTTACTTTACTCTAATGGCTGACATGGATGCCTCTTTAGAGGAGCTCTAAACTTACTACTAAGTGCCGGAAAGGCCTATAAAACTTCATGTGTTCTCTTATGGCTCATTAGCACAGGGGAATCCGACTGAATTTTCAACTTTGAGAGATAAATTAATCCCTTGTTGGATTCTCCTCTTAAGATGTGTTGAAGGATGTTGTGCCTGACTTCATCCATACCACAGTGAAAGTGTGTGTTTTGGTTAAGGCTCTCTGTCTCACTAGTGGTTAGTGAAACTGTCATGAAATCTTTATAGTAAAACTCAGACTTCCCTAACTGCAAGAGTCAGTAAGACATCCAAATGTACTTTTACTTTGAATGGCCTTTTGGAGATACTTAAAGCACACAGTATAGAGAGCAGTCAGGGCAAACAACTCAGACCACAGTCAACAACAAAGAGCTGAACTCTGTCTAAAAACCACAGACAGTCTCTCCACTAACACCAGCATCACACCTTCTGAAAAACCACAGGATCCTTCTGATCATAAGACCACTTAAACCTGCCATGCAAACCATTTTACTAAGGGGAAAGTACTATCTGCAAGGCAGATACAAAATAGAGTACATTGTTCTTAGTAAAAACACCTCAATTCAATGTCATTAAACTTAAACTTTACTATGAAAATAATGACATTTGAATATTGAAAAGTCTTTTTTTTTGGCTCCAAGTATAAATCAGTTGAGAAAAGGGAACACTGGAAGAAAACATTGATCTATTCTTGCATTCTACCCTATCACTATTCACAACTTGGTTCCTCTGATTCAGCGAAAGTGCTACCAAGTGCGAGGGTCCATAACAGCAAATGGAAAGAAAAATGGATAGTTATGTAACAATTACAGAGAGAAAAAGAAAACGTAATTATGAACAAACATTATAAAGTATTCTAAAAACATTATTGGATTCTTTAATTTTATGATGGAAGAGGGAGTTACCTCTCTTTGCAGCTCAGTGAGCGATTCATGCAGCTGCAGTCGGGCTCCCAGGTTCCCACCTCCCTGCTCCACACAGCCCTGAGAAACAAGGAAAGACACAGACCATTAGATCCATCTTAACAGTCAATGACACATTACAGTGAGGGCACAATTCACGGCAAGGCATATAAACAGTACTACACATTTATTTTAACAGCGCTGTCTAGCCTTGACATTTACCGGATGTTAACCCCATGAGATTCAAATTCTTATCCAAGGAGCATTGAAGGTTGTGGGTGGACCAGTACTAAGTTGTTTTTTCTTTATTTAACACATACTATCCACCTACCTTGAATGTTTTAATTGATTTGTGCTGAAAAGATTCAGTCTAACAGTTTGTCAACAAACTGTTTTTTAATTGTTCTAGGTTGTTTTTCCATCTCAGCATTGGACAAAGGGAAATTCATTTAGGGTTAGAGAAGATTTGTCAAAGTCATCTTAATTGTCAGTTTTTCAAACATGTGCTGGACATACAGAAAAATCGAAAAAACGTTTCGCTCTGAACCACGGTGCAAGCTAAGATTTAAAGATTTAAAAACATAATACAAATAACAAATATTAGGATAAAGAAGATATTTAAAAAATAATACAAGATAATGTGTAAAAAGAGTTTCTGTCAAAGGAGAAGAAAAAGACTCAAGTTAAAGAAGCCAGGGGGCACCGTGTCAAGGTGGGCATCTTGCTCTGCCATAAACTTCACGATCACAGGTGTGTGGGTTTACCAGGAAAATTACAGTGGCTGCTGTCTTTGTGGGTTGTATAAGTGTACCTGTGTTTTTGGTCTTGCAAGTAATTTCAGTGCAAATAACCTTCATTTCATGCCAAAATACATTGTCTTTGATATATGAACCTTATACAATCTCAGAAACAGTAACCTGTAACCCACATACAGTTTTTCCTGTTTTTTTTTGTTTTTTTTTAAATACACACTCCGCAACTGTACAGATGTGTTTTCCAGCAGCCTCTGGCACATTCCTCACACATGCTGTTGCAACGCGCCGGTCGTCCTTCTAGCTGACTGACTACTGATAACCTATAAGCACACACACAGTCACACACATACAGTATCACCTGTCAGCTCAGCCTGCAGCATACAGACAGTTCATTATCCCAGTAAAAACCACAACATTCAGACTGACAGTAGACTTATTATCACAGATTATAACATGTTGTTATACACAATGGAGACATTAAAAAATCACCACTGCAAAGATAAAGACAAATATTTGCCAACTGTTAATGATGGATCTGCTCAGTATCTTCTTATCAGCCTCTGCTCTGCTTCCCCTCAGTCGCTCTGTCAGATTGTACTCGTAGGTCAAACCACGGTAAAAATGACGCTCCATCTTCCAATCAGACGAGCTGGACAAACTGTGACCTAACCTCCATGGTTTACTCTGATGCAAACCAGAGAGAGGTAGTTCACTGCACTATTCCTTAAGGATCACATACAAGCTTACCAGAGCCTGTAGGCAGGTTATTCAAAGGTAGTGGTAATGTGTTATTAGGTAAAATTGTGAGAGTTCTTAAAAACAATCAGCTGCACTTTGTGGCTAAGTTATGTCTGTCATTTTTACCTAAGTACAATATGGGTGGCATATTATTAAATGTTTTATCATACAGTTCCAATGAGATAGGATATAATGAATCCATGACAACAGAGTATGTGTCTCTAAACAAAGGAAGCATTCACTTCTGGTGCACTCAATTTGACATCATCATGGTGTCATGGGGTTTTTTTTTTTGTCCACACATCAACAATTATGACTGTTTGCAGGCACATGCTCATGACAGTGTCACTCAGAATGTCGATAGCGAGGCCAAATTAAACTTTACTAAGAAAACAAAGTACATGAGATGATGAGAGTTGTAACTCAGGTGTGCTGCAGACAGACAGCTCTATAGCAAGGATGGAATTAACAAGGTCTGTGCATTTCTGTGGAAATCGTTTTCATTGGAAGGCATTCTTTAAATCACAACAAACTTGTCCTCATAATGATCAACAAGAAGCAACACAAGGACACCTTTACATTGCTTGTCTTTCTAAACCGACTGAAGGAGGAGCACTTGATTTTCAAAAGCAAAGAATAGAGTAACAAAAAAATGAAGTCTGAGGTGTTTTTTCTTGACAGGAACTTACTGTAACAAACCCGGAAATGCTGCCATTGTCATTGTTCTGCTCTTTTTTGGTATGATTTCTTACATTTTATTTCAGCAGTGCACGTACAGATGGTGATAAATCAAAACAATAATTCATGGAGCAGGATGTGTGTCAGCACTAAAGGCAGTATTGTGACCAAATAACACAGTAGAAACAGAACTCAGACTCAGGCACAGTCACTTGTCATGTTTGACACACTCCACAATGTCTCGGTGATGTTAACCTGTAGAAGCACAGGGCTCCATGACTGAAATGCTGAAGTGGAAGAGTACTGATGCTCGTGATGCTGTGACGTATGCAGTGACTGTTTAACAAAAAAAAAAAGCATATTAAGACGCAGCGGTCCAAAATAACATGAACACATATTTAGATATATTATCTTTATTCTTTAGAGATGAACTATCCTGAAAATGATCCTACACAGGTTTATTACACTTCTCTGTTATCCAGAAGAGTAAAGTAAAAAATCATCTTCATTACCCTTCAGCTCTTTCCTTTTTGCCCCTTATTACTTCATATCCCAGATGTATTCTCTTATTTCTTTCTCCTCACTCTCACCTCCTTCTCTACCCTCTTCTTCTCACATGATTCTAATTTCTTCACACCCCTCTCGCTCTCTCCCTCTCTCTCCCTCTCTCTCTCTCTGTCTCACAAACCCACAACACTTCCCCCAGCTCCTCTCCTATATAGTGTTTCTGTTTTTCTCCTTGAATTGATGACAGACAGCAAATTACAGAGAAGCTGCATTCCTTCCCTCTACACCCCGAGCCCTGACCAGCTGAGAGCCACGCTGTCGAGTTTCTCTCAAACTCACAGACACACAAACACACACACACAACTAAGTGCCAATGCTCATTATGCAACTCACAAAAGCCGCAAAGAAAATTGCAAAAATGCCCATAAATGCAGACATGATTGAACACACACAGCAGAAACAGAGCAAACTGTGAAGCCTGCATGATATTAAGGCATTTATATTCCACCTATGTTTCCATTCAAACATCTTCTCTATGTTCACAGACACACACACACAAACCCACACAAGGTCTCATGGTGCTGCAGAAAAACACAATGTTCACCGCTACAATTAAGTGGGCATACCATCTTAATTTAGTAAACCCTTTGAGAGGTTCTATTGTGCAAACACAAACAGCATTGTTCTTCACACGCTGAATAAACATTAGCCTGAGCCCTCTGTATTTTCACGGCTACAAATTACGTGACATTCTTGAATCAGTTTTGATGCAACACTGCAATCACAACCCAGCAGGTCACACCCATCACTGCAGTTGCATTTCTTTGCATTACCAGCACTTTGTAAAAAGTCATATGATAATCTCTTCCCAGCACTGTTGGCAACAAAAAAGCCAGAGCTTTGTCAAACAAAAGACAATAAATACTCCTCCAGTAAGTTTCTAAAAGGAAAACATATTACAAAAGCCAACGTTATAGTTTATTCAGTGGGATCCAAGAAAGCACCATTTCCATTGTCTTTGGTAAAGTGATAGGTCTGGTGTTTTTTCCCCCCTCAAATGTCAGAGAAGTTTCCTGGAAGCAACTGTGGAATTTAAAAATAAAACACGTCATTGCCATTGACATCCAAATCTTGAATGATTCCAATTTCAGTAAAATCCAAAATATTAATCTCTAAACTACGATGGATCTTATTTTGTGTTCGGATGTGTTTTTGAGTTCTTCCTACCTGCAGGTTTCTATTATTATCTTTTTGATTGCTCATGTTTCCTTTTCCCTGATGTCTTTACAGACCAGGGATCGTCAAAGTTGCTTACTAAGCAGACCACATTCATTTCTGATTCTCATTGCTAGAAGTCCAAATTGTAAGACATTAGGATACTCTCAGTTAGACGCTTTTTATAACTTGACTGAAAATATTAATGCTGAACACAGAATTAAAGACAATTTGAACTCCTTTTTCAGAGCTGTGAACAGATCATTTGCTGGTTATCAAAGTATATGTTTTATTTTTTCCAATGCATGAAGTAATGCTTCATAAAAAGGTTTTACAGAAACAATTAAGCCAATTTTATCTTCTAAGTTTTTGCCAAACAAATCATGCCTAATGCATTTGGTCTTTTTAAATGGTGTCCATTTGGTAACTAAGGTTGAAATCCACATGGCAAATTCTGTAATATTAACGATTTATTGACATTTAAAATTGACTGTAGCGGGACACTTTGAGTGAGGTGGCCCTATATGACCCCCCAGGCCGCCAGTTTCCCATCCCTGATACAAACATTATTGTATCACAGACTAATTGAAATACAGTTTCATTATCCAAATAAATAAATTATACAAACTAAAGCTGTTATAAACTGGAATTAAGAGAATCAACTTGATTGAATAAATCTGCTTTAGTAATGATTGAATCAGGCTTTAAGCAGTCAGAGCCACAAACCAGACGAGATCACTTTACATTAAAAACACTAGATGTTGACTTTGTCATCCAGCATTTAATTCACTGGACCTATAACTGTAGAGAGAAACATTTCTGTTATAAAATGCAGACCGGTTGTAGTATTTAACAGTGAAGTGTTCATTTATAAATGAATTTATAAAATTCAGTTTTTCCTCTGGTTCAGAAGGAACATGTGACGAGTGGAGAAGAACCCAGTCATCCAGCTTGTTAATGAAAACGGGAACATTTGGGTTTCCTGCGTTCAGCTGCTTCATGGAAAAGGAAATGTTGGTTCACAGCTCAGGGCCATGCTTTCAAACAGTGACTTCATCCCGACCACCACCCTTTCCAAAACAGAGAAAAAGAGACACAATCTGTCAGTTAAGGAGGCGAGTGAAAGCCAACATCCTCTCGCCGACAGCAACTTTTACTCTCCATCTGCTTTACATGAAAAAGCCCATTCAGAAATCGGCACATGCATAGAAACGAAAATACAAACCCTAAACACTGACATACACACCCATATGAATAACATTACTATAGCTGTGAGGACATTTTCTGATTTTATTTTCCACAATACAAATCATGTCCTCAAACTAACCAATGTTCATTTTCCAAATTAAAACCAGAAAGTTTTTGAAGCTGAAATGCTATAAACTAGAAGGACACCAGGGAGCAGAGACCTCCACTCAGGCAAACATCCTGCTATTCATTAATCCAGATCCTCTCCAAGATTTAACGGGCTCCTCTGAAGCTGAACATCACGCTACAGAACAGCTCCTAAATAGACAATGAGATGAGATTGTTTGCTTTACGTCCAAAACTATCCTCAACAATGATATGCTGATTCCTTCAAGAGTGTCTGAACAGCTCCTGCAGGTGAGATTGATTAATCTGGGAGCTGTTTATAAGGTTAACAACAAAATTAAGCCTCCTGTTCTTAAATGTTTCTGTCTAGAAGGAAACCGAGTCTCCACATAAATGTCCACTTTGAAAAACTTCAATC
Organism: Labrus bergylta; assembly: GCF_963930695.1. Classification (NCBI taxonomy): domain Eukaryota; kingdom Metazoa; phylum Chordata; class Actinopteri; order Labriformes; family Labridae; genus Labrus; species Labrus bergylta. The sequence continues at coordinate 12,215,415 of NC_089200.1, forward strand.
AATCAACCCAGTTAAAGTTAACCCAAAAACCAACGGCTATTCCTGAAATAGCAGAGTACAGAACATTTCTTTCATGTCTTTATCGTTTTGAGGACATTTAGGCCTAACAGGAATACAAGCACACACACAGGAGGGCCTTTCTCCTGCTAGGATAAATCTGCAGTTTCCTGAAGGGAAGCCCACTACTCCCCCAATAAATCCCCTCATCAGAACACACACACATACACACTCACAACCTCTTCATGCCCCTGTTGGAGACCTCCTATTGTCTCCCAGTAGGAACTGGGGGGAGGAAAAGGGTCCTGCCAGGAAACCCAACAGGCCGTCCTGAAAGCTGCTTCCTGAAGGCAGCAGGAAAACACTGCAGAGGAGACAAGCAGAGACTGAGAGCTGAACAAATAGAGCCAATGTGACATGAACACACACACACACACACACACACACACGGCAGCATCCTGCAGCCAAAAACAGCAGAGACTAACATCACATGATGCATCACACTGAGGTTAGATAACATGTTATCAGTTCTGGCCCAAGTGTTTTAGTGTTTGTGTGTCCTGAAGCTCTCACACAGTAACACTCTGTCACCTCTCGGTGCAGGATTCTGCCACCAGGCGCCATTTCCTGTCTCACACTTCTTCAAAATAAATCACACACTAACGTCACACCATCAACATCTTGTGTGTCCTGCAGTCATCCAGAAAAAAAAAAAAGAAAATCACTTCTTTTTACCACAATTAGGTTGACTTCAAACTTCACATGCGTCCTGCTTCCCCTCCCTCTTCCTTCCAGATCCACCAGCAAACACAATCAGGCACATTCAGCCTCCACAATGAGGCTTTATGCCTCCATGATGGCGACGCTGTTTTCAGAAAGTTTTGTGAGGCCTCCTTGTTTTCTCCAAACGACCCCCTTATGCTCCCTTCTTTTTCTGACCATTTCCAGGTTCAAAATGTCACAAAGTGAATTGAAGAAAGTCACTGGGGAAGCCTGACACTTGTTGAGTTTTTAGATGAAGAATGAAGAGTTTGGTGGCAGCACAGTCAGTATGTTTACAAGCAGTTCCAAAGAGTCCATTTATTGCGGTTCCACTAAGCACTTTGCGTTGCCCGTCCCCGATTTTTTACTTTCACTTGTTGTCTTTTAGCCTGATAATCAGACTAGACTGGAAAAATTTAACAATTAATTATTCCCCCAGTCTGACACTGTGTTCTTGTTACCATGATCCTGCCTGAAGGCAAGTTATTTTGCTGGTCAGCAGTAATTCTTGCCTAAATCTTTTTTTCAGAGCACTATTTCTGTTTGACTCAAAACAACAGCTGAAACAGCAAAACCCATTAAAGAGTTGTTATATCTGGGATTGTTGCTCCGATCTGGTAAAACAGCTGTCAGGAGAACAAAAGAATAACAAATCAAAGACGTGGGCAGTGATTCAGAGGTCTGAAATGTTCATCTCATGGGATTTCAGAAAAAGCTCTGTGTCACACTTAAACAACAGTTACATTTGGGATGTGCTTTAAAGAAAACTTACGTTTTCTGAAGGGAAGTTACAACTTTCTGCATCCACTCGGAAACTGAATTGTTGGTTTTCAACCAGAAAAGATTCAAATATGGACAACCACAGAACAACAGACCTGACTGGACATGTTTGAATTCCTGGAATAGCAATAATGTTGGTTTCTCTTGGTAAACAATAATGTTAGCATCTGTCAGCATCTGTCAGCAGCCCTCACAGCGGCACACAGTTTGAGTTCAATCAGCAACAGCATTTAGTCAGCTGAGTCTGGGGCGGTCCCATGCCTGACGGTGTCCAGCCCCTCCCTGAAACAAAGCAGGGCTCACAAATCGATTTTTCCCCCCAATTATTCCGTTTCCAGCGCTGACGAGGCACTTCAGACCAAACACACCTTGTTTTCCCACAAACTCTCCAGGCCTGTTCCCAAAACATGACAAAATAAACCTTTGTAGAAGCTGATTTTTAACAACATATACGTCAACAGCCTGTTTCACTTTCAGCTTATTTTCCAACTCAACTGTACAATGTTGTCTCTATTCCCTGCTCTCTGATCACATCTGTTTGTCTGTGTTTTGTAGCCAAACAAAGATCTCAAATAAAGCAGCTAATAGCATCTTTAAACGTCTCTCTGAGTTGACCTACATTTCTGGTCCACAGATTTCTAAGACTCTGACCCATTTGTCTGTTTCACACAGTAGCGACTGCAGCCTCCAGATGTTCGATTCACATAACTACAGTACATGGCCAGATTTGAGCCGTTGCTTTCTGCACCGAAACAACTGAAATATGTGTCTACTATCATGTTATTTTCCTTCAGTGGTGGAAATTACACCAGTTCAGCACCTCTTTCATGGAGGGGATCGGGGTAATGACAAGGTGCTGGGTGTGCGTGGGTCTTTGAAATGCTTTGAAATGTGTCCCCAAGCTCCTGTAACACACCTTCATCCACATGTATCTGCTCTAGAGGAAAACACATGTTTGTGTCCTCTTATTCAGTTCTCCATCTTGCACTGATTTAGTTCACTGCTTCTTAAATTTGGGATCTCGGAGTCGCACAGAGAGGCAATTTAAAGTCTGCAAGGCATTAAGAAAACTCAATTGAACATATCGATGCCCTCCATCTGAGACGCCGATGAAATTGGACATGTAATGTACCCCAAATTACAAAGGAGACTTTTTTCATGAAGTTTGGCCTTTTCAGTCCTCTTGTTGCCTTGTCTGTTGTTTATTTGATTTATTATGTCCTTTTAGTTGGTTTTGCAAAGCTAATCTCTCCAATTTATGTAATTCTTTTTCCAATAGATTTTAAAGAGGAAATTAACAAACTGCAGAAACATTCATAGTCCTTTAGTTAATCAGCAGACTCTCTAAGCTCTTACAGAAACAAGTATGATCGATAGAAGCTGATGTGAAACAAAAAAAAAGATTGAAAAAGGACAGCACATCAAAGGTGAGCAGAAACATAAAAAGGTGAGCAGAATGAAAAGAACCAAACTTCAATATAAAAGACGGTTCGGATGTTGTGTGGGAACTGAACATGGCAGTGTGGGAAACTTGTTCAGTGTCTTCTCGACCTCAAAGGGGAAGAGTAAAGCAGAAATGGTAAGAACAAAATCTCAACACGTTGGAGAAAGTTTGAGCACAACCACAAACTCATAATTCTCTCTCCATGTCACATAAACTTTATTTTTTTCGAGCCCAAAAAATATGGAATTGGGTTCATAAGGTTTGAGGCAACACAGAGATCTGCATTTTGTGTTTCCAAAAACAGTCGTGGTTTAGTTCTTCCAAGGAGAAGCGGTTTAGTTCGGGCAAAGCAGCAACCTGACCTTTTTGGTCAGTCCAGTCTGTCCAAAAACCAGTCGGTCATTTTATAGCCAAAAAGCCTTTTAGGGTCATTTATAAAAAACTCTTACTCATGGTCCGCATAAAGAAATTCACCTGATAGCACCAACATGGCCATGTGTGGTGGTTAGATTGTTGTTTTCTCACCCTGATGTCGGTGCACAGAGACTGGTTGGTGCCACTTTCCCAGCTTGGCCAGTACTTGAGTTAACATGGGTATTTTTAGCCCTGGGTTTTTCATTCAGGGTTTCTCAGACTGTGGAGATAGCAGAGGGAGGAGAGTCTGATTAAACCATGGAGGTAGATGAGACTGACAAGTCTCTCAATTTGTTCAAACATCCTCTTTTGTTTTGTTTTGTTTTCCTGTTTGTTTCATTCTGTCAGAAGGCATGGCCAGACGTTCACATGCAAATGGGACATCACATTATAGACTGTAAATTAACAATCATTGGTTTAAAATGTTGAGGATGAATTTGGTTTGATGTACTTATGTTACTAAATGTCAACAATAATTGGAAAGTTACCAAAACCAGGGTCATACAAAGGAATTGTGTTAAACAGATATATAGATGAGATGCTGTTTGACTGGGTGACACTTTTCTCCATTACAATAAATCAAGGCACTGTCGTTTATTTTGACACACATCCTCCTGTTGATTGCAGAAATCTTGACAGCATGAAGTGTGTATTCATTCATATCTGAGAATTGTCCCCTGAGAAATGTGCTGTTTCTTCTCGTTTAATAACTGTTGTTAATACTCCAGTTCTTCTGGTGAACTGTTTACACTTCAAATCAAACTATTTGATGTCCTGTTTTATAATTATTTTACTTTTTGCAAAAGCCGTCAAGGCTGCCACAGACAGATTAGGGGATGATCAACAGAGACGCTAATGCATTGCTGGTTTAGACAATAAGAAGAATATTTCCAGCCCCATCTTTGAATAACCTTTTAAGTCTTTTCTGAGCTATTCGTGATCACTGCTCCACCTCAACAAGCGTCAGAGCTTGAGATAAGAAGTCTGGAGCACCAGGCTACAGATGACAGTAGATAAAGACATGACCTTTTGCTAATTTCCTGTTTCATTAAGGCAATCACATGGCTGGTCTGAACAACATTGTTTAGTATCTTAACATTGAATGAGTAGGACTTAAAGATGCTGAAACTTTGTTAAAAGATTATCTGTTACAACCAAACACTATTTTCTGTGGATCAAAACGGAAACATCGGATCCAGTGTGACTTTGATTTAACTGAACTGAAGAATTTGTTCACTTTTGTTAGCAGCATAGAATATAATTTAACAACAGCAGAGATCATAAACTATTAAATGTATTAAAATGCCAAGAGGAAGGCCATCATGATTCAATAAGCTGCAGACACACAAACAAAAAACTAAAATCTGAATTAAATTAGATTTAATGAGATTTCTGAAGAAACTCAAATCTGTCATGTTGAGATGTTCTGAAACATGTGACTCAGTCTTGGGGTAAAAGAACCACTTAGATGTTTTCTTGATTTGCGTATGTGAATAAAAACTATATCTGGGAAATAGAACAGCTTTTGATTCCTCTCCAAAAGAAAAGTGAGATACTAATGCCTGAATCCAAACAACAATGTCCACCCCTGTGTTTAATATTAGAGTCCTGTTTATTACATCCACAGTCTACTTCCTGTTCAGCTGCCAAGCGTGATCAGACTGGAGCTCCGGTTTTTAAAATAAAGTACGAAGAAACAAAACGAAATGAAATAAACAACGTTTTTGTTTTCTATTTAAATTCTTTCTTTAAAAAAAAAAAAGAAGCTCCATAAGTGTACAAAACTCTCAGCTGCCTCTCTTGAACTCACAAACTTCTGAAGAGCTGCTCGTGAAAAGCCTCTCCAATTAGAAAATCTGGCATGAAGCTGAAAGTGGTAATTTCCATGTTCAAAGCCTGGATGCCTGTTCATTATGAATAAAGCCTCCTGCTATCAGGTTCCACAAAGCCCCCACACTTTAAACTAATTGCTGCCTCAGAATAAAAAAAAAAACCTACACTTGAAGAACATACCACAGTGACTTTCATATAGCAGAGAATAAACATGTTTCAACTTTAGAAAACCTCACCGGGAACTATTGTTGTGATTACCGCAACGAGTGGAAATCATGATTTCATAAATAAGACTCTTTCCTGAGCTAATAAACAACGGCTCCATCATCATGAGACACTCAAGTATTTAAGTAAAATACTGACGTGCCATCAGCTTAATGAACTTAAAAGCACTTAAAGTTATTAAATTAGCCCCTTCGTTTGATGTATATTTATAGATTATGGTTATGTATCATTGTCTTAGTACCAGTGTTTCCCCTACCATTATATTAGGGGGGCAGTGACCAGTGGGGGTCTCAAGGTAACAATAGTCTCATCTTGTTTTTGTTTTTTAAAGATTTATTTTGGGGCTTTTTGTGCCTTTAATGGAGTGATGGGACAGTGGATAGAGTTGGAAATCAGGGAGAGAGAGAGAGTGGGGAAGGACCGAAGGACACTGCCAGAGGTGAGATTTGATCCTGGGCCGCCCGCTTGGAGGATTATAGCCTCAATAACATGGGGCGCGCAAATTAACCACTGCGCCACCAGCGCCACAATAGTCTCATCTTAAGACACTATGTCATCCAAACAAATATATGCAAGTGCAGAAATCCAGTGGGATCTCTTTGTAACAAGAACACCGTTTCTCTACTGTGAACTTCACATTTTAAGTGAGGAAAAATAAAATAGCATGAGAAGCAGAAAAACAAAACTGAAAGCCCATGTGTTATTTACAATGGCAGCTATTCTCCATTCCCCTTTCGCAGACACATTCCCATCAAACCAAACTCCAGGCGGGCCAATCACATCTTCACACATGATCACATCACAACACAGGGCGGGTTTAAAGGTTGTTTAGGCACTTTTAAGGTGGCTGCCACTGAATTCTTAATACTGCTCAATAAAACAGCATAAAAAAGAGAAAGATGTACCAGATGTGAAATATTGGGAACTTCATCAGGACTGTGTATCATGTTGAATTAGAAGCAATACAAATGAATGTCGGAAATAGCTACTTAGCAGAGCAAAGGGTTAAGAAAGGCCTGTGCACAAAGCAGGTATAAAATCCAACTCAGGCATCCTTTTGGATTATAACCTCAGACCCTGCCATATTATCTGTTTCAGACATGTTTCATTCCCTCCCAATCCTATAGCAACGCTTTGTTGTGGCCTGTTGGCGTGTCATCAGACGCATAAGGTGCTCTTCAGCGTCTGCATGAGACACTTCAGGCTTCTAACTGAATGCGTTAAACCCATCCGGGTTAAGATGTGACGCTGTAAGAAACTGCTTCTTGAGAAGAGTAGAAAGACTGAGAGAGTCTGCTTGAGGCGAAAGACGGGCCAAACATCAGAGGACCTTCATCCGAGGAAAACAGGTTTGTGTCCAGTGTAAATCCAAGACACAACACTACACGGCTGTTTTTTACTGAACGTTTGCTTAAATTCAACTAAACTGAGGTGAGAGACAGAAATGAAACAGCTCTCATTGTTTGGGCTCGTATCCATTTTGTTTTCTGACTGTATTAACTGTCAGTCTAGCACTGGTGAAGCCAACAACTTTCTCATGTGTCTCTGCATCATGTCACTGAGTTAGTGACAGCCTTGAAGTGCTATAAAAAGTTCAGACCTCTCGTAATGGAGCTAAAAATATAATGGTTTATCAAGCAGCAGCACTCCTGTAAGGACAGACCCAAACTGGATTTAGATTCATCTTAACAAACTGTTCTATCCGTCCTGTAAACAAAAGAGGATACAGTATTAGGGAACAAAGTGAGCATTATCAGGGCGAGGTAGCCTAGTGGTTAGTGCGCGCGCCCCAAGTACAGGAGCTGTATAGTCCTCCAAGCGGGTGGGTTTGAATCCTAGCTGTGGCCCCACTCTCTCTTTCTAGATGACTTTCTCCATCCACTGTCGTATCTCTCAATCAAGGCATCAAAATCCCCAAAATAAACCTTTAAAAAAGTGTGTATGATAGAGAAAAATATAAAAAACAGGTGTCAGAGAGTAACACTGACCCCCCCCCCCCCCCCACACACACACACACACACACACATCTAACTAAACTTACAGCAATTCTATTTTGAGGCGACAGCAGTAAGACAAAACTCAGGCTCCTGTTGCAGAAGACAGTTCCCCCGGAGAGAGAGAGCCTCAGAGAACTCATCAAGAGATTAACACTCATTTAAATCACGTCCCTGAGCATCGCCTCAGATGGTTCTGTGGTTATCATTGCGGGAAAAGTTCAGAATTTTTCTATATCGTAAAAATAACATTAAGAAAGAACCTCTATTTTCGTTAAAGATTTTTTTTTGGGGGGGGGGGGGCATTTTTGCCTTTATTGATAAGGCAGCTGAACAAAGATGTTAGGAGGAGAGAGGAGGGGATGACATGCAGCAAAGGACCAAAGTCAGATTTGAACCCGTTGCCATAAGAACCTCTATTTTTAACAAAGGAATCAAAGTTTAGACGGACGCATCAACTTCAGCTGCTTATTTCACAACAATGTTACATTTCTGTTTCATTTTTGGGGAAGAAGCTGAAGTGGAAGTTCAACAAAATGGCCACCACATCGGTCACTTTCCCTGAAACACTTTCTCTTTTGACATTTTGTCTGACCAGTCAATAAATCTCCCCCCCCCCCCCATCTGCCGTTACACCGCTCCTCTAAAACCTCTCTTAAGCCCAGATATGTGAATGTATTCAACATAAAGAAGCAATGGGTTTGACTCATTGCAAAGCTAAATGGTTCAAACCATTATCAGCACTCTGTTCACACACAGATTGAAACAGGGCCTGCTAGGTATCTGGCAACACCTGTATCAATACAGGGGCTGCACTGCTGTTATTCTCATTCCTTACCATGAAACTTAAACTTTATAATTAAGGAAGAAACAAACTCCCAACCAGGAGCAGCTCTTATTGATTTGTTGATTTTAGAAAAGTGTTGTTTGTTTAAAAGAAATCCGACAATATTAGATCCACTCAGAGGTTTCAGTTACATTGTTTTTTTCAACACTTAAGGTGGACGTGGATGTTGGACGTTTTACAAAATGTGCATCCAAACTACGGTGACATGAAGAGAATATATTGGCAGTTATTGAAAAATGAATAATGCCCCAGGATTAACTGAGTCTTAGGAAGTGAAAGAGTCCAGCTGCACAACCATCAAGCCATCGTCACATCCTGTAACACCGTCAGCACATCAGTCTGTCCCATTTCATGAACTCTATGAGTTTCTGCTGAAGGTGGAGTTTCCTGCATTAACCAGAATCCAATTCTGCAGCCCCTCCGATGTGGGAATGGTGACCATATCTTTTACATCAGTTTATGTTTTCAATCTAATCATTTGTATTATACCAACAAATCCGCTGCTACAAATCTCTGCATATAACCTTTGACTAAAGACAAAACATGACCAACATCTGCTGAGGTCGGCCTCGCTGTGACTGACTCAACATGTGAACACCACAGCTTGAAAACTCTGAGATGATGCACAGCGTAATGACAGACAAGAGACCAGCCAGAGGTGGTGAGGGGTTCAACACTTCTGACTTATAATTGGAGGACATGAGGGGATTTCCATCCAATGCAGCAGCAAAGCAGCAGATAAACAAGGGCAGAGGAAGATGAAAGCAACCCTCACAAAGGGTATTCTTTCTCATTTTTAGCAGAGAGCGCTTTAGCTGAGACGAGGAGCAACAAGTATCATTACAAAAATCACTAAACCTGCTAAAAATAATCAATGCTTAAGATTTTAGATCACACTAAACATCTTAATCACACAATGACATTCGACCTTCTAAGTTCAATTTAAAGTAGGCAACAGAAATGCACATTTAGTTTGAAGATTTGAGCAAACTTAAACAAATAGAGTAGACTACACTGAATACAGCCTATGTATATATTCGAGGACTGTGTAGAATATATTATTTATTTAATCTTAGATATCAGAGTCGATCGCCTATTACAAATCATTATGGCTAAACAATTATTTGCGATTAAGTTTAACAGTTACATTATCAATAAAATACACAAAACAAGAATCCACTTTGAATTAAATGGTATTATCAAAGGTTGTGGAAAGTTCCCTAGGCAATAAATCACCTGCAAAAAAAAAAAAGTCAGGAGATTTTTTAATTTCTGGGCAGGCCACAGTGATTATTGGAATTATTACCTATATGACAAACTAGAGGTCTTTCTTTTTTTGCAGAGACATTAACATACGTTGTGATCAATAAGACACTTTACGACTAAAAAAAAAAAACGCGCAGCATACGCCGTGTTGTCTGTTTTTTCATAGGGTCGATCAGTCTGACAGGTAGACTAATCACCTAATCGAAAGAAAACGTCAATCAGTATGATGTGAGAGAATTGATCCCTCAGGCTGCTCCTTACCTTCTGGCGTCTCTCCGTCCAGCCACACTGACGCTTGTCATGACTTTCGGAGAAGGTAAGAAAAGTTTGGGAGGAGAAGAAAAAAAAAAAAAAAAAACCTTCCTACTGACAGAAGTCAAGTTTTTAAAAAAAGCAGTAAAATACCACTTCCAGTGCGGATTTCAAAATAGAACGCTAACTTTAAACACGTAATGGGTTTGATTCATGTAAATACTGAAACTATTGTAAAAAGACTTATTTACTACATTGTAAATTAAAATAATACCTTTGCATTGTTTGCATTTACTCCCAAATATTCCAGCTGTTTAAATTGACCTACATCTAGAGCAGGGGTGGGGCAACTGGCGGCCCCCATCAACCCTCAATGTGGCCCTCAGGTCCAATTTCTACATATCAATGAATTGGAAACATGAAGAAAACATGACAAAATCTGCCATGAAATCATGAAAACCAGAAATATGTCCAGAATAGTATTTGATCACTGGTAAATGTTAAGTTAAATTTGAGACATACTCGACCGTAATCGTTTTTGTATCCTACAATTTGGCCCCCCTGGCAGTGAGAATTAAATTAATGTGGCCCTTGCTGTGACCAAAGTTGCCCATCCCTGATCTAGAGCAACTTAAAACCAGGGTTAAATTCCTTTTAAGCATATCCTACCTGTAAAGCTGATCATCATGATGCACTTAATATTTACAGCCTATGGATTCACTGTGCTATAATTAAGCATGTGCTAGACAGAATTAATTGGCATAATTTCACATAAATTCCCTGTAAAAAAAAAAAGTTTGAACTTAAATACTGCACACATATTGCTGCATCTGCAGAAATATGTCGAATAACAGACAATGCAGCACTTACTGTATCACTATAACAAGTGAAACACCTCGCACAGAAAACAAACACAGTGCTGTTATGTACTGCACTATGTGCAAGTACAATGCTCTGCTGCTTTACTTTACAGAGACTAATTTATTACTAGGTTTTCAATTTATATCTTGTTTTCTTTATGTATCCACTCTTGTGCTGATCGTTATCATGTGTAAATTGTTTGTCATTTCCATATTTGACTTGAATGTATACTGTATTTTATTACTACTGTATTTCTAAATCAAGACATAGACAAACTAAATAGCCTGCCACTTAGTAATCAAATCTGCCATTTTATTCCTCTACACTCTTTGACATTTCTGCTACAGCTCTAAATCTCTGTATGTCTTTAATTATATCTGTAAATGTGCTGGAGACTTACTGTCGTTTATCTAACACTTGTGCTTTTATTCTGAAGGCAGAAGCGTGTCTCTTTTGCCGTTTCAGTTCTTAACTCTGACGACTTGACGCAGTTTCTTGGGTCTGATGAAGTTTACAGCTTGAAGGAATGACTGACAGACAGATGGATCATCCAATGAGGAACGAGATACTGAGCCTGTGGGAGGGAGGGGTCCAATGGAGCAGAGGGGTTTGTTTGTATGTTTGGTCGAATGGCGCCAAAATCGTCAAATTGACTTTAGGATTTGTGCAGTGCCAATGTCGACCCACCCTTATGTTACAGTGATTTTCCCGGAAGAGCTTCAAGAATTAATCCTCAAGTAAAACGCCCTTTTTTGTTATAGAAGCCACATTTTCATCCACTGTCTAATATAAAAGGGCTGCGTGATGCTATCTGTATGTTAATATCAAAGTAAACCAGCAATGATAAATTTTTTTAGATAGCATTTTTCCTATTGCAGACAAAGTTAAACGTTTTAACATGAAGGCTGAAAACCTCTTAAACTGTAATACCCGTCATTCAACAGTAGAGGGCGCTGCTGTCTTTCAGGATGAAGCAGACTTTTGTACGAGATAGAAAACCACAAATAACTTGAAGAAAGGCAAACATTTTTTAAGTTTATGTTAAACAAGAAGAACAAACATGTCCTTTTATCTCTGGAAACTCTATCATGTAGCCTACATTGTTGGACTTTAGGCTACAGTAGGCCCATACTTTCACTGTAAAGCAGGATAAAAAGGTGTTATAACCTGATCAATCCAATTTAACAATCATTCAACATCTTTTCTTCAGTAAATATCATCATTTTTCTAGTCATAGCTTACCAATGACACAGTATATCTAGTCCTTTTCAGATTTGTCCTGATTGTTTTATAAATTCTAAAGCAAATGTGATCAAAATCTCATGAGAATTGATCTTTGAACAACTAAACAATTCCTGCATTACAGCTGCTGTGAAACCATATTGTCAGGAATCTGGATTGTATCAGTTGCTCTGGGAAACAAACTATTAGAGAAACAGAAATTTTAGTTGCACGCCTCTGGATGATGCTGTTTCTCATTACTTTTAAAGACATTTGAATGAACACTTCAGAAAGGCTGATATGTAAATCTTGATGATCTAATGTTCTAATAATATTTGTATTGTTTTCATCAGGGATTCAGGGCTCAGCAAAATATGATATAGGATGATTGGTCACAAATCAAGTTATTGGAAAGCCAGCAGTTATTATATAGCTGTTCTTAAATCTGAAATGAATAAAAACTGACATGTTCTGGCCTTTTATTCAGGCAAGAAAGCTTAGCTCTCGGGTGACCAGAGGGAACAATGCAGGGATTGGCAGGTCAGTGTGACCTGGCTGAAACAAGAACACTTTATCGATGATTAATAATCAATGCTACGCTGTCAAAACACCACACAACACCACTGACCCAGGACAGGAAGAATGATGGGGTCAAAATGTCCCACCCAGGAATAACAGATACTTATCAACAGCATGATGGTTTTGAAAAGGCCTGGATATTTTGAGCCTCTCTGAAAGAAAACTCAAATTGAATGGCCTTCTCCTAAAAATGTGTACCATGGAACTATGAGAATAGTGATAAAGTATCATATGAGCTAATACATGCAAAGTAAGGTCAAAAGATTGTTCATATTGCTTTGACTAACTCAGCAGCTTAATGAATCATCAAACATGTTGTGTAAGGGACAAGATCAAGTCACGTCTGACAGTTTTGTAAGATGGTCTAAATTGAACCACAACCATGAATCATTGTACACTTTTAAGTAGAAATCTATACAGCATTTTAATTTAAGTTTAATTCAAGATCAGTGTTCTTACACCACTATATGATATGTGGTGTGCCACAGGGCTCTATTCTTGGTCCAATGCTGTTGTTTGTTGTCCATATGCAACAAAAGTAACTCCTCAAAAACACTTGTTGTTGTCTTATTGACTCAACATTAAAGCAATGACCTGATGAAAGAAGACACATTTCAAAACTAAGTTCATTCACAGAAAACATTTGAAACAATTTCATAACTTTGCTGTGAAGATCCACTCTTTTCATCTAATACATGATTTTTGAGGCAAATGCTGATGCCTAAATTAGACAGCCTGAAATTAGAAGGTTTTCCTGAGACTTCAACAACAGCTTTTTAAATTACTTTAAATCCTGTTTGCCATATGTTTTGCAACAAGCTAATTTCAGGAGGCTTTTCTGCTCAGCCACTCTATCAGTCTAACTTTAGGAAACAATTATGTTAACATAGATAACTCATAACACTAGTTTTAGCTTTTTTATATATTGTTTCCCTTTCACTGTTAGCATTGATTGTATGTTCGACATGCTACTTGTTCAGGCATCTTGGTATTTAAATGATTTGTTGTGCCTCTAACCTCTATGAGGCACTTCAGTTAATCATAGCAACGCCTTCTGACTGAAGACTAAAGATGTCAACGATAACTGTTCCAGAGGTCATCATAGAGTGATGAACAAGGCTGTGGCACCAGCTTGTTTGTGACACAAAAAAGTTTTTGAATTATTCTAAGTAACTGGAAAGTTTAGCTTCCTATGAACAGTTTCAGTTTTCGTCGAAAGAACTTGTAGGTTGTTTGTTTTTACTTATAGTAAGTGCTGATCTCTGACTGTAGGAAAGTCCAGCTGCTTTATTGTAAGTCAGAGAGTTTATCATATTCTTTCAAATCATTTCTTTTTACATGGAATCCCATTACACTGAAGCTTTTACCATCAATTGTTTTCCTTTCCAGTAAGGGCTAGACTAAACTCCCCTCTGCCTCTGCAGGTTGAATGACATTGTAGGTAAATTTAATCTTTACTTGTGAAATGGCTCAAACAACAATGTGTGAACATAGTTTTGTTGGTGAGAGCGATATTTCCCTCAGAAGTAAGTTAAGACCAAATCAGAGGTAAAGGAAAGTGAATAGTGGGGCCTACATTCATCTAACGACAGAAACAGCTCCATTGAAACCTTTTCCTCTGACTTTTATTAAATACAAAACTTTTTTCACAAAGTGGTATTGTTGTTTTTATCCACAGTTATTGAACGTACACATTTTCGTCTGTCATTGTTTTCGACTCACTTTAAAATGTAAACTTTTTCTTGTGGCTGTCAGGAGAAAACTTTTGGCCTTAATATGTTTTACTGCTGTCACTTACACTCAACCATATTGAAACAGCCATCTATTAAAACTCGATTTGTATTCAGAAATATACACTGTACTTAGCATGTATAGGATAAATATATAAAAAAGGACAAGTATATGCAAAGGTTTTTTTTTATTGTTTATCAGGGAACAAAACAGTTCTTTGTGTGGATATTACAAGTACATGTTTTAAAGTAAACAGAAAGAAAGAAATTTAGCCAAGAATGGCAAGATTATCATCACTACTACCTTTTGAGTGTAGTTCAGATCAAATGTGAGAATTTGCAGCTTTTCCCTCTTGAAATTAAATGTGTTTTGGCTTTGAAATTGTCAATATTTCAACCTCAGCTGAGAAAATTGGTTGGATATTGACTGTTTTGTGACAATACTGTTAATATACCAATGTAAAAAGTAGTCAGCAGATCAATCAATAATTACAAATAATTGCTTAAAAAGGCTGTTTAAACTTTTATTTTTTTGCTGTAGCCAAAAGGGAGCTTGTTTCCCTCCTCAGAAGCCTTTTTTTTAAAACCAGTTTATGACTTCTTCCTGTTTGGCCTGGCTTGGCTCTCCCTGAGGCTGCAGTGAAGAAAACATGTTTTGCTGCCAGCGTCTCTGCACTTTGATTCTTACCTTGAGCTGGTGGACAGGTATCCTCCTGTCTCCATCCTGTCAGTATCACCGTGCTCTCAGTAGGGAAATGACTTTACGGGGCTTTGTTCTGATAACACACTGCTCTTGTTTGGCCTCCGACTTTGTTTATCCTTCACAGTTTGTCACTGTGTACAAAGGTTTCGACTAAATTACCAAGAAGTGTTGTGGGCCCAAGGCTGGTACTCCTCTTTATTGTATCTCACTGTGACGTCAGAAGAAACAGTGAAAGTTACTATACATGTGAAAATTACAGCGAGTACCTGATGAACAACGACAGATGTTTGAAGTGAAGCAAAGTAACACAAAAAAAAAATAGAAAAGATCACTTCATACCAGACAGTACTGTTTATCATAACCCCCGACTATCATCCTCCAGAATTTAAAGGTCGCAGCAAACTAAAGTTGCAGATGTGTCTTTATAAACAAATCTCTGCTTTCTTAAGGCCGAAATCTCTTCAAGTTAAATAAGACTCTTAATGTAGGATGTCAATTTAAACCTCTCGCTTAGTATGTACAATTTTGTAATATTTAGTCTTCTTGTAATGTGATGATAGCTGTAGGTGGAAATCAATGTTATAAACATTTCTTTTTTTCCCTCTACTGATTTACACTTCCCTTTTGAGGGTTTTCCCCGGGTTTCTGGGTGAAAGGTGAATTGTGTGAAGAGAGATCTAAACTGTCTCACAGTGGAGGTCATGGCCAAGCAGAGCATGAAGTAATATGATGGCAGGTTCAATGAACCAGAGAGGCCACATGTAAGTTATGTGGACTCAGGCAGAGGTTAATACAGTGACAAAAAAAGGTTAAATGGGGTTTTATTTTCAGAAATGGTGCAAAGGTCAAAGAAGTATTAATAGTTCATTCAATAAGAATGAGAAGAGTTTTTAAGAAACTGACTTCACAAGTAAAAACAAATTCAGACACATAACCTGAAAGAGGACCATAGGACCTCAGTATGACAGGGTATCAGAAGAACTGAAATAGACATTGTAAGGACCAAAGCAAATCTTTGCAATATTGGAGACTGTTTTTAGCAGCAGAGCAGAAAATATTTACAAAGAGTCCCCCAGCCTTGTGAGGCAAAGTTTGGTTATAGGGCGCCAATGTTCTAGGTTCAAGCATGAACTCTGTGAGGAAGAAAATGATAATAATAAATTTATATTTGTATAGCACTCTTCATGTAAAAAGAATCATGGAAAAGAAATCTCAAAATGCTATAATAATAATAATCAAAGTTACTTCTGTTTTAATGACTTCAGCTTTAGCAGCGTTTAGCTGACGTTCTTAGCAGTTCAGTTGAAAGGTCAAGGATGCAGTTGTTGTAAGCATTAATTTGATTTAAATCATTGAACTAAGAAGACATGCACAATACAGTGTCATCAGCGTAAGAGTGGAGGCCCACATTATGGATTATCTTTCAGAGGATCAGGGATTTTCCAATTACTACAGAATATATATTAGGAAGGAATACAGTCATTTAAAACAGATCCAGAGATACCCTCCAGACTTTGTGATCAAAAAGATTTGCCAACAGTGAGAACCACTGGCTCATTACTTTAAAGAGTACAGTCAGTATGGTCGGTATCCCCAAACCAAAATGTAAATGTTTCAAAATGTCTGTTTTAAAAAGCAATCAATTGTTCAGCAACAACCATTTATAGCAGGAATTTTACTCAAATTTGGAAAATGTGGACAAAATTCATGGTTAAGATAAACACAGCTAAGTTTAGTTGCACTTAAATGTCTTCACAACAAAATAAAACCAGATGAAGTCCCATCATGCCTAAAGCTATGTTCTGTTAGGGACCGATAAAAAGACCTCACTCAGTAAAGGACGATCAAGATTTTGCCAACACAAACGACCCCTGTTCCAAAACGACCTTATTTCATCTGATATGAAAGAAAAACAGCAATGCAACCCTCTGTTTAGCATCAACAAGTTGTTCACTAACAACAGCACAAGTTAGTCTAAACAAGACTGAACATTTCAAATGCTTCGGCTGAAGTGCCTGCCATACAGTTGAATATTTTTGGAAACCTCTTCATCCCACACCTTTAGGCATTAGGTGATGCATTTCACAACTAGGGACATTTTTCCAAAACAACAATAGCATTATAACTTTTCTCTCTGCACTTTCTGCACAGTCTACAATAAACTTTCCCCAGATTATTCTTATGTATACAACCAGGAATCCAAAGCACTGCTGTCCCCAGATAAACTCTTCTGTGGTACGCTCTGCAAATTATGACTGCTGCAGCTATGAATGTTTTGCCTGTAGATGTGTTTAGACACCAACTACTTTGTTTTCAAGCTTTCCCTTTTCTTTATACTTGACGGCCAGTTAAGTGTCTTTGTGACCCTGAAATGCTCATTGTCAAGAAAAAAAAGATATAAACTGGATAAAGCTTGAGGTGTAAAGTAAGTAAAGGCTCGTAACATTTTTGGTAAGAAAATGAAAGTATTGGATTAATTTAAGTTTTGCACCAATGATGGTGTTTGATAAAAGGCTATTAAAATGAATCCTGATGGTAACATGAATGTCTGCAGCCAATTTTAATGACATCCATCAAACAGATATCTACATTTTTCTCTCTAAATCAAAAACCTGGTGGTGGCGTAAATGTCAAAGTATCCCTCAAGTCGTTTACATTTATTATCTTCAGACAATATACAGAAATACAAAGTTTAGTGCCAATTCATCTTGTTGAAATTGAAATACTTCACAGGAGAACTGGAAACTTTGACTTGCTAGTGGTACTGGGAAAAATCATCAGATCAATAATGTTATTAGGATTTAACGTCTGGGGATCTGAAACAACTGAAAGAGATTTGATGCTAGTTCATTAAACTTTGTCATATTTAAGTCTTGATCAAAGTGGTGGACCTGACATCCCAATCCCTTTATTGTATTTTTAAAAGTGTAGATCATTTACCTGCAGAGTAACATAATAAAATGTCAAAGATAAATGATCTAAAATTACATATTGTTCCCCAGGAAAAACAGGCCTATTCTTTTGTCTGTCTTTGATCTGGGAGTGGATGCCTCGGGGAACGACACTGCTTTCTAGGTTAAAGGGCGAGCTGTAGAATCGGATTGTAAAAAAGCAACAGGTCTCAGCGGGCCGGAACACACAGATACAGATGCTGCATGAGTGTGGAATCTAGGGAAAAGGTCATTCTGATGCAAGTGAATGAGCGGAGAGTCTACCTTTGAATTGTAAATAACAGCTGCTTTCAATGAGTCCCTTTTGGCAACAGCATATGAAGCTGTGTATCAGGCTACCTTTCACACACTTTTCTTTTGTGCCAAATGTACGGAACAGCCTCCCTTACATGGGAAAAACATAGAGAAGCAAGCCAAAGCTGAAAAACATGTATTCATCGTTTGAAGCAAATCTATTAAAGAAAATATTTATGCTTAAAACGTTTTAAAAGTTAAACAGTTAAAAGTTATTTTTATCATATTTCTTGAGATTTTTCATCTTGAGCTGAAAACAAATGTAAAATATTGTCTTACTAGTTTACTTTAACTAAAAAAAAAGGTAGATTTTGAAAAACTGCAGAGCTAAAGTTGGTTAAACTTCTGTTAAATACGCAACTTCAGCTGGCCCAGTAATTAACATTTAATGCCTTCTATACACTGGAAGACTTTGAAATAACTTTAAAGACTTTTAAATGACTTACGTCTGACACCCTCTCACGTCTAAAGAGAATGTGTCAGCAACTCACAGTTAACGTAGATGGATGTGAAGGGATCATTACCAGTTATTAGCTAGTCATAGCATACTCACCGCCCCAGAGATTTCCGTTCACCTCTCTTCCCTCTCCACTCTTTTGTGGGACACAGGGGGAGACACGTCAAAGAGGCATTCTATGGCTCTTTCCAACTCAACAAGTTTATCCCCCTTTTCCAAAGTCCAGGAGAACCTTATGCTCCTTCGCCTGTCCGCTATAGTTTGCTGCTTCCTGTTTGGAACTAGCAAGACCGTGCCTAATACGGTAATATTAAACACGTTTGAGTTTATCAAAATGTCAAGACGAGAAAAAGAAGGCCTTAAAACAGTTGGTATTGGGTTTTATGACCACCTTAGACCAATTGAACAAGATCACAGGAGCACTCCCCAACTCAAGCAAAAGCCGTAATCAGTATTACACGGCATGTAGCTTATTGGAGGTTACATGCTGGACCTTTTCTTAGCCGGGTTCTATGAAGTTACAAGTCTCTACCATTAAACAGTAACCTTGTAAAACCATGCGTTCAAAAGGAAAAACTATTTTATGAGTGATCTTTGTGGTCACTAGTGGTCTCTTAGCCACTTTTATACAGCTTGTTCAAAGTGGGACTGTTACAGCATTATTCCACCTGGTAGTTTTGTATTAAAGGAAACAGCCTTCACAGTCTAGGCCTGTGAAGGCTGTTTCGTCATGAGCCGGGGGCAGTCTTTTCTTACCACTGGAACTTTTGCTGCTTTGCTAAAGTGCTCATGATGGAAAGGCCGGGTCTTTGTAACATAGCAATAAGTAAGGTCTTTTACCTGCTTTTTGTAAGATGTCTCGAGATAACACTTGCTATGAGTTGGCGCTATACAAATAAAAATTGATTGATTGATTGATTGAAAGGTTCTGAGGTGGAACGGTTAGGCAAGGTTGTTCCACCATTAAGCCAGCAGCGGAAAAAGTAAGAAAGAAAGGTGGGACAGAGATGCGCACATGGGGGAAGAAGATGCTGCTGTTTTAAATAGTGTCAAAGTTGGGCTAATGATGATGCCTTGTGACGGTGCTGTAGTGGAATATCTGTATTAAAAAGGTGTTTTGTTACCAACGTACAAAGCTAGCTGCTACCC